>NW_012115178.1:4379208-4478734 GCF_000951035.1 Colobus angolensis palliatus
TCCCGTCCAGGCTGCGCCGCCGCTCCGCCCCCGGTCGGGTGTGTGGCTGCGCGCGCCGGGAGAGATGCTGAGGTAAAGTTCGGGGAGAGAGGGAGAGGAATCCGTCAGCGCGAGGGAGCCCGAGTGGCCGCCATTACTGAGCCCGGCGCGGCGGCGGGCGCTGGGGAAGGGGGGAGGGACGGGGCCAAGGCTGGTGGCGGGAGGGAGGGAGGGAGGGTGGCTGAGCTGGCTGCGGGAGCCGTGGGGCTCAGGGTTTCGGGGCGTGTGTGTCGGGGAGGGAGGGGGGAGGTGGCTGAAGGGACGCGCCGCTCGGTGAACGCGCCGGGGAAGAGAGGCGAGCAGAGAGTGGAGGAGGAGGCGGCGGCGGCGGGAGCGCTCCCCAGGAATGTCGCTGCCGCCGCCACCGCCGGGGCCGCTGCCGTTGAGGAGGAGACGGAGGAGACCGACGTTGTTAGGTAGGACCTTGCGGCCCCCGCTCCTCCGAGCCTGCCTGCCCCCTCCCGGACGGGGACCCTCCTGCGGCTAGCTGCCCCGCTCGGTCGCCGCTGCCGGTTGTAACCAGTTGAAGGGGCTGGGGCCCCGCGGCCGCCGAGGGGAGCCTGGCGTTGCATTCGGTTTTCGCAGGCCAGGCGGGCAGCAGCTGCAGCGTTAGGGATACGGTCGGCGTGAAGGGCAGAGAGGCCGGGGGAGGGGGTGCTTTCTCCACAGGTGACGGGGCCAGGGTCGGCGGAGGCCTGGTTGCTGGCCGGGGATCGCCGGCCCCGCCAGGCGTCCGCTCTCGCCCGTCGCCTCACTTGCTCGGGTCTCGGGTGGTCCATCGGGAGGGGAGGTGGCGGTGTCCGTTGGCCGGGTTGCTGCTGTTAACGAGTTCCACCTGGAAGGGGTACACGGGGCGGGTGGAGATTCGCGGAAACAGTCTCGGTTGCAAACTTAAACGCCTTGTAGGGGGATCGGCCCTTTCACTTTCCCTCATCTCCCCGACTCCTCCCTGGGTTCTCTTCACCAATTTTCCATCCGCTTTGAAGCTTGGAGTAAGATCTGAGAAGTTGCACTGCGCAACCAGAGCCCAGAGTCCTATGGGCTGACTGCGACTGGGTTGAGGCTTTGATACTGAGTTTTCGCTAGAATAACCTCCAGATTCTTCCTCTCTTTCCACTAAAGAAAAGTATCGGGGTGGGGGTGGGGAGCCGCGCGGGAGCGCGCGCGCACTTATCCACACAGAAATACTCCCTCTCACCCTCCCTCTACAGCGTTATTAGAAATGCAGGAGAGCTGAAGGCACGGGGGTAGCTGAGGTTGAAAGGTGCACGGAAGTAAGGGCAAACTGTTACTAGGACGTTTAGTAAAATCCCGAGAAAGTTGTGGGGGAGACGTTTATACTTCTACCATGTGATAGAAATGCGGATTTAGCCATAGCTTAATAAATGGGAATTCAAATATTTTGAGACAGAGCAAGATAGGCATAGAGATGGGTTTGTGCTCACGTTTTAAGTTTAAATTCTCATCGATCATTTACTTTTTCCTTTGTGATAGGTAGGAAACTGAATTTTTTTTTTAAATGTTCAGGTATAAAACAGCAAAATGCTTCGCTGTATTTACTAGTACTTGCTTATGTTGCCTTCTACAGGTGGCAGGTGGGGGAGTTGGTCAAGTTTGTCAGTTCCACTTAAGTCCAGAACCAGTATTCAGTTAGAGCAGTTAGGTGTTAGGTGGTGTTTATCCGCGTGAAGGATCTGGTTCACTTCATGGGAGATTGCTCTACATTTCTATTTAAAATGGTTCTCCTAACAAAAATTTCATCTAGATGCAACGATTAGACATTTGGAATAATGTTTGGTTTAAAAATATGTTAATGAAACCTTTTGCTGTTAATTCCAGTTTATTTGTACTTTAATACCATAAAACGGTATTCTTATTCAGTGTTTGTAGATAAGCATACTAACCGTATAGGTAACCTGCTGGACAGTTTCCTGAGTAAGATTTTGCTTTCATTTTAAATTCCTTTCTCATTTTTTGCTTTCATCTATCCTTTGTATACTAATTGACCTCCATTACCTTTATCTGTAGTACAAAGAGTGGTAAGTATGTGTCACCAAAAACTTGCAAAGATACTGGAGCAATTTATGACTAAACACACTGGAGTGAAAGGCTGTGCATACCTATGCTTGTAACTTTCAAGAAATAGCACTATTGATATAATTGACTTAAAACAGAATCAGACGGTACAGATGATTAAATAACTATTGATTTGGTTGTCTTGTGTAGGCTACGTTTTTAAACCCAGATCAACGTGTCTTATTTTGCCATTCTCTGTGCATTAATTGTTAAGAGTACTGGGGAGTGAAGTGGGTTACCCTTTGATGTAAGAATTGTGGCAGAATTCTGTTATCTTTATGAGTTTTGTAGTGCCCCTCCCCATTTAAACGACCTTAGCAATTTTTAAAATGTGTTCCAAAATTATTACCTTAATTATGTCACAAAATACTTAAGTGTTTTGAAAACCGTCTTCCCTTATTTGTGTTTGAAAAGCTTATTAGCACTTTTTTTGGAGAGTTATTTTGACCTTGAAAGGTAAGATTATTTAAGAAATGAATATTGTATTTGCATTCCATTTTTGGATTTGAAGTAGCAATACAGCTTATAATAAGTTTTCTAACTCACTTTTTTAATTGAAGAAAAAGTTAGGTCTTATAAAGACTTTAAACTTTTCCGTCATTGGCAGGATGTAAGATGAGTGTTGGCCTTTAGTGGTCACTTCTTAAATATGAAATGGCATAATAGAGATTTTCTTGGTAGCTACAGAATAAGTTTTGTCACAACTGTAGTTTCCATAGATACTATTTTAAGAACTATTTATTTGGGTTGTATGGTCCACAGTTTTTTCTTTGCATACCAAGAAGGTGTGCAGTAATATAATTGGCTGAAGAAGCATTGTACAATGTTCTGTTTTAGTGATGTTTATGTCTCTAAAAGGTACTTGTAATATACATTTAAAGTACACCAAGGGAATTTAATTTCTAAAAGAACTGTGAAGAAACATCAATAAAGTGATTCATCATTCAGTTATTTGAGTAATCAGGCCCTTAAGTGCAGGCTTTTGTCGATCATTTTATTGAAGTAGGAAAAACTATATTAGAAATTAAGAAAAACGCTTCAATGCTAAGAATTTTAAGTATGAACTTTAAGTGGTTTTCAAACTCTGTTCCTTGGATTCCTGTGGGTTTTTTCCTAGATGCCTTGAGACTTCCTATGACAACCCGTCCTCCCAAACCAGGACAGCTTCTGTCTTTATGTATTAAATGTATTGTATTTAAATATAAGAATATTTATCTTAATTAAATATAAGAAAAATATTTATTATTTAAATAATGGTACTAGGCTTAATACCTGGGTAACAGCAGACCCCCTTGACATGAGTTTACCTTTATAACAAACCTGCACATGTCCCCCTGAACTTAAAGTTAAAAAAGAATGCCCCTAAAAAAAAAAAAAAAAAAAATCTACATTAACTTTTTTTTAAGTCTCTGGATTTGTTATTCATTAGTTCAGATTACTTTTATTTAGCACTTATTATGTGCCAACCCTGGAATTACCAACATAAATTAGATACAGGTATAATAGCTCAAGCTATGTAAAGGAGTAAATAGTTAAAAGTATTAAGATGTGAAGAAAAAAGAATGCCTGTTTTTCTCAGGACCTCTGGGAATCCTTCATAGAAGAAGAAACATTTTGAGTTTTAATTGCAAGTAGGAGTTTAGATGTAAGAGAGACCAAAAAGGATAATCTTTTTTTTTTCCACCACTGTGTTTTGGAAGCTGTCTGCAATACTTTAGATTTGCAGTGAAATGAAACAGATTGTTAATGCTTGGTCATATATGTATGTTTTACTTCGTAGAATTATTACTTGGGAAAAAACATAACCTTGTAATTTCATGGTTAAAATTTGACTAATATGTCACTTGCTTAGAGTCTCAAGCTTTTCATCATGAAGAGTTAATGGTAAAAATGGATATTCATTTTTCTAGTGTTAGATTAGACTTAGCCTGTTTTATTATCCCTAACCAATATTTTATTGAGCAGCGAGGCACTGAGTGGTACAAAAAGTATAAAATATTACTCCCTTAAAAGATCTGTTAACTTTTGTGGAGAGACAGCGAGCATGACACTTTAAGAATTTGAGATATATACAGAGAAATACGTACTGATTTAAAAGTTAGTAGAAAGGAATTTAGCTAAAGGAAGTATTACTTGGATTACATACTGATTTAAAGGTTAGTAGAAAGGTATTTAGCTAAAGAAAGTATTACTGGGAAGTAGCACACAATTGGGGTAATGAAGGGGGAAAAAGACATTTAGGTAAGTTAATGACAGTGTGGACTGAAAGCACAGATAAGTAGAGGACAGATTAGCAGATGGGAAGAAAATATAAGATAAAAATGTGTAGTCCCAGCTATTCGGGAGGCTGAGGCAGTAGAATGTGGTGTGAACCTGGGAGGCGGAGCTTGCAGTGAGCAGAGATTGCGCCCCTGCACTCCAGCCTGGGTGACAGAGCGAGACTCCGTCTCAGAAAAAAAGATAAAAATGTAAGAGCATCAGTTTTGTATCTTATGAGCCAGAGTGAAAGATTTGGGGAAGGTATCAATGCAAGAGTGATAGAAGGGGTGATATGGAAATAAACACGTAACATTGGCATAACTGTTTGTCTAATTACTGTATTTTGTATTTGGCTTGTCAAACAGCCTTGGAAAAACTCTTACCTTGGCTTCTGATATGGCATACTTTAATTATTTTCTTTCTGTCGATCATGTACTTTTACTGATTCAAAATTGTTTGTTTCTTTTTATACTTACCTTTTGAGAGCCGTGGTAATACCTCTCTTAGAGAACAAATAAAAAATTAACATTACTATAATCTAGAGCTGCGATCCTTTTTGGTACCAGGGACTGGTTTTGTGGAAGACAGTTTTTTCATGGAATTGGGGGCGTGGTTTTGGGATGAAACTGTTCCACTTCAGGTCATCAGGCATTAATTAGTTAGATTCGCAAAGGGAGCAAGCAATCTACAGTTCTTGCTCCTCTGAGAATCTACTGCTGCTGTGGAGGTGGAGCTCAGGTGGTAATGCCCGCTTTCCAGGCCACCCCTCACCTCCTGCTGTGCAGCCCAGTTCCTAATAAGCCACAGATGGGTACCAGTCTGGAGTTGGGGACCCCTGATCTAGAGAATTTAAGATCTAGATTTCTACTCTTCTGTATTAAACAAGTATCTAATTCTTCATATGTTTTCTTTAGAAAATAAGAGTATTACACCAAATGGTCTCATAGGTAATTTTCTGAAGTTTATGATGCCGAAATTTATGTTAGTAATCCCAAACTTGCCTTGTTTCATTACCGAAGTTTCATATGTCTTTGGAAATAACACCTGAAAGTCAAATGAACCACCATCTATTGCTGAAACTGATTAGTTTTTCATTAAGAAACACTGGCTGAATGTGTTGTCTTTTATTTCTTATGTCTAGTAGCCAGTTCCCAAGCTCTCTTTCTGTTGCATTGCTCATTTATTTATTTATTTATTTGTTTGTTTGAGATGGGGTCTTGCTCTGTCACCCAGGCTGGAGTGCAGTGGCGCTCAGCTCACTGTAACCCCCACCTCCTGGGTTCAAGCTGTTCTCCTGCCTCAGCCTCCTGAGTAGCTAGGATTACAGGCACATGCCATCACACCTGGCTAATTTTTGTATTTTTAGTAGAGATGGAGTTTCACCATCTTGGTCGGCCTGGTCTTGACCTCCTGACCTCAAGTGATCTGTCCACCTCGGACTCACGAAGTGTTGAGATTACAGGCGTGAGCCACCGCGCCAGCTGGATTGCTCTTTTAAATTCTATGATAGTTTGGGGGCTTTTAGCCTGTAGTATTTGTCTGTCTCTTGGGCTCTGTGCCCAGTGTTGTATTCCTCTTCTAATCTGTAGTGCTTCTCTATTGCTTATGACAAGGCCTAACTCTTGTTTTCCCTTGAGACCTAGGGTCATAACTTATATGTTCAAAACAGTATTTCTTTCCAACATGGGTACTGTGCTCAGCCATTTTACCCTAATTGTACACTTGGAGAGACGACTTTACAATCCAAATCTCGTCTATTTTTTAAGGCTCACTCAAATCCTTCCTCATCATTGAAACCATTCATCTGTTTCAGGGGTCTGCAAACTATGGCTTCTGAGCCAAATCTTACTTGCTCTCTATTTTTATAAAATGGCTTTCTGCATTTTGAAATGGTTGGGGGGCAAATTAAAATAATAATATTTTGTGATATGTGAAAATTACATGAAATTCAGATTTTCCTAAGTAAAGTTTACTATAACGTAACCATGATCATTCATTTAAGTATAGTCTATGACTGCTTTTGCAGTATGACAGCAGAGTTGAGTAGTGTGACAGACACTGTACAGCATGCAAAGCCTAAAATATTTACTGCCTGGCCCTTTACAGAAAAAGTTTTCCAAACCCTGAGTTGTTTCAACTTGCACTTTCATTTCTTTGAATTCCTGTTGCATGTATTAGTACCATGGTATATAACACATTACCTTTATCTCCTCAGCTATGGTACTATTTATTATTATGCATTTTAATAATATAGTGTGGAAAGTGCTTTTCAGTTTTTTTTTTTTTTCTTAATGCATACTTACTTTAAAGCTTACACCTCTTGTTGATATTTTTCAATCAGGTACTCTCATTTTAAAAATTGTTAAGCCTTACCTAAAGTTGTTTGTATAATGAAAATGACAGTTCCTCTACTATATGGCATTGTAATATTTAATATCAAATTATGCCCTTCTCCCCACTTCTCGGTTCTCCAAGGTGGAGGGAAAAGGACTCAGACACTGGAAGGGAGGTGAACTACCAAGCCATAGTTACTGGCTTGGTAGACTTTCCTATATGTACCTTTATACATTGAAAATCCTTGACAAAGTTAAACCGATAGTAGCTAAGCACAGTAGATAAATACTACGGTTGTTTACCTAGGTTGATGAACATGGGATGACCTTTGGTCCTTCTGTTTTCCATACAGAAATGAAAGAATTTAGAATGACTTGCACACCAAGGCCTCAGGGAAATAACATGTTATCAGAGTAGGGTGTAGATTAAATAATAGGGTGGAAGTTAATGTGTTTGGGAATAGTTTTGGTCATTGGTTTTTCGCATATTTTCAGCAGTGAAGTTTTTTTTCCAACAAATTGAAATATCAGAAGATAAAAATAGGTAAAAGCAGAATTACCTTTGCTGTGTGGGTTTGCCGAGCTCCCTGAGTACTTTCCAGTTAGACCCTCGAAATACTACAAACCTTTAGGCTTACTATTTATATACCCATAATGTGTGTTAATGATCACATTATAGTCTTGGGGGAAAAAAACTGGACTTTTTATGTTAGTATATTTTGCTGTACTAGATGTAATGGGCCCAAAGCAGTATGTAATTGTTGTTAAGTGTGTTTACAAGTGTGACTTCAGGATTACCTAGTGGTTTGGAAGCTGAGTATTCTTAGTCTGGAGATTAAGTCATTTATTCATCAGATATTTACTGAGCACTCACTGTGTGTCAGGCACTGTTGCTGGAGATGTGATTCCAAAACAAAAATCCCAATGCTTCTAGGTTATTTAGTCACCACATAAATTGTTCAAACTTTTGATAGGTTGGTTCTCTCTTCATTTGCCTGATTATATTCTTGTTTCAAGACTAACTCATGGGAATAATGACTTTTTAGGGCGCATTTCAGCATAAAAATTGTGTGCTTTGTGGTATAAACTGTGGTTCATAGGTGAAGTATTATTTTGAGTTCAGGACTTTGAGACCACAACATAGACTCCCTACAAAAAAATTTAAAAATTACCTATGTGTGGTGGTGCACATCTGTATTCACAGCTGCTTAGAAGGCTGAGGAAGGAGGATCATTTGAGCCCCGGCGTTTGAGGCTGCGGTGAGCTATGATCCTGCCACTGCACTCCAGACTGGGTGACAGTGAGACTTAAAAAAAAAGAGAGATTATGGAATATGAGTTCCTCTCCTACAGGTATTACATTGTTGAATTACTTAGCTATTTTATGTGTGTTAGAATGACTTTTTGATATCCTCTCACTTTTCACAGCATTGATAAATTTACCAGAAATAGCAACATTAAGAAAAGGCAGGCTGGAGGTGGCTCACGTCTATAATCCCCATACCTTGGGAGGCTGATGGAAGAGGATTGCTTGAGCCCAGGAGTTTGAGACCAGCTTGGGGAACATAAGGAGAACCCCTCTCTACAAAAATATTTTTTAAATATTAGCTGGGTGTGATGGTGCATACCTATAGTCCCAACTAGACAGGAGACTGAGATGAGAGGATCACCTGAGCACAGGAGTTCAGGGCTGCCGTGAGCTATGATCATGCCACTGCATTCCAGCCTAGATGACAGATTAAGAGGCCTATCTCAAACAAAAAACAGAAAAGTAATGCATCAGTATTACACTCTGTTCATCTTTTTTTGTTGTTGTTTTCTATTGCTGCTGAACGAATTACTCATCTTTTAGTGTGCAGTTGATAATTTTATTCTTCAACTGTTTCCGACAAGTTTGCCTAAGGTTATAGAATATATGATAATCTTTGGGCTTTGTTCTTGTTTCTTTTGAATATTTGTTTACATAAGGGATATTTATTTGGTTTAAAGAAGATAGAGCATGTAATTACAAAGTTCCTTCTGTGTAATTAAGTCTTGGAAATGTAATTTCTTATCATAAATTTTGTGATTCTACAAAAGTCTATAAACAGCCAAAAATTTTGAATTAACTATATTTGGGGTTGCACTCAACTTCACTTTTGAAAAAAAAAATTTTTTAAGATGTCATAAATTAAAATTAGATTGTTATGCTGGCTAAATACATTATTATAGATTATAGTTAGCTTTCATTCTCATGGTTTCATTTTTGACTAAATATTTGAGTTTAAATTAGGATTTATGCATTGAATTAGTAGCTGTTATGTGGGAGGCACTGTTGTAGGCTTTTGATATACTGGTGAAATAAAGATTTGTGCCTTGTGACTCTTTTATTACGAGTGGGATGCGGAGAGGGATAGAGTTAATGACATAAATAAGGTGTATAGGAAGTTAGGAGGGTAAAGAGTTACCAGTGGGGTCTTTGGGGATATTGTGAAAAGTGTAGTGCAAAGGCAAGAGCATGCCTTCTTAGCATGTTGTCTTCCTCCAGTGTGATTGAAGCAGAATGAGAAGGGTAGAATAGTATTAGGGGAGGCCAGAGAGGTAAGAGAGGGTTGGAGAAGATCTTGTAGTAAGCCACTGAAAGGACTTGCTTTTTATTTTTAGCAGTACTCGAGAGTTTTAAACAAAAGAGTGGGAAGCTCTGATTTATGTTTTAAAAGGAGCACTCTGGCTGCTCTGATATGAATAGACTGGGAAAAGGGAGCAGGAATGAAGCAGAGGAGTTAGTTTAGAAGACTTTGGAGTAATCTTGGGCCAGAGATATTGATGGGTGAGAGCAGTAAAAGTAGAAAAAACTGAAAAGTTAAGGATATATTTTAAAGATAGGACCGTTAGGAATTTCCTGACATGGTATAATAATTTAAAAACGTAAAATATTTTTAAATACATACCTTTTATTAATGAATGCATCAGTTTTGTGAAAAGGTACGTGTTTTAGTTTGTTCTGACTTATTGAGATTTTAAAAAATTTTTTTTGGATTCCTCGTAGAACTTTTTTTTCTTGATTTGCAAAGGAGGATGCGGTGTTTCAATGGTCTAGTAAAATATCTTAGAAAACTTAGTTGTGAAGATAGTTTCATTTTGACACAACTTTAATTTCTATAAGATTATCCTAAAGGTAATCTTAAAGGCAGAATGAGAGACTGCACTGCAAGCTATTAAAAGCAGCACTATTGCTTAAAAAAGTAAAAGATTGGGAATGAAGAGATTTTCCTTCTAATCTTATAATTTCTAATAGGTTATTGCTACTTTTGTCTTGGTTTCTTCATCAGTAAAAATAAACATGATGCTAGATATCATAAGAGCAAGTTGCATGAAAGTAAGCTTATGTCAAAAATAGAAAAGATGTGCATGATTGACATAGATATTAAGACTGAAAGGAGTTTTTGAATTAACTCAAACAGCCTTCATATAATTGAAGATACTGGCTGTTAGTTTATTAGTGGGAGCATGAAAAAACAATAATTTTTTTTTGTTCTTAGCACTGAAAAAAAATTGCTTGAAGAGGACAGTTTTGATCTGGATGTAAGGGGCCAATGGATAATTTGTATATATATATATGAACTATCTCAGTGTTTGAAATGAAATTCCCTTAAAACCTGTTACAGCCAACTTCATGAGATCCGTTGTCCATTGAGGTGGTAATACCATACTCATTCAAACAAATAGCCAAACGCTTTTGAGGGCAAGGTGACAACAATTTTTTTTTTTTCTATTTTGTGGTTTCTCAAACTCTTCTCCCCCTTCCCCTGCGTTTTTTTTTTTTGTTGTTTCATTTTCAAACCAAAGCCTCTTGAATTAAGTAAACCTATAAATCAGATAAGGAAGGCACCCCTCTGGTGAGAGCTGGAAGGACTCTTCCAGCACCCTTCCCACATCTGGGTGGAAGAATTTTTCTGTCACAGTTTGAAAATCACTATATGGTGACACATGACATAAGCTCTGGAGTTGATTTCAAAATACCAGCAGGTAGTCTGCTTAACAGCCTTGTTAGAAGGATAAGGATGTTCCTCCCTGTATCTAATGGGCATTTTACTGTGAATTGTTGTGGAAACCATAGAAGTCATGTGAAATTACCTTATTTTAAATTTAAACATGAACATTTAAGATTCAAATTGCCACTGTCAAATGAATGAGGATGTGTTGAAGCCTTAGTATTAAATTTTAACCTCATTATAGTTTTATTTCTGTCAAATAAAAAGCTTTCCAGTTTTCAGTGACCAATGAAAGGGTGATAACTTATTGCCTCCACTCTTCATTTAAGACCCTTTTGTTTCTGGAACTTTAAAAATACGTTTTATGAGAGAGTGTTTTCATTTCTGCTTTACCTTTCTATCTTAACATATAGAGTATATCTCAGTGTTTTGGGGTTTATGCTATTGGAGAGCAGAAGTGAGTCTTAATGAGTAATACTATTCAGAATTACATTATTTGGGTAAGCATATATGACTTGAAGACAAGGGGGGGTTTTACTTTTAAAAACGTCTTTGAATTACTGTTAGTTTTCAGAATAGATGTTTGTTTAATAAAGTTATATTTCATTGTGTAACTGTAGTGTTTTTACTGTACTGTAAAAATTCCCCAAAGTAATCACCAGATAAGTCTTCTTTTGATAAGTATATCATCTGCAGGTTTTGCTTTTCTAATGAAAAAGAATAGATCTTGTATTCTCTTGTGTTTTCAATATTTTGCAATTAATTGTTAGGTATGGAATCATTGTGCTGTTTTCCATACTAAGTTCCCTTTATGTCACTGTATATATCACTTTGTTGTCCAGAATACACTATATTTTCTTCTCTGTAATATCCATAAATAAAGTGTTCACTTGTTCTTTTACACAGTTCAGGTAAAGAATATTAAAGTTGATGCTGGATGCAAATTTTCAATTTGGCCAGATTAAGATTTGTAAAAATTTTACTTAATAAAAAAAGTTAATAGGATTGGATGGGACTGCCCTAGTTTCCTTTACTACATGTATACACTGCTGCCACATAAATATTTGTAAGTCACAAGTCTCATCACATTATTTTTCGTAAATCTTAAGCAGCTTCCCATGGTTCCAAGAATCAAATAAAGAACTGGAACTAATATTTGTTAAGCCTCTTCGCTAGGCACTTCACATTTTAAAAAATGATTTATAGATATAGCCCTGTTTTATAGATGAAGGAACTTGTCTTAAGAGTTTTAGGGCTTTACTGTTGTCATCAACTAGTAAATGATAGGAGTCCGATTTTGAAATTAGTTGTATTTACACGTGGTTTCCACTTCCTTGTATTGCCGCTTCCATATAGTAATATTTACTACAAAAGTGAACCTAATATATATTTTGTTTGACTGTCAGATGGCTATTAAATATTTAGTTGAGATTGATGGAATAAGCTTCTAAAATATGAGAATAAATCTGAAATTTTATTTTTAAAAATTATGTATTATAATTTTACCAGAAATGTTAGTCAAGATTTTAAATTATGAGCACAGTTTATCTTCACCATTAGTTAGTATAACATATGTTCGGTGTAATTGAAATAGATGTTTACTTACAACAGAGGTCAGTGGACTAGCAGGTATTTGTCAGAGAGGGTAGGAAGTGGTCTTTTCTTACTTTTCTTAGATTTTTTTGGTTTGTTCTTTATTTTGTCTGGATTGAGGATACTTTTCATATGTGCTGATGTACATTGCTAGTGATTTTTTCCTATCTTGTGAAATTTGGAGGTGGAAATGATGTAGTTCTTTTAATTTGTTCTCAAAAGAATGTGAAGAATTTCTTAAAAAATTTTAAAAGACCAGTTTATTACCTACATGAAAAGTAATCAAAATTAAATTTTATGGAATTCTTAAAAGTTATCTTGTGTTACTAGCATATCAAATAATTCTAAAAGATTGTCTCAGATATATCATTTTAAAATTATTTAGCTTGGTGCTACTCAAAATGTGGTCCTTGTGCCCTTTGTAACTATTTTGAGAGGAAATATTTCCAGAAAATAAGAGCATTTAGGATCAGTTTGGCAGTTTTAGTTTTTTTGAATCTAACAAAAAAATCAAGGCTTCGATGTAAAAATAAATTTCATTATATTTTGCAGTTGGTCTTGTAGGTTTGAAATAAAATTTGGTCCTTAGAGAGTTTAAGAAGCAGTGATCTATGTAAATGCCATCATTATTTGTATTGTGTTCACTTATTTCCGTTTTCTCTGTTTAACTATTTAAATAGTCAATTTTTGGGGTGCATAACATTTGGTAGATTTTTTTTAAAAAGACTGTTGAAATTTATTGAAAAAAATTTTATATTCTAAAATCTTATCAAATTCTTAATGAAATTCTGTTTTAAGGAATAAGTTTTGAGGAACCCTGTAATAGAAAAAGCAGGTTGTTTTGTATTTTTAAGTTGTGAGGGAGTTGCAAGGCAACTAGTATATTTTAGTTATTACCAGCATAGCCTCCAGTGACAGAAGGCAGGAAAATTAAGGGAGTGGAAAGGACTAGCTGTTTTTTCAAACTCACAGGAAGGGGTAATTAGAGGCAAAATGTACATTTGGTTTAATAGAGGTTTATTTTAAAGTTTGTGAGACATTACATTAGATTTTGTATTTTGTTAGGTTTGCCCTATGTTTTGAGGTCATCTTGTATTTATAACAGTAAGTCATAAACTGTTTATGTAGTTACCTCTTAAAATACATGTATCATTATTATTAACTTGTATGGTGCTTTGTTGTAAACATCTTTATTATTTGTAATTCAGTGTATGTAATTTGTGATTAAGATTTGTTTTTTTCCCCCCCTCTTTATAGGAAGATGATCCCTATGATCTTGAAGATGTTTCTGCACAGAAATGAGGGAAATACAAAGAACCAAATACAGTTCTGAAATTTGGGATCTGTATTTTGAGATGATTTTATTTTCAGAATGAGAAGCATATCTGGTTACCTTTATGAATGTAGAGACATGAGAAGAGAGTTATGATGGCAAAAAACAAAGAGCCTCGTCCCCCATCCTATACCATCAGTGTAGTTGGACTCTCTGGGACTGAAAAAGACAAAGGTAACTGTGGAGTTGGAAAGTCTTGTTTGTGCAATAGATTTGTACGCTCAAAAGCAGATGAGTATTATCCAGAGCATACTTCTGTGCTTAGCACCATTGACTTTGGAGGACGAGTAGTAAACAATGATCACTTTTTGTACTGGGGTGACATAATACAAAATGGTGAAGATGGAGTAGAATGCAAAATTCATGTCATTGAACAAACAGAGTTCATTGATGACCAGACTTTCTTGCCTCATCGGAGTACGAATTTGCAACCATATATAAAACGTGCAGCTGCCTCTAAATTGCAGTCAGCAGAAAAGCTAATGTACATTTGCACTGATCAACTAGGCTTAGAACAAGACTTTGAACAGAAGCAAATGCCTGAAGGGAAGCTCAATGTAGATGGATTTTTATTATGCATTGATGTAAGTCAGGGATGCAATAGGAAGTTTGATGATCAACTTAAATTTGTGAATAACCTTTTTGTCCAGTTATCAAAATCAAAAAAACCTGTAATAATAGCAGCAACTAAATGTGATGAATGCGTGGATCATTATCTTAGAGAAGTTCAGGCATTTGCTTCAAACAAAAAGAACCTTCTTGTAGTGGAAACATCAGCACGATTTAATGTCAACATTGAAACGTGTTTCACTGCACTGGTACAAATGTTGGATAAAACTCGTAGCAAGCCTAAAATTATTCCCTATTTGGATGCTTATAAAACACAGAGACAACTTGTTGTCACAGCAACAGATAAGTTTGAAAAACTTGTGCAGACTGTGAGAGATTATCATGCAACTTGGAAAACTGTTAGTAATAAGTTAAAAAATCATCCTGATTATGAAGAATACATCAACTTAGAGGGAACAAGAAAGGCCAGAAATGCATTCTCAAAACATATAGAACAACTTAAACAGGAACACATAAGAAAAAGGAGAGAAGAGTATATAAACACTTTACCAAGAGCTTTTAACACTCTTTTGCCAAATCTAGAAGAGATTGAACATTTGAATTGGTCAGAAGCTTTGAAGTTAATGGAAAAGAGAGCAGATTTCCAGTTATGTTTTGTGGTGCTAGAAAAAACACCTTGGGATGAAACTGACCATATAGACAAAATTAATGATAGGCGGATTCCATTTGACCTCCTGAGCACTTTAGAAGCTGAAAAAGTCTATCAGAACCATGTACAACATCTAATATCTGAGAAGAGGAGGGTAGAAATGAAGGAAAAATTCAAAAAGACTTTGGAAAAAATTCAATTCATTTCACCTGGGCAGCCGTGGGAGGAAGTTATGTGCTTTGTTATGGAGGATGAAGCCTTCAAATATATCACTGAGGCTGATAGCAAAGAGGTATATGGTAGGCATCAGCGAGAAATAGTTGAAAAAGCCAAAGAAGAGTTTCAAGAAATGCTTTTTGAGCATTCTGAACTTTTTTATGATTTAGATCTTAATGCAACACCCAGTTCAGATAAAATGAGTGAAATTCATACAGTTCTGAGTGAAGAACCTAGATATAAAGCTTTACAGAAACTTGCACCTGATAGGGAATCTCTTCTACTTAAGCATATAGGATTTGTTTATCATCCCACTAAAGAAACATGTCTTAGTGGCCAAAATTGTACAGACATTAAAGTGGAGCAGTTACTTGCTAGTAGTCTTTTACAGTTGGATCACGGCCGCTTAAGATTATATCACGATAGTACCAATATAGATAAAGTTAACCTTTTTATTTTAGGGAAGGATGGCCTTGCCCAAGAACTAGCAAATGAGATAAGGACACAATCCACTGATGATGAGTATGCCTTAGATGGAAAAATTTATGAACTTGATCTTCGGCCGGTTGATGCCAAATCGCCTTACTTTTTGAGTCAGTTATGGACTGCCGCCTTTAAACCACATGGGTGCTTCTGTGTATTTAATTCCATTGAGTCATTGAGTTTTATTGGGGAATTTATTGGGAAAATAAGAACTGAAGCTTCTCAGATCAGAAAAGATAAATACATGGCTAATCTTCCATTTACATTAATTCTGGCTAATCAGAGAGATTCCATTAGTAAGAATCTACCAATTCTCAGGCACCAAGGGCAGCAGTTGGCAAACAAGTTACAATGTCCTTTTGTAGATGTACCCGCTGGTACGTATCCTTGTAAATTTAATGAAACCCAAATAAAGCAAGCTCTAAGAGGAGTATTGGAGTCAGTTAAACACAATTTGGATATGGTGAGCCCAGTTCCTGCCAATAAGGACATATCAGAAGCTGACTTGAGAATTGTCATGTGCGCCATGTGTGGAGATCCATTTAGTGTGGATCTTATTCTTTCACCCTTCCTTGATTCTCATTCTTGCAGTGCTGCTCAGGCTGGACAGAATAATTCCCTAATGCTTGATAAAATCATTGGTGAAAAAAGGAGGCGAATACAGATCACAATATTATCATACCACTCTTCAATTGGAGTAAGAAAAGATGAACTAGTTCATGGGTATATATTGGTTTACTCTGCAAAACGGAAAGCATCAATGGGAATGCTTCGAGCATTTCTATCAGAAGTTCAAGATACTATTCCTGTACAGCTGGTGGCAGTTACTGACAGCCAAGCAGATTTTTTTGAAAATGAGGCTATCAAAGAGTTAATGACTGAAGGAGAACACATTGCAACTGAGATCACTGCTAAATTTACAGCATTGTATTCTTTATCTCAGTATCATCGGCAAACTGAGGTCTTTACTCTGTTTTTTAGTGATGTTCTAGAGAAAAAAAATATGATAGAAAATTCTTATTTGTCTGATAATACAAGGGAATCAACCCATCAAAGTGAAGATGTTTTTCTACCATCTCCCAGAGACTGTTTTCCCTATAATAACTACCCTGATTCAGATGATGACACAGAAGCACCACCTCCTTATAGTCCAATTGGGGATGATGTACAGTTGCTTCCAACACCTAGTGACCGTTCCAGATATAGATTAGATTTGGAAGGAAATGAATATCCCATTCATAGTACCCCAAACTGTCATGACCATGAACGCAACCATAAAGTGCCTCCACCTATTAAACCTAAACCAGTTGTACCTAAGACAAATGTGAAAAAACTGGATCCAAACCTTTTAAAAACAATTGAAGCTGGTATTGGTAAAAATCCAAGAAAGCAGACATCCCGGGTGCCTTTGGCACATCCTGAAGATATGGATCCTTCAGATAACTATGCGGAGCCCATTGATACAATTTTCAAACAGAAGGGCTATTCTGATGAGATTTATGTTGTCCCAGATGATAGTCAAAATCGCATTAAAATTCGAAACTCATTTGTAAATAATACCCAAGGAGATGAAGAAAACGGATTTTCTGATAGAACCTCAAAAAGTCATGGGGAACGGAGGCCTTCAAAATACAAATACAAATCTAAAACCTTGTTTAGTAAAGCCAAGTCATACTATAGAAGAACACATTCAGACGCCAGTGATGATGAGGCTTTCACCACTTCTAAAACAAAAAGAAAAGGAAGACATCGTGGAAGTGAAGAAGATCCACTTCTTTCTCCTGTTGAAACTTGGAAAGGTGGTATTGATAATCCTGCAATCACTTCTGACCAGGAGTTAGACGATAAGAAGATGAAGAAGAAAACCCACAAAGTGAAAGAAGATAAAAAGGTAAGGTTAACTTAAGGTCAGTGATGTTTATAAAAATGCTTGTTGCTTTTTTAAAATACTGACATCAGTGTTAGAATTTAGTCTCATTCATTCCATATGTGTAATTAGTAGCCCTTTTTAATTTTCTGAGTATTTTGTGGGGATAAGTGATTTTTTGTTATTTTTGTGCTTTATTGGGATAGAGTTTGATTTCATATTCAGCATAAAAATTCTGGATGAATGTGTTTTTTCTTTTTACAGAAACCCAGATATCAAATGATTTTGTTCTTAATTTTTCCATTTGTAAATCATCCTAGTTTTCTGCTTTTCCCTTTTGCCTTACCATTTTGCAGTATTAGTTGGGCATACCTGTCTCACTCAAGGATATTAATAATACAATAAAATTGTAACAGTTTATAGTCTTGGATATTTATTAACTTTTTCAGGCAGCTTCTTTGCAGATGGTGGTATACTGCCTGAAGGTAGACAGAAAGGTTTCTGAAATTTGAATTGCAGAATTCTAACCAAATTAAAGAAAGCAAGCATTCTTTCATCTTTTACATTTTCAGTAGGTGTTAATCCATCTGATGGTATTAAGCATTTGAAACCTAAATATGAATGCTGTTAAAGTTGTGTTTAATAATTTTGACTTTTATTAGATATTTTTCACAGTGATATTTTAGCAACTTCACTTCTAATACTGTTTGACACTTAATTGCACACAAACTTTTATTTAAGGATTTTATGGTCTTAAGATAGCATTCAGTAGGCTTTTATGCTAATGTATTGGTAATTTCTTCATAGGTTAAGTCCATAATCTTGTAAATTGTCAATACTTATTTCTATGGCTAACTGCTGTTTATCAGACCCAATTAAAGATGTGGATATTTTGAGTAAGCTTATTCTAGGTAATTTTCCTAAATATAGTAACTCCCCATTATAGTTGGATAGACTCTGCTTTATTTTCTAAGTTTAAGTATTACATTTTTTTGTCATTAGCAAATTTTCTGGAGGAGGCATGTAACCTTTTTTTAAATTTTTGTTTTTGAGATGGAGTTTCGCTCTTGTTTCCCAGGCTGGAGCGCAGTGGCACAATCTTGGCTCACCGCAACCTCCACCTCCCGAGTTCAAGTGATTCTCCTGCCTCACCCTTCCTGAGTAGCTGGGATTACAGGCATGTGCCAGCATGCCCGGCTAATTTTGTATTTTCAGTAGAGACAGGGGTTTCTCCATGTTGGTCAGACTGGTCTTGAACTCTCGACCTCAGATGATCTGAGGCCCGCCTCAGCCTCACAAAGTCCTGGGATTACAGGCGTGAGCCACCGCACCCAGCTGTAAACTTTTAAAAATATACTGATCTAGACTTACAGCACATACTCAACTCATAATATGCTACTCTCTGGCATCTCTTCACACTTACCCTATTATCACTAGTTCCATTTTATCACTAACCAAAAACTGTAATGTTTTTCTGTTAATTAGTTTATATTATTAAAACTACTTACTGTTTATTAACAAAAATAAAACACAGCCTTTCCATTTTTAAATTGCTTTTATTTTTGTGGGTTTTTTTTTTCCATTTTTGTTCACAAGCCTAATTGCTTTAGTAACCTTTTATTTTGATGTAATTTCAGTGAAAGTTGGAGGAATAGTAAAGGGGAATCCATATATCCTTTACCCATATTTGCCAGTTATCTACATTTTGCCCCACTTGATGGAGCTGTGTGTGTGCACATGCATGTGTGTGTGTGTGTTTTTGTGTCTATTGGTTTGTTTTATTTTTTTAAGCCCTTTGAGATTAAGTTGGAGATAATGGACTCTTTTTGCTATTAAATATTTCATCGTGTATTTCCTAAGAACAGAAACGTTCTCTTTAATAGCAGTAGTACAGTCATATTTTTCCATACTGCTGCATATTCTTTCTAATTACAGTATTAGTATAATTTTGTATACTTTTAGTCAGGAGGCAGATGCAGGCATTCATTTGTAAAGTGGCAGAGTTACAGAGACCATGTGAAAAATAAAGGCTAAAAGCTGATTATTTGAAAAGACTAAAAAATAGAATAGACAAACCTCTGGTAATAGTGATGTGAGAAAAAAGAAGGCATAAATAAACACTGAATAAAAAGGAGAACATAATTACAGATAGATCAGATTAAAAGATAATAGAGAATACTATCAACAATTCCGTGCCACAAGTTTGAAAGTTTAAACAAAATGAACAAAGTCCTGGAAAAATGTAATTTACCTAAACAAAAATGCTTCAAATAATCCTATAAGTATTAAATAAATTGTGAAGTAGTAGTAAAAGCCAAAAAGGATTAGTATTACTAAAGTAGTATTTACTGATAAATTATTAGAGTTAACAAAATAGCTTGATATAAGATCAGTAATCAAAAATAGGTTGCATTTCTATACATTAGCAGCAGAAAACTAGAGAAAGTCATTACAGAAGACACCATTTACAAAAACATGGCAGATTATCAAGTCCCCAGGAATAATGAATGTGCAACCTCTGTGTTGGAAAAGTATAAAATGTTATTGAAAGACATTAAAAAGACCTAAATAAATGACAGAGCTATTGTCTTCCTGTCCATGAATATGGCATATCATAGAGAAGTCACTGTTCTTCAGACTGAGCTCTAGATTCAGTGTTGTTTCATTGGAAGTTTCAAAAGTTTTTAAGAAATTTCACATGCTGATTTGATAGCATGGACACTTCTGAAGAAGAAAGGCAGGGTGGAATGGTGGTAGTGTATATGCTCATTCTATCATATAATATAAAACTTCCAGACAGTGTGTTACTGGCACAGAGGTAGGCATATCGACCAATAGAATAGAGTCTGGAAACAAACAGACCTCTGGTTTACTGCTGTCTTTCAAACATGTTAGCCACATGGGGCTATTGGACACTTGAAATGTGGCTAGTTAAATTAAGATGTGCTAGTCTAAATGGTGAGGAAAGGCCTTCTTGAAAAGTCATTTTTAGTCAGATCTGATAGCTACATAGTTAACTGGGGGTTGGTAATATGTAATGGAGAGTATTTAATGCTGAATAAATAGGATGTACATATGGTGGGAGAGGAACATAGTATGTTCTTACAGGAGGTCAGTGTGTTTAGTCATTGATCTAGGGCAGACATTGATAAACTTTCTGTAAAGGGCCTGATAGTAAATGTTTTAAGCTTTGAGGGTCATATAGTGTGTTGCACCTGGTCATATCTGTTGTATTGTGAAAGCAGCCATAGACCATATGTAAACGGATGAACATAGCTGTGTTCTAATAAACCAAAATAGATTGGTAGTCTCTTACAGTGAAAAAAGAAGTACTTTTTTACTTAAAATCTGAATTAATTTAGTAACCTACTAGTGTTCAAAGAGCAGCCCTTTAAGAGAACTGCTTGAAATTTCCTGAGAAAATTTGAGTTGTATTAATAATAAAATTGCCAGTTTTTAACACATTCAAGGAATGTGTTAAACACCTGTGTTTAAGTTGGTTTGATTTTTCTTCAGTATCTATTTTGTCTATTTTATTTTTAGCTTGATTCAGATAAATAGTAAAATACTTGGTGAATTTTATGGTGTATTAGTATAAGCTGGTATTCAGATGATTTTTTATTTTTAACTTCTTTTTAAATTGTGTTCATGTCTTATTCCAGGCCCTGAATATTTTCCTCCTTTTTGTATTAGCAATTACCAACTTGTATTCCTCCTAGTCAGTGTTTTTTTCTTTGTATTTTACTGCTCCCTTCTTATCTAAATCCACCATCAATTAGTGTCTTGTCTTAAAAGATTTTGCTGCTTTAGCCACTGTAATGGGGTTTGGAGACTGGCAGAAGAATAAAACCAAAATAAGTATGTTTTAGATAGATACTAATATGTATATGAGTCACAAGGTATTAATTTGATATTAGCAAATCATGACTTCATACCATGCCATTATATTAATGTAGTAAATCTTAGGTTTAGCATTATTTGACTTCTGATTTCTAGAACCTTACTCTATCTGTAAATTGTTCATTCCAGATATAAAAGTAATGAAATACATGGAAATGTTTCTGTTGTCATTTGTCTATATCAGAATGCATAAATTATGAGAAAGTTATGTTTTTTAGTGTGTATCATTTAACCTCTTGACAGTCATTAGGTTGACTGTTAGTGTTCACATCTGAGAGAAATCAGGTTCTTGAAAGAATTTTGTGAAAGCTAAAAAAAAAAAAAACTGGATATAAAAAGCTTACTATATAGAAAGAGCAGGCAGGGTGCGGTGGCTCACACCTGTAATCCTAGCACTTTGGGAGGGCAAGGCAGGCAGATCACTTGAGGTCAGGACACAAGACCAGCCTGGCCATCATGGTGAAAACCCGTCTCTACTGAAAATATAAAAATTAGCCAGGTGTGGTGGTGTGTACCTGTAATCACAGCTACTCGGGAGGCTGAGGCAGAAGAGTCGCCTGAACTGAGAAGGTGGAGGTTGCAGTGAGCCAAGATCGTGCCACTGCATTCTAGCCTGGGTGACAGAGCAAGACTCTGTCTCCAAAAAAAAAAAAAAAACTTACTATAGGAAGGCAGTACTTACAGATCTGATGGGATAGGCTTACACTTCGTTGAATGCAAACATTCTTTATTCAACAAAGTCTTGAACTGCTTGAAAATTTCAGATTTTCTTTTTTGTGTTTATTTTCTTGCTTAATTTCTTCAGAGTTGATACGGAATATTCATTATATCCATAGGTTCCTTTGTAGACCCTTCAACCAGCATCTTTTCTAGTCTGCCTTGAGTTAGGTCCTGCATCTATTCCTAACCAATACAGTCTGTCCGGGGGAGTAGAATTATCCAAGTAAATTTAGGTCCGACCCACCTGGGCAACATAGTGAGACACCATCCCTACAAAAATGTAAAAATTCAGCTGGGTATAGTGATGAGCCCCGAAGGATCACTTGAACCCAAGAGTTTGAGATTGCAGTGAACTGTGACTGCACCACTGCATTCCAGCCTGTGCAACAGAGCGAGACCCTGTCTCGGAAAAAAAAAGAAAAATGAGTTTAGGTTTTACTCTTTTTCCTGAGCGCTCTGGGTGAAATTGGCTTTCTGTGAAATCGAGGTAATTTCTAAGGTAGGAAAACCACAATGTCTACTGCAGGCAAGATTTGTATCTTGTTTATAGTTGATCTCTGTGGCCTAGCACAGTACTCTGTGTTGTACTGTGATCAGTTGAAGTCAGCATAAATGTATGGCCTTTGTTTTTGTAAAAGAACTGTTCATGTGTTTATAATTTATTTTGACTCAAGCAAATTCATTTTATTCAACAAGTATTTTGGTAAATGCCTACTATGCCTGAACACTGTTAGAAACTAATATGGGGATGACTTGGTCATTCATTGGCTGTGCTCTCAAGAAGTTCAGTCTAATAAAATTGATTTTGCTGAAAATTAAATATGTTTTATATTTTCAACAAGTTTAGCTGGATTTCTGGTTCTTTCTCATATCTCATCTCATGTGGAAAGAATTTACTTAGGCTTTCTTCAGTACCATTTCTATTGCTTTCTTCCTGGCTAACCAGCTAAATTGGTCTCCCTGATTAACTAGATCTATGGTGCTTCTATAATTTCTCATAAGGTTAAAATTTGTTTCTTCAGCAGCATTTTTGGTGCTGGCTACACCAATTTATAGTAACAAGTGTGGATATATAGTGCAAGTATTTCTGGCAGGATTTTACTATTTGCCATTTCTTTGAATTCTGTGTTGTTCATTTGACCTTGATTTATTGCTTTTCAAATTCAGATTGAAATGTAATTGGATGGTTAATTTTTAAAGTATATTTCTGATTTATACATTTTGTTTAGATTTAATTTGAAAAATTATGTTGGTGGCATACATTTTCGCTAATTTAAATTTGGCTTTCTATACAAACTTTTTCTTAGTGTTTATAGCAGCATACTGAATATTTAGTAAAAGCATAGTACAGATTATTGAAGTTACTCATTTCTGCAGCAGATTAATAGTAAATGTTAAGTATGTTTCATGGAGCCACTTCTATAACATAGATAATTGTGTTCTTATATTAATGGACAGTTGTTACTATTGTAAGACTAATAGGTAAATTTAGAGGTTTGCTAATTTATGTACACCAAAATTTTGTGTACTACAAATTGTGTCACTCCTAGAAGAGGTATTTTACAGTAGATGCAGTGTTATGATTTCTTGCTCTGTAATGTTTTCCTGTCGTCTCAGCTAATGTGTGGATGGAGTACTTGAGTCAATAGGGCTTAATCTGTGACTTTTAAAGAAGAGAAACCCCAGAGCATAGGAGACTTGCTTTTTAAAAGTAGTAGTAATTTTTGATGTTTAGAATCCTTACAATAAAATACAAGGATACAACAAAAGAGATCTTATGATTGTATCTTAGTCAAAATAAAGGGTACAACTTGCATACATTGTATAACATGATTGTTTTGAACTTTTTGAAATTGTTCTTAGCCTTGGAAGATCTGAGTAAAGGTTTGGGTATTTTCCCTAGAAAAATGCACATGCACAAAATATTACTGGAGTTTTAATGCTTTCAAATACTTCCTAAAAGCCTGTGGACCCCAGTTTAAGAAACTCCTTTTATAAGATGAGAGGGAGGAGGAAGACACTGAAATTTGGGGAAGCTGGGTAGAAATCCACCCATTCACTTGAATAGTTAGTTGCTTTGCTAGAACTTTCTGTGACTCCAGGTTTAGTTTTTGTTAAGTTGTTAATGGCATTAATAAAATATCTGCCACATATATATGTTGAAATGCTTTTTAGGAAGGTGTTATCTTAGAGAATAAAGGTTCCTGAGTCAAGGTTAAAGTTAGTTTGCCTGATAAGTATGTGCAAGAACCTAGATCGCATTTATTTACACTCTGTTGTTTTTTATTTCCTCTTTTCACCTAGTGTTAGCATAAAGGGTGTGAGAGAGTCTTCACAATGTAAGTTTTCTGAAGTGTGTTTGGACTTTCAGCCAGCACTTACAGCTTTTATAGGCTTAAAAAGGGGATTAAATAAACCTTTACAGTGCTGGGTCCCCTGAAGGCTTCTTTCTTACACCAATGTGTTAAACTATAATGTAATGCTGCTGCTCACTGCCTGATCACTTTATATTGTAGCTTAATTTTGTTTTTCTCACTATGTTACAACCTTTTTGAGGGCAGTTATGGTTATCATTCAGCTTTGTATAACCTGCAGTATTGTTTCTCAGTCTTGAGTCATGTGTGGACCTTTTTTAAAGTTAAAATTCTCAGGTTTTTCAGAAATACATCTCTGGCTATTTCCCCACCTTGAGTTATTGGTCTTTGTTTTTACTAGTCTAGCACAGTGGCTATCAACCAGGGTCACTTTGGCCCTCCAGGAAGCATATGGCAGTGTCTAGAGACGTTTTCGGGTGTCACAGCTGGAAGTAGGAGGTTGCTACTGGCATCTAGTGGGTAGAAGCCAGGGTTACTGCTAAACATTGCAGAATTCACAGGCCATCTTCCACAACAAAGGATTATACAGCCCAAAGTGCCAATAATCTTGAAATTGAGAAACCCTCGTGTAGGAGACTATGTCTTGAAGAAAATGTCTCTGAAGTTCTAGAAGTCAGTAATACAAGGCATGTTTGTATCTGTTCAGTAAGAAAGGTAGGGTTTTCCATATAGGTCATAGCGTTTTCTTCCCCAGCCTCACCATGATTGAGTAACAATATATTTTCAGCATTATGTTAACTGTGGGCCAGAGCTACGTGCTGTTGTCATTTATCATACTCGACTGTTTATCATTCATTATTCTGCTATAAAATGTGTTGCTTCCATTCCATTTTCATAATACTAGTTGAGATTGTCATTACTTCTTACCTGCATTATCACAAAGACCTTTTTCTTAAAGAAATAAAGATTTTATTTTGAGCTAATTGTTGATTCACATGCTATTGTTTAAAAACAAACAAAAACGGCAGAGACCCCATGTGCTCTTTGCCCACTTTCCCACAATGGTAGCATCCCGCAAAACTAGTACAATATCACAACCAGCATATTGACATTAATATGATCTACAGATCTTATTCAGATTTCCCAGTTTTACTTGTGCTAATTTGTACATATGTATATTTCGTTCTTTGCAATTTTTCATGTGTGTGGGTTTGTGCGTCCCTCCCATAGTCAAGATATAAAACAGTTCCATCACTAGCAAATTACTTGTTTTGTCTTTTTATAACTACATGCTTTTCCTTCTCCTCACTCATCACTAACCACTGACAGCCACTAATCTGTTTTTCATTTCTATAATTTTGTCATTTCAAGAATGTTGTATAAATGGAATCACAGGGCATATAACTTTCTGGGATTGACTTTCATTTAGCGTAATGCCCATGAGATTCAGCCAAGTTGTTGCATGTATCAACAGTTTGTTCTTTTTATTGCTGAATAATACTCCATAATATGGATACATCAGTGTTTTAACCTGTTGAAGGACATCAGGTCATTCCAGTTTTTGTCCATCTTGAATAAAGTTGTCATGAACATTCAAATACAGGATAAGAAACTGCCAAACTGTTTTCCAGAGTGGGTATACTACTTATTTATTTTTTGAGATGGAGTCTCGCTCTTTTGCCCAGGCTGGAGTGCAGTGGCGCGATCTCAGCTCACTGCAACCTCCGCCTCTCAAGTTCAAGCAGTTCTCTGCCTCAGCCTCCTGAGTATCTGGGATTACAGGGGCCCACCACCATGCCCAGCTAATTTTTGTATTTTTAGTAGAGACGGGGTTTCACCATCTTGGCTAGGCTGGTCTTGAACTCCTGACCTCATGATCCACCCGCCTCAGCCTTCCAAAGTGCTGGGATTACAGGCGTGAGCTGCTGCATCCTCACCAATATTTGTGATACAGTAACTTTTTAATTAAGTTTCTGTGTTCCATTCACCAGTTTTTTCAAACTGGTATTTACGTTGCTTTCTGGGGGGCAGTGCTAAAATAGAAGTGCCTGATCCCTCTCCTTACAAAGTATATTTGTAACCTCTGTATAAAGTTCCAAATACCTGAGTTAGGCATCAAAAGCCATTTACAGTATGGCCCTTGCTGACGTTTTTAACCTTATTCGTTCCCACGCATACTCTTAAGCTCCAGGTATGTCAAAATAGATGGAAAATAGTAGCTGGCTGAGAGCCATTGTGAAGATTAAGATTATGCACATAGTATTAACAAGTGCCTAATAGATAGTAAGCAGTAAATGGCAGTTTCTGGTGATTTCATAGTCTTCATCCCGACATAAAATAGGCACCCAAATGTTTAAATGAGGAAATTACTTACACGCTATACCCTTTCTAACTTCCGAAAATGTCCCTGACATTATCCATTCCTATATAAGTTCTACCCTTTGAATCTAGATTTAAGTCTTACATTTAGTTATTTTGGCATTTAATCACATATTATTTTGTATGTGCTATTAATGACTGGTAGCGAGGTGTTTTTTCATTATAATAGGTTATATGTTTCTCAAGGGCATTAAATTCCACTGATTTTGAATATCCTTTACAGTAAACTAACATGCTCTGCACATCGTATACTAATTTCTTCAGTTCTTAGAGACTGTTGAAAGTACATCACCTTTTTTCCAAGTGAATTCACATAGAGTTGGCTATTCTTCCTATAACTTGATGATGTGAGTAATCATTATTTCATATGAATCCTGATTAGGTTAGGATGCTTAAGCTTAGACATACCTGTCTAGTAACCCCTACAGGAATGAAGAATTAGGTAAATGAAACTGTAACCGTAAATCGTATGTAAACCAATAGTACTTTGTATATTAACAGAAATCTTACGTGGTGAAGGCTTTCCTCTGTTGTCTGTTTTTAGTTGTTTGCGTCTGTCAATGTTTACTGAATATCTACCATGTGCTATATATATTGTGCCAGTCACAGGAACCAAAAGGAAATATGACCAGATTTTAAATAGTATTTTGGAAGTTGTACCAATAGGGCTTGTGATATGTTTGCTGTGGAGAGTGAAGGAAAAGAGAAAACCAAGGTTGACTCCTAGATTTATGGTTTGAGCAGTTGGGTAGATTTACTAAGATAGCAAAGACTAAGGGTGAAAGGATTCAGACGAGAGAGAATAAAGACATCTGTGCTTTTTATGTTTAAAATATCTATGTTGACATATGAGTGGAAGTGGCAAAGTCTAAAAATTAGGTGTATAAGTCTGGTACTCAGGAAGAGTTATCAGGATGTATAAAGTATTTAATGTTTTGGGATTAGATAAATTCACATAAGGGGAGAGTTACAGTTAGAGAAGAAGGGAGAACTCAGAACTGAGTTTGAATAGAAGAGTTGTTGGTAGATGAGACTGAAAGGAAATCCTTAGTGGGAAAAGAGAAAAGCTAGTGAAGAGTATGATATGGGAGCCAAGAGAGCAAGTGTTCAAGGAGGAGGTTCAAGAAAGAATGTTGCCGAGAAATCAAGGATAAAGAAAAAATTTTCGTATTCATTTGATAGTATCTGGTCTTGACAAGTGGTTTAAGGGAATGGTAGGGAAAGCCAGATGGAAGTGGGTTGAAGAGTTACTGGGATGGGAAAAGTAGGGACAGTGGATGTCTGACATATTCAAGAAGTTATGCTGTGAAAGGGAGCAAGAATTGGGGCAGTAACTAGAAGGCAATGTGGGATCAAAGGAGGGTTTTTGTGTTTGTTTTTAAAGATGAGAGAAATTGGAGAGTATTTGTATGTTCATAAGGATGACCCAGGAGAGGGATAAATTGATGCTATAGGAGAAAAGTGATGGGGAATAGGAGTGATTCTGAAGGAGAAGAAAGAGAGGAAGGAGAATCAGGATTTAGGTGATGTGTAATCCTGTGATCAGGATTTGAGTACTGCAGTTATTATAGAGGGAAAAGATGAAATATTTCGAGTAGGGTTATAGTTAGATTGGTCCTGGCAATAATATGAGGGAGTTCCTATTTTTTCTGTTTCTCAATTAAATGTGATTTCAGGCCATTAGGAAGGGAGAGGAAGGTAGGTAGTGCATGTATTAGTTGGGTTTTTTTAATTGCAGAATATGCTGGGATATGTGGAGAATCTCAAGTATGAGACAGTATATAGGGACCAGAGGAAACTCAAATTGGAAGTCATTGGAGTAAAATATGATTTCAGATCTTTTTCCTTTTTGAAAAGAGAAGGATTAAAATTTACAATTTTTGCTATACTTACATGAACATAAATGATGTTATAGAAATGGGATTATACTGTTTATAAGACTTAAAATTTATCTAGTGTGTGTGTGTGAATCTATTAAAATCAACATTCAGTGCTTATTCTTAATTTGGGCATACTTGAGCTGACAAAGTAAAGGAGATCCTTTAAAATTTCTGACTCTTTGTTTCCATAGATGTTTACTTATTTCTGCTATAATTTGTTGTTGCTGCCTGATAGATTGAATTCTAGATCATTGTCAAGTGAGTCTGTTTGTATGGTTAAAGGCTTTTTGCCTTAACAACTCCAGTGTTAATACTGCTCTTTTAAAATATACATATATATTACTTAACTCTTTGGGGTCCTTTGTTTAAATGGCACGTGGTTGGTTGAGTTTACTTTTTCACTAAGCCCGAGAATCTTTTTGTTATAGTTGATCCTGTTACATTTATATTTATTTTATAAGTTTTGGCTTGCTATTTTCTTGTTTTCTAGTTTTTATTCTTCATTAGCAAAGAAAAAAAAGGAGGTATTAGCATAAGTACTTCATATTTTTATCTTTAAATATATTGAACTCCTATTTCAATTTATCATCTTTATTCCACCTCCCAAATAGTATATTATCATACCTGTTGTGCACTGGTATAATTATATCTCATCCCTCCTCCCCCTTTATATAGGGTAGGTTGAGGCTTTTAGTTCTGGCCTGTTATCAAATTATTTTTATATTTTATAGCTTTACCTGAAAAATTATAAATTAATAGCCATAACACTGTTAATTAGAATTAGTTTTACAATATTCAGTGTTCACTCTTACATTTTTCATAGCATAAATTCTCCAGTGTAAGTTTTTTTAATTGATTTTTATTCATGTGGTTAAGATTTTTCAGGAGTTTGAGACTTATAATTTAAATATAATTATTATCTAGTTGCAGACTTTTTTAAAAAATGCATAAGTTAGGAGTTATACACACCTGAATAACATATTGGTTAAGAATTCTCGACACTTGTTTCCCATGAACATTCCTGTAGATGAATCTTCTGGCCTACAGTTTTCCAGAGAACTCTGAGGCTGTCCTGCCTTTTTTTTCCTTCCCACTGTTGGTCATTTGTTTCTTCTGCCTGGATGCTTTTAAGATTCTTTGTAGCTTACCAAGTTCAGCGTGATATGCCCCTAACTTGTTGATTCACTCTTATTTGTTGTTTATTTTTCCTAGTACATAGTAAGGTCGTTTAATCTACAAATTAAGCTCATTATTTTAGAAGAGACCCCAAGTATCTCTTTCTGGACCATTTGTACTAATTTATTTCATAGTATTCCAGATGTTTGAGGTATGTTTATGAACAAAACAGATAAAAATTCCTGCCCTGTGTAGAGCTTAAATTGTAGCAGGGGGAGCCCAAAAAAAATAAAAAATAAAAAAATTAAAAGATGATACATGAGTAGTTACATAGTGTTGTGGGGAGAAAAGGCAGGGTAAGAGGAGCAGAGTGCTGGGGAGGGGCTGGGAAATACAGCAGTAGGATTGCTTTTTTTTCTTTTTCTTTTTCTTTTTTTTTTTAAGAGATGGGATCTTGCCATGTTGCCCAGGCTGGAATTTAAACTCCTAAGCTCAAGCTGTTCTTCCATCTCAGCCTCTCAAGTAGCTGGGATTGGATTACAATTTTTAATAGGGTGGTCAGTATAGGCTTCATTGAGAAGATAAAGGGAATGGCCACTACAAAAGTGCTAAGGCAGGAGCATTCCTGGCATATTAAAATAGCAAGGAAAACTTGTGACTTGAGGGAGGAGTAAGTGATGAGGGAAATTAGGTCAAAATGTAAAGGAGCAGAATCCAAGGCATGCAGATTGTATATGTTTATTCAAGGAGACAACATTCTAGCTCTCTGTAGAGAATGGCCTCTACGGAATGATGGTAGATGCAGGGGATATTAAGCAGGTGTTGCAGTAATCTATATATGTGAAATGATGATAGCCTTATGGGCCAGGGAGTTAACAATGAAGATGGTAAAAAGTAAGTAGATTCTGTATCTATCCATTTGCTTAACAGTTGGAAGTAGGGTATGAGAGAAAAAGGAGATGGAGGATGACTCCACGATTTTTATTCCAAGCAACTGAAAGGATAGAATTCCCAAAAACTGAGATGGAGAAGGCTGCAGATTGATTACATTTTAAGGAAAGCATGAGAGGTTTTTCTTAGACTTTAAACTGATGTTGTTAGGATGTTTTACATTAGTTTAGGCTTCAGGAGAAAGAGCTGCATTGGAAATAATAATTTAGCTTACCAGCATATAGATGATGTTACTAAGAGGGTGAGTATAGATGGAGAAAAAAAGACAATCAGGACCTAGGGCTGTGGCTCAACCTGTAATCCCAGCACTCTGGGGGACCAAGGCAAAAGAATTACTTAAGGCCAAGGTAGGTGTTCGAGGCTACAGTGAGCTATAATCGTGCCACTGCACTACAGCCTGAGTACAGAGCAAGATGCTGTCTCAAATAACAGCAGCAAAAGACAGAGACTGATTAGAATATTCACAGCATTACAGTGTTGATGAGGAGGGACCAGAAAAGAAGACTATAAAGGGAAGAGTGAGTGAGATAACGGGTGGGTCTCTTTAGAAGTCCAGTGAAGAGAGTGACTGCTGAAAAATCAAGATGATAACTGAGAGCTAGTTATGGAAAACAGTCTTTGGTGACCTTAATAAGAGCAGATTGATTTAGTGGAATTTTGAGGGTGATAACTAATTTGAGTGCATTTAGGAATGAATGGAAGGAGAGGAATTGGGACATCTTGTATAGATTACTTGTATATAGTTTGTCTGCAAAAGGGAGTAGAAGATTGAGACTTTTTTAAATGAGAGCAAAACCCAGTATTTTGTGATGTGTATAATAGGAATGATATAGCAGGAAAAGGAATTCTCTGATGTTTTCCATTTTATTTTGATCTTTTCAAATATATTGAATCTTTTGTTTGCTACTTCTAAGTAGGTTTTTGTTTCTGTGATGAGTTTTTTGTTTCAGTTTCTTTACATTTCATCTCCTGTTGTCATGCTGCTGCTTTTATTTTATTTTATTTTATTTTATTTATTTTTTTGATGGAGTCTCACTCTATCACTAGGCTGGAATGCAGTGGCGCAATCTCAGCTCACTGTAACTTCCGCCTCCTGGGTTCAAGTGATTCTCCTGCCTCAGCCTCCCAAGCAGCTGGGACTACAGGCTCACGCCACCATGCCCAGCTAATTTTTGTATTTTTAATAGAGATGGGGTTTCACCATGTTGGCCAGGATGGTCTCGGTCTCCTGACCTTGTGATACACCCATTTCGGCCTCCCGAAGTTCTGGGATTACAGGCGTGAGCCACCACGCCTGGCCTCTTTGATTTTTTTAATTTCAAGAATCACATGTAAGAAAATAGAGATCTGGTTTTCTTGTTTCTGGAATTGGTTCTTTGAGAGCCTAGTCAACTGCATTTCGCTGCTTAAGTTTTGTTCAATTTTTGGTTACTGGTGAAGCATTTGAGGTGTTTGGTTTTTTAAAAATGTTACTGTAGTATTTGAAGATGTTGCTTAGGTGACCCCTTGTGTTGCTGATATTACTAAAGTAGGAAGAGCAGTTCTGGAAAGGGCTGTTTTCTTCTTCCTAGTCCTGTTTACGTATACAAATGAGAGTTTTTAATATGTTGGACACTTAATGAGATGTAATTGCTGAATGGAATGTTTGTTTTACTGTGATGTGCTTTTGCAGATAAGAAATTTGCTTAAGTGGCTAGAGAAAAGGCTGGGCATTTGCATTTAAGTAGAAGTTCAGATACGAATTAATGTAGTAATGAATCAAAAATTGGATTTTTGATTGGGTGCGGTGGCTCACACCTATAATCCCTGCACTTTGGGAGGCCGAGGTGGGCAGATCATGAGGTCAGGAGATCGAGACCATCCTGGCTAACATGGTGAAACCCTGTCTCTACTAAAAATACAAAAAATTAGCCAGGCATGGTGGCGGGTGCTTGTAGTCCCAGCTACTTGGGAGGCTGAGGCAGGAGAATGGTGTGAACCTGGGAGGCAGAGCTTGCAGTGAGCTGAGATCACGCCACTACACTCCAGCCTGGACGAACAGAGCAAGACTCCCTCAAAAAAAAAAAAAAAAAAAAAAAAAAAACTAAGTGTAATCTCTTTCACCACTGCATTTATCTCCAAACAGAAAACATCTTTGCTTCAGTTCTCATTATTCTAATCAAATGATGATATAGCTAATAGTTGGCAGGCTACAAAGCACCTTTGTGTTTCTGAGAAAGAAAAGAACTCAGCCACTCTACGCCTGCCTCAACTTTGAGGTTATAGTCTCTTCATTTCCACTTTGCACATTGTTCTGTTTTGGTGGTGGTAGAAGTGGAGTGATCATTTAAGGAATAAGGATCCACACCACTTGACTTGCACTTGGCTTGCTGAGTTAGGTCTTGAGCCAGAAACAAACACTCCAGTGCCCCCTTGATAACATTCCAGACACCTAGTTGTGTTTGGTCTAATCTGCACTTAACAGGGTTACATATAATCTGCATCACCAGAGAATGATGGTGGGGGATTTAGAAGTCAGATTTCATGAGCTCTGAGAGTTTGCTGGATGGAGTGACCTGAAATTGAAAGGATTTAATTAAGTATTTAAGATATTCAGAGACTCAGAAGAATACGTTGAAGTATGCATTCAAAAGAAAGACTTCCAGAAATAATGAGAAACTAAGATGAAGACCATTGTTTTCAGGCATTGAAAGCCCTGCCTGTGCTCCCTTCCTCTGCCCACACATATACATTTTTCTGATTAAAAATGATACATATTTGTCCAATTTGAAAACGAGTATGACAAATATGACAAATATTAATAGATTTGTGATTTATGCCAGAGAAAATAAAAATTTGTAGATAAAACTAACCTGAAAAACAAGGGCTGTGAATAAAAGTACCCTAATATCCTCTGAATTTCTGAAAACTTGTCCATCTTCCTATACTTCAGAAACTCTCAATGGGATGTGCACAGTGGAGTCACCTGTAGGAATCCTTGCTATACCCTACTCTAGAGAGTGAATCAGAATCTCCTCAGTAGTTTGATTCCCAAAAATACTTCCTTAAGTTTTTGAGGTGTTCATTCTTTGGTTAAGATTCATTTTTCCTCTAATGCTACATTGAAGTTAAACTGAAAATTCATATTTAATTTTGTTTTTTTTTTTAACTATCGTTAAAACGTTTTGTACATTACTTCTGAATGTTATCCTAACCCTTAAGAAAGCATCCGGCCAGGAGCGGTGGCTCACGCCTGTAATACCAGCACTTTGGGAGGCCAAGGCGGGTGAATCACAAGGTCAGGAGATGGAGACCATCCTGACTAACACGGTGAAACCGCATCTCTACTAAAAAAAATACAAAAAACTTAGCCGGGCATGGTGGTGGGCACCTGTAGTCCCAGCTACTCAGTAGGCTGAGGCAGGAGAATGGTGTGAACCCGGGAGGTGTTCCACGGTGAGCCGAGATCGCACCACTGCACTCCAGCCTGGGTGGCAGCCAGACTCCCTCGCAAAAAAAGAAAAAAAAAAAAAAGCCATCGACTGGGCGCTGTGGCTCATGCGTGTAGCCCCAGCATTTGGGGAGGCTGAGGCAGGCGAATCATGAGACCAGCCTGGCCAACATGGTGAAACCCCATCTCTACTAAAAATACAAAAAAAATATTAGCCAGGCATGGTGGTGCATGCCTGTAATCCCAGGTACTTGGAAGGCTGAGGCAGGAGAATTCCTTGAACCCGGGAGGGAGAGGTTGCAGTGAGCCGAGATTGCGGCACTCTTCTCCAACCTGAGTAATAGAGCAAGATTCAGTCTAAAAAGAAAAAAATAAAAAACTGCTGGGCGCAGTAGCTCACGCCTGTAATCCCAGCACTTTGGGAGGCCAAGGTGGGTGGATCACGAGGTCAGGAGATCAAGACCATCCTGACTAACATGGTGAAACCCCCTCTCTACTAAAAATACAAAAATTAGCCGGGCATGGTGGCGGGCGCCTGTAGTCCCGCTACTCCTCCCGGCTGAGGAGGAGAAGGGCGTGAACCCGAGAGGCGGAGCTTGCAGTGAGCTGAGATCGCGCCACTGCACTCCAGCCCTGGGCGACAGAGCGAGACTTCATCTCTAAAAAATAAAAAGCATCAGTAGGTAGGAAAAAAGTGGAAAAATAAGGGACAAATGATGGACGGTTCATGGAGTTATATAGCATCATTATACAATCAATAATTAGAACTCTTATGTTCTTACAAATGTAGATAGACACAAAAAACTGATTTGGACCTGCCTCCAGAGACCAAATGAAATGACTATATCACACCTAAACTGAATCAGGTATTGCTTACCCCTAGTGTGTCCCTTGTGTTGGCATTGAAAAGTGATATTTTCTAATCTCTCCCGACCTATCAAGTCTTCTGTTATTTTCCAAAGAGAACATTTTCTTCCAATAAGCCATTTTTTTCTGTTCACTTATGTCTCCAATCAAGTTGCTACTTCTGGCAAAATTTATTTAGTGAGTCATATTGGTGGACATTTAGGTTGGATGTGGCTTTATAATTTTTCTTTTGATCCGAACTGTGTATTTACATTGCTTATTACTATTATTCTGAAATCAATTTTAATAGTGTTAACTTAAATATGTTTTCTTATAGCAGAAAAAGAAAACTAAGAACTTCAATCCACCAACACGTAGAAATTGGGAAAGTAATTACTTTGGGATGCCCCTCCAGGATCTGGTTACAGCTGAGAAGCCTATACCACTATTTGTTGAGAAATGTGTGGAATTTATTGAAGATACAGGTAGGATAGAAGAATCATTGCAAGAGATTTGATTTTAAATTTCACTTTTGATACACCAATAGTTTGTCAAACATTTGCGATTTGTTAAAAATAAATTTTGAAAGCGGTATATAGTTTTCATTATTAGGATTGTTTTATATTAACTCCATCTGATCAGGTAACCATCTGATATTTGAAAGAAGTTTTTGTTGTTGACCAGTAATGCTTTTATTGGACTTCTCTTGAAGTAATAAATGGCTAAATTGAATACTAAAATGTTAAGCTTACCTTATTCTGGGATTTAGAATAACTTTATTAAGTTACGCTATTTAATGAAGAGATACAGTTATGGTTTGAATAATTTGGAAGTGTTCCACATTTTTAAGTCCAATACTGTTTACTTGCATTACCCATTTTACACATGGATTTTTCTTCTAAAACTTACAGCAATAGTTGTAAATGTGTAAAAGACAGCTTGTTCTATTTGTGATGCTACTATTTATTCAACAGTTCTAGCTTGACATTTATATGATTTGTGTTGTATTTTTAAGGAATGCATAGATATCCTCGTTATTTTAAAAGCAAACCTGCTGTTATGTTTACTTTGCCTCATGTAATCTCAAAACTAAAAAAAAAGGCAAGTTAAAGGTGGAAAATAGGGACAGAAGATTGTTTTTGAGTGCATTTAAAATGAACACGAGTTAACCATGAAACCTTAGTGAGTGAATGTACTACACATTTTAATGGCTTGAAAACATGAGCTAAGTCAGTTTTGGCTTTATTTGTTACTAATGATCCCTTGATAGATAAGCATTGTTTAAAAAACAAAGTAGGATACTCTTGTCGTCGCTAAAAAATCATGCTCATATTTATTCACATGTACACCTTGCCCTTTGGTTTATCAACTAAGTTGTATATATATTGAGTTATCTATTTGGTAAGGTATGTTGACTTTCAGTCTTAATGAGAGGATAGAATGTGCAGTGGCTCACGCCTGTAATCCCAGCACTTTGGGAGGCCAAGGTGGGCAGATCACAAGCTCAGGAGATCGAGATCATCTTGGCCAACATGGTGAAACCACATCTCTACTAAAATTACAAAAATTAGCTGGGCATGGTGGTGCGTGCTTGTAGTCCCAGCTACTTGGGAGGCTGAGGCAGGAGAATTGCTTGAACCCGGGAGGTGAAGGTTACAGTGAGCCGAGATTGCGCCACTGCACTCCAGCCTGGTGACAGAATGAGACTCCATCTCAAGAAAAAAAAGAAAAAAGAAATTACATTATTCACTAGTTTTGTAGTTGAAATGGCATGTGTCTTCTGCCTTCAGTTAATAAGTGTTAATTTATAGAGGCTACATTTGGATATGCTCTTTATCATTTATTTTTCCCTTCAAGAAATACTTGAGAAGTATTATTAGATAAATTTTTTGTCTATTTTTCTGTCCATCTTTAATGTAGCAGAAATGCAAAGGTTCTTAAAATACTAACTTCCTGCTTTGGATTTAAAGAATTCTCATTTTCTCTAGTATTATAATTAAGCGTAGGGGTACAACTGAACAAATAGAAAATACTTTCCTTTAGTGATCAAAAAGCAATCATAAAATTATAGGTTAGTGTTTTGTATATTTATTATTTAAAATTTCTGTTTATTGAGTATTTCATAGTAGTTGAGTGATTCGGTTTGAGGAAAAGAAATGAATTCCAAATATAGGATAAAATGCAGGTCTAGTCCAATTCTTAACACAACTTGAATTAGTTTAGGTCAACTCTCAGGTAATTTATATATTTAAGTACTTTGGTAGAAAGATTACATAGACCATAGAATAGAATAAAAGATTAAACTAGTTCTTTTGTTGTCATTGTAATATATTGCTTGATTTTATTACTAATTTTAAAACTACTAAGTGGTTTTAGCAGAAATTCCTAATTGCCTACGAGGTTGTTGGTGTCTTTTGAGGAATTCGTTCATTTCATCTAAATTTCATCAATTTACAGCTCTCAAAATGGACTGTAGCATAACCATCTTATATTTAAAGTTCAACTTGTAAATATATTGCAGATACCCATTACTTAAAAATTGTGATATTTTGCTGTTTATAGATCCTTAGATGTAGTGATATAAATGATCAGTAATTGTGTTGTTATAATCAGTCCTCTTGTTTAAAAGACTGACCTTTCTTGAACAACCCTGGAGAAAATATTGACAGTTTAAAAAATCAGCTTTATTGATACAATTTACATACAATAAAATTCACTAATTTGAATTGTACAGTATGAATTTTTATAATCTATAGTCATATAATTGCCACCACAATCAAGATTTAAGTTATTTTCATCACCCCCAAAAGCATCTGGTCTTTTATTATTAAGTATAATGTTAGCTGTTGGATTTTTGTAGATGAACTTTATCTGGTTGAGAAAGTACTATAACCTTCCCAGTTTGCTGAGTTTTTATACAAAATAGGTGTTGATTTTGTCAGGTGGTTTTCTGCATGTGTTGAGGTTATCTTAATGATTGTTTTTTGCTGTGGATGGTGAATTATATTGATTTTCACATGTTAAACTAACCTTACATCCCTGGGATAAATACCACTTGGTCATGTTTTATCCTTTTTATGTATTGCTGAATTCATTTTCTAAAATGAAGGATTTTAGTCTGTAGTTTTCTTTTCTTGCAATGTCTTTGTCTGGTTGATATCAGACTAAAAAGCTGGCATCATAGATTAAGTTTATTTTCTGGAAGAGTTTGTGTAGAATTGGTAATATTTCTTTCTTTAATTTTAGTAGAATTCACCAGTGAGATGATTTTGACCTGGAATTTGTTCGTGAGGAGGTTTTTAATTTAAATTTCTTTAGTAGTTATAGGGCTATTCAGATTTTTTATTTCTTCTTGAGTAAGCATTGGTTGGTTTTGTGTTTTGAGGAATGCGTTCATCTAAATTGACAAGGTTTTTAATAAAATTCCTTTTTCTTTTAGTGCCTTGTAGCATCTGTAGTGATGTCTTTCTACCCTGATGTTACTAAATTGTGTCTTTTGGTATGGTTGAGGTTTATCAATTTTATTGATCAAAGAACCAGCTTTTGCTTTTATTGATTTTCCTTTTTTTCCCCATTTTTTAATTTATTGAATTCTGCTTCTTGTTTCTTTCTTCTTTGGTTCCTCTGAAGTTTCTTAAAATAGAAATCTAGATTACTGTGTTAGACCAGTTTTCTTTTCCACTGTAAATATTTAATGGTCCAGATTTCCCTCTAAGCATTGTTTTAGCTGTATTCCATATAGATATGTTGTGTTCCATTTTTGTTTAATTCAAAATACTTTGTAATTTCCCTTTTTCAAAAAACAGTTTAACTCATCGGTTATTAGATTTCTAAATATTTGGTGGTTTTCCATATCTTTTTTTGTTCATTTCTAGTTTAATTATTTTGCATTTGAAAAACAAAGAGTTTGATTCCAGGTTAAGTTTATTGAGACTTGTTTTATGGCCCAGAATATGGTCTCTTTTGAATAGTTTAATGAGACCTTGAACTGAATGTTTATTATAGTGTGAAGAGTTCTATAAATGTCAGATCAAATTCTTTGAGCCTGCTGGGCAAGTCTTGTATATCCTATTTTTCTTGTTTACTTTTGTAAAATTAAGGAATACTGTTGAAATCTGCAATCATGATTGTAGATTGTGTGTTTCTTCTTTCACTTCTATTAGATTTTACATCATGTATTTTGAAGATCTGTTAATTTCATACACATTTGGAATTATGTCTTTTTTTTTTTTTTTTTTTTTTGAGACAGGGTTCTCTAACACCCAGGCTGAAGTGCAGAGGTGTAATCTCAGCTAGCTGCGACCTCCGCCTCCCCGACTCAGGCAATCCTCCCACCTCAGCCTCCCAAATAGCTGGGACTGCCACCACACCCAGTCAACTTTTTTGGTTTTAGTAGAGACAGGGTTTTGCCATTTTCCCCAGCCTGGTCTCAAACTCCTGAGCTCAAGCAATCTTCCCATCTGAGTCCCCCAAGGTGCTGGGATTATAGGTGTGAGCCACCGTGCCTGGCCAGGATTGTCTTACGAACTGATGTATTATCATTATAAAGCATTTCTTTTTATGTTTTGCCATATTTTTTGTTCTGAAGTCTACTTTGCCTAGTATTAATATAGCCAATGTTTTTTCCTTTGAGTAGTGTTTGTGATAATATCTTTTTCTTTACTTATGCTTTTATAGATCTTCATTTCTTATGTGGTATACATCTTTATAGTTTACCTTCAAGTGATATACCACTTTAATGTGTTTTATAAGAACCTTAGAACAATATACTTCCTTCATGCCTTGTTCTGTTGTTATATATTTTAAATCTATAATGTTTTAAAATCACAATACATGTTTATAATTTTTGCTTTAAACAGACTGTTGTCCTTGTTTTTGAAAGATACTTTCTTAGATTAGAATTCTTTTATGTAATAGCTTAATTGAAATATTCACGTTATACAATACACCCATTTAAAGTGTAGTTTATTCACAGAGTTGTACCAGCATCAGCACAATCACTTCTAGAACATTTTCATCATCCCAAGAAGAAATAGTATACTGCTTAAGCAATCACTTTCTATTCCCCACTCTCACCCCCCATCAATTTCTGCCTTTACAGACTTGCCTATTCCTGGATATTTCATATAAATTGAATCATATATAATGTGGTCTTTTGTGATTGGCTTCTTTCATTTAACATAGTTTTCGAGTTATTCATATTGTATCATCTATCAGTACTTAATTTCTTTTTATTGCTGAATAATTATCCATTATTGGCCACTTGGTTTGTTTCACTTTTTAACTCTTGTGAAGAGTGCTGCTGTGAACATTACTGTCAGAGTTTGTGTGTAGACATATGTTTTCACCTCTTGGGTATATACTTAGAGTGGAATTGTTGGGTCTATGTTTAACCTTTTAAGGAACTACCAGACTGTTTCAAAGAGGTGACACCACTTGACATTCCCATCAGCAGTGTGAGTTCCAATTTCTCCACATTTTGCCGATGTTTATCTTTCTTTTTGATTATAGTCAAGTAAGTGGTAATGTGAAATATATCTCATATAATTTTGATTTGCATTTCCCTGATGACTAATGATGCAGAACATCTTTTTAAGTGCTTTATTGGCTTTTTGTATATATCTCTGAAGAAATATCTATTCAGGTCCTTTGCCCACTTTTTAGTTGGATTGTTTGTCTTACTGTTGAATTTAAGGGCTCTTTGTATATTTTGGATACAAATTGTTTACAAATATGATTTGCTAAAATATTCCCCATTCTGTGGGTAGTTTTGTACAATCTTGATGATATGCTCTGAAGCATAAAGTTTTCAATTTTGATGAAGTATGTTTTGTCTGTTTCTAAAATTTTGTTACTGTATGCATGATGTCGTGTCTGAGAAGGTTTTTGCCTAATCCAGGGTCACAAAGATTTATCTATCTTCCAAGAGTTTTAATGGTTTTAGCACATACATTTAGGTCTGTGATCCATTTTGACTTAATTTTTGTGTGTGGTTTAAGGAAAGGTTCCAGCTTGATTCTTTTGCATGTGGATATCCATTTTATAAGCATTATTTATTAAAAAGACTATTTTACTGAATTACCTTGGCACAGTTGTTCAAAATCAGTTGACTGTAAATGTGAAGGTTTATTTCTGGACTCACTTATATTCTGTTGATCTGTATGTCTATCAGTACTTAATTTCTTTTTATTGCTGAATAATTATCCATTGATGGCCACTTGGTTTGTTTCTACTTTTTAACTCTTGTGAAGAGTGCTGCTGTGAACATTACTGTCAGAGTTTGTGTGTAGACATATGTTTTCACCTCTTGGGTATATACTTAGAGTGGAATTGTTGGATTATTTAGTTTTAGATTATTTTTTTATTTTTATTTTTTTTGGAGATGGAGTCTAGCTCTGTCGCCCAGGCTGGAGTGCAGTGGCGCGATCTCGGCTCACTGCAAGCTCCGCCTCCCGGGTTTACGCCATTCTCCTGCCTCAGCCTCCCGAGTAGCTGGGACTACAGGCGCCTGCCATCTCGCCCGGCTAGTTTTTGGTATTTTTTAGTAGAGACGGGGTTTCACCGTGTAGCTCAGGATGGTCTCGATCTCCTGACCTCGTGATCCACCCGTCTCGGCCTCCCAAAGTGCTGGGATTACAGGCTTGAGCCACCGCGCCCGGCCTATTTTTTATTTTAGATTATTATTTAGTCTTCTAAATGCTGTTATCTGTCTGTTTCCATTATTGTTTTGTAGTATGTTTTGAAATCAAGAAATGTGACTGTTTCAAACTTTGTTCTTCTGGGTGTAGAGTTTTAGGCTGATTTTTTTTTTTTCCTTTTCATTCATCTCTTTAAAGACTACTTATTATGATATCTCATACCTAATGATATTTCTGCTGTCATTCTTATCTGTGTTCTTCTGACTGTGATGTATTCTCTTTTTTCCCTCAACTTCCAACTACTTCAAGATTATTCTTTCTAGTTTTCAGCAATTTTATTAAAAACAATAAAATTATCACATAATTTTAATCTTAGTATGTGTGTTTTAAAAAAACTACATCTGCTTGAGGTTTCTGGAGCATCTTAGCTCTCTTAGTTTATAATTTTTGAATTTGGAAAATTTGGAGCCATTATTTCCTGAAGTATTTTTTTCTCTTCTTCCATTTCCCACTCCTTATTCGTGTATTAGACCCCTAGGAATTGTTTAAAACTTTTTTTTTTTCTGTATGGCCAAATATAGAAATGCCATTTAAGTCTTTCTTTTTATGTATTCATTTCTATACCCATTATATTGATGTTTTCCTGTGTATATGTGTCTTTGGGCATATACGATTTATAATAGCTATTTTAAGATTTTTGGTTTACTAATTCTGTCGTATATCGTTTCTGGGTCTCTTTCTGTTGTTTTTGTTGTTTTGTGGGTTATATTTTTCTGCTTCTTGTTTTGATAGTTTTGATGTCAGAATTCTGAATTTTATATTATTTAGTCTTCTGAATTTTTATTGGATGATGTTACTAGTGTTTCTTTAAAGAATGTTAGATTTGCTCGGTGCTTCTGCTTGGCTGGTGGAGAAAAAGAAAAAATGTTTGATTTGTTTTTTCATATGTTAAGTATCTTGTGAATCAGTTTGGTCCTTTCTAAGATGGATTGTAAGTTTGTATGGCAGATCTAAAGCAGCCTTTATTCTGATACTTGTTTATACCTACAATAAAATGAGATTTGACCCTATGCCCCATATATTAAAAGGTTTTCTGAGAATAAAACTTGAACTATTCTCAGCTCTTGGCCTCAGGAAGTTTTATCTCATACATGTGCAGTATTCAACCAGAGAACCCAGAGACTCTTCTGCATATCTGATACTCTTTCTCTGTGTATTTCTTCATCTTTTTGGTATTCTACCCCACAAATTCTAGCCTTCTCAGTCTTTCCGAACTCCTATATCTCCTCAGCTTTGGTAGACCATTGTGATTCCACCTCCCATCACTAACTACCATCTCAAAACTCTCCAGACATTACGTTGGGGCATTCAGACAGCTTGCCTCATTTGCTGCTTTTTCCCTCGTGGATCATGGTTCTGAACTGTGATTAGTGTTCATGTTCAGTGATCAGTGTTCAGTGTCTGAAAACTGGTGTTTCATATAATTTTTCGAGTCTTTAGTTTTTTACTGTGGAAGGGCAATTTCCATAGCAATCAGGGCATCATGGTGGAAGCATATGTCCTTATTTTTATAATAGTACTATCTTAATAAGTTGTGCTAGGTTCCAGTTGGGAAATGACCCTTGAAATATTGGTAATAAGTTTGCAGTAGACAAAAAGGGATAGTGCGGAAGAGAGCAACTGAAGAGAAAGGGAATAATAGGTCTTATTGAAGAGTTAATAAGGATGGTAAACCTGATAGATATTGGGTTGAAAGAGGGCTCAGAAGTGCCTCTCAGATTGCTCTATTAGGGTAACTGTAGATGGCATTCCGTTAATGAAAATAGAAGTTATAATAAGAAATGGCAGTTTCATAGTGGATTCATGTTTGGACATACTAAATCTTCCAAGGTGCGTGTGGTACATATAAAAGCCTGAGACTCAGTTGTATATATGACTATGGATCTCTAGAAAGTGGTTTTGTCTTTAGATATGATTTTAGTAATTGTCAGTGTCTAGATATTAATGAAAGCTATATGTTGACATAATTCAGGTTAGACATCTAGGGTGGGAAGAAATGTTCACAGTGCAAACAGGCTATACAAGAGTGGAGCCCTAAAACACTAGGGAGAAGAAAAATTGTAATAAGAAAGAAGCATGATTATCAACATTTGAGTGATAATGATTTTTTTACATTGCTTTTTCTGAGGTGCAATTCATAAATAACATAAAACTAACCATTTTGAAGTGTACAGTTCAGTGGCAGGTAGTATATTCACAATGTTGGATAACCACCACCTCATCTAGTTCCAGAACATTTTCATTTACCCCGAAGAAAACCCTGTACGCATTAAGCAGTTACTTCTTATTTTCCCCCTACTCCAGTCCCTGGCAGTAACCAGTCTGCTTTATGTCTCTCTGAATTTACTGATTCTGGATATTTCATATCAGTAGAATCACACAATGTATGACTTTTTGTTCTGCTTCTTAGCATTATTGTTTTGAGGTTCATCTGTGTTGTAACATGTATCATGTGTATATACATACATACTTGCACACACACATTTTGCTTATTCAATCGTTGTTTGGTGGACATTTGGGTTATTTCCACCTTTTGGCTATTGTAAACAGTCTGCTGTGAACATTCATGTGTACAACGATTCGTTCAAGTACCTGTTTTCAATTATTTGGGGTACCTAGGGGTAGAATACTGGATCATATGGTAATTCTGTGTTTAACTTTTTGAGGGACTGTCAAATTGTTTCCACAGTGGATACACCATTTTACTTCCCACCAACAATGTGCAAGGGTTCAAATTTCTCCATGTTTTTGCCAACACTTGTATGTGTTCTGTGTATGTTTTAATTCTAGCTGTCTTATCCCTTTTGAAAAAGATTCCATTTAATCACCAAGTAGGTTTCTTTGGCAGTATTGTGATTTTTGCAATATTAAGTCTTTGAATCCATGAATGCTTGATGTCTTTTTTATTTAAGTCTTTAATTTCTTTCAGTACTGTTTTATAGTTTTCGGTGTTCAAGTCTTGCCCTGGTTAAATTTATTCCTAGGTATTTTATTGGAATGTTATTGTAAATGGAATTTACTTAGTTTAATTTTCAGGATGTTTATGGCGGTATGTAGAACTGATTTTTGTGTGTTGATCTTGTATCCTGAAATTTTGCCGAATTATTAGCTCTATTTTTTGTGTGTATTTGGGTGTTTTATATATGTTTGTCTTCTGTGAATAGGGATACCTTTACTTTCCAATCTCAGTGCTTTCTGTTTCTCTGTCTTGCCTAATTGCTGTGGCTTGAACTTCCAGTGCAATGTCGAATAGCAGTTGTGAAAGGAGCACACCCTTGTCTTGTTCCTTATCTCAGGGGAAGCTTTTATTCTTTCATCATGGAGTATGATATCAGCTGTGGGTTTTAATGTTCTTTGTCATGTTGAGGAAGTTCCTTTCTGTCTTATTTTCTTGTGGCTGCCATAGTGAAGTCCTGCAAGGTGGATAGCTTTAAAGAACAGATATTTATTGTCTCCCAGTTCTGAAAGCTAGAAGTCTGAAAGCGAGGTGTCAGCAGGGCCATGCTCCCTCTGAGACTCTAGGTAAACCTTCCTTGCCTCTTTCTTGCTTCCGGTGGTGGCTGTCAATCCTTAGTGTTCCATGGTTTGCCGCTGTATTACTACAATCTCTGCCTTTGGCATTCTCCATGTGCGTGTGCGTGCAGGTGCGTGTGTGTGTGTGTGTGTGTGTGTGTGTGTGTGTTTTCTCTTCTTTTCATAAGGACATCAGTTGTATTGGGTTAAGGACCCCACACTACTCCAGTATGACCACATCTTACCTTAAGTAACTACATCTGCAATGATCCTATTCCAAATAAGATCACCTTCTAAGGTATTGGGGGTTAAGATTTCAACATACCTTTTTAGGAGGCAAAATTCAACTCATAATACCTTTCATTCCTAGTTTGTTGAGTGATGACAGTGATTATTATTATGAAAGGGCATTGGATTTTATTGAATTATTTTTCTGTGTCAGTTGAGATAATCATGTTACTTTTCTTTCATTTATTGATGTATTACATGGATTGCTTTTTCTTATATTAAACCCCCTTGCATTCCTGGAATAAATGCTTTTGGGGTTATGGTATATAATCCCTTTAATATGCTGTTAGATTCTATTTGCTAGTATTTTGTTGAAGACTTTTGTATCTATATTCATAAAAGATACTGGTCTGTTTTGTTTTCTTGTGGTGTTTTTGTCTAGCTTTAATGTCAGGATGCTACTGACCTCATAGGAGTTAGGACGTGTTTCTACTTTTAGAATGGTATATTTAATGACAGTGTTCCCTGGTTTTAAAAGCGTGCTGTCTTCAGAATCTATTGAGGCATTCCTGTGTTAGAGACTTACGCTTTCTAAATTTTTTTCTGCATTTTTAGTTTTTCAGCCTCCTGCTTTATTGTCAGTATACCTCCTGCTACTGTGTATGTCATTTTTGCTTTTCCAGTTTGCAACTTCTCATCTGCTGTGAGTCAGGAAAACATATGGCAGAGTTAAATTGTGCTTTTGGTTAGGTTAAATAGAATCTGTGGAAAAACCTAAGGTGTTTCTCTTACAAGTGAAATAATATATTTTAGTGGAAAGGCTTTGTGACATTTTATTGGCTATTCGTAGTCCTTTCTGTTCCCATTTTTTTTTAGTTATGATAGAGTAGATGATCAGGTGACCAAATTCCAGATAGGTGAGGTATTACTCTGTTTGCCAGAATTTTTATTTGCATGTGGTTACAGTTAATCTGGAATGCCCCACTGTTACAGATGAATTATAAAGAAACAGAGACTATCTTTAAAGCATAGCAGTTATATTTTTGGTAAAAGTGGATTAGAAGGATAAACATTAATAGCATTCTTTGTATATTGGTCTAAAACTTGTGTGTAGTTTCACCACACCAATATGGGATGAAAATGGATGAATGAATCTTTGTGTTATTGCTAATGTAAATACAACTTCCTTAAGTAAAACCTCTTTGTTTAAACTTCAGCTTTCCCACTTGATGCTTTCAAGAACTCCCCCTCCCCCCCTTTTTTTTTTTTGTATCACTACAACACTTTTTCACTAAATATCAATCCCTTGTTTCTCCTGCCCTATCTTGTCTGGATATTTTTCAATTTTTATGTTTACTCCCTTGCATACTTCCTCAAAACTTCCACCATTTTATTCACTTGGCAAAACCTCAACTTTGGTTAAACCCTCTGGTTACTCTATGTTTGAAACAGAACAGGGAATCATGGCTATAGAAAAACAAACCATGCAGTTCACTTGGACTGTATGACCATACTTCCAGGCACAGCAGCTCACACCTGTAATACCAGTACTTTTGGGAAGCCAAGGCGAAAGGATTGCCTGATCCCAGGAATTTGAGGTTGCAGTGAGCCATAATCACAGTACTGCATTCCAGCCTGGGTAACAAAGTGAGACAGAGACTCTGCCTCTGAAATAAATATATATATATATCTCCACATATCTTAAGCAGCTTAAATAATCATCTTATATTTCCAATGTACCTAGTAAATTTGTTTGTTGAATCCCTTGCATTCATAAGGGATTTTTTTTTTTTTTTTGAGACGGAGTCTCTCTCTCTACCCTAGGCTGGAGTGTAGTGGCGTGATCTCGGCTCACTGCAGCCTCTCTGCCTCCCAGGTTCAAGTGATTCTTGTGCCTCAGCCTCCTGAATAGCTGGGATTACAGGTGCCCGCTATCACACCTGGCTAATTTTTGGATTTTTTTTTTAGTAGAGAAGGGGTTTCATCATGTTGCCAGGCTGGTCTCGAACTCCTGACCTCAAGTCATCCTTCTACCTCGGCCTCCCAAAGTGCTGGGATTACAGGTGTGAGCCACCACGCCCAGCCCAGGATTTATTTATTTTTTTTGAGATGGAGTCTTGCTTTGTCACCCAGTCTGGAGTACAGTGGTGTAATCTCGGCTCACTGCAACCTCTGCCTCCTGGGTTGAAGCGATTTTCCTGCCTCAGCCTCCTGAGTAAGCTGAGACTACAGGCACTCAACGCCATACCCCGCTAATTTTTGTATTTTTAGTAGAGTTGGGATTTCACCATATTGGCCAGGCTGGTCTCGAACTCCTGGCCTTGTGATCCGCCTGCCTCAGCCTCCCAAAGTGCTGGGATTACGGGCATGAGCCTCCACGCCCAACCTGTTTTTCTTTATTTTCTCACATTTTTCAAAATTTTGGGATCCTCAGAAATGTTACAAGAATAATGTTATTGAGCATTTGTTTACCCTTACCTGGCTTCACCAAGTAAACTTTTTACCACAGTTCTCCAACTTTTTGGGAGTTTGGTGGGAGGTGCCGAACAATGTGAAATTCAGTTAAAAATGGCATGACACTTCACCTCAAAGTCATTTAGCATAGATTTCCCCACTAACAAGGGCATTCTTTTCACATAACTGCAAAATAAATACCATGTTTAGGAAATTTAATATTGATACAATTCTATTGTCTAATATAATATCTGTATTCAAATTATCCCAATTGTCTCAACAGTGTCCTCTTAGAGCTTTTTTGTTGTATCAATCCAAGATCCAAGCAACGATTATGTATTACTTTTCTTGTCATACTTCTTTGGTCTTCTTTAATCTAGAATCGTTTTCTAATCTTGTGTGTATGTTTTCATGTCACTTATATTTTTTGAAAATTCAAAGCCTTTTTTTTTTTGCAGAATATTCTTAAATTTATTTGACTAGAAAGTAGTGACACTTTTCAGTTCAGTAAACTGAACTGGTAATAATATATGTATCCCCCTCCCCACGTGGAATTTTAAGAAACTCGTTTTTGATAAATTGAGAAAAGAAAATACTGCCTTTCATCTTATTCCTGTAATGGCATTGTGCCTGAAATGTCAAGTATCACCACAAAAAACTCTTGCTCTATTGATGTTACTTCATCCCTATCAGCTTTTTATCGTGTGAAAAATCTCACTTCACTTAGCTTAAGTGAAGCCCCATTAGTAATGCATCAATAAAAACAGCATGAACACATTTACTTGAGCTATTGTTGTAAAACTCAAAATAGCTGGCCTATTGAACTATACAATATCAGGGACAAGATATTTTATGTATTTGTATATTTTATGTCACAATATATTGTATCACACCTATGTACTGTAAACACAGCACATAGTGGGCACTTAAGGAACATTAAATCTTGTTTGAAATCAAAATATCACAATGTCTCATCATAGTATGTCTTCATGTGTTTACCTTTTGTTTCTCCTGAGTACATCTTTTGTTTGAGTAATTTATAGCCATTCCATTTACTGTTGATGTCATTTATGTGTATCTGATTTACTTTGCTATTGGGTCTGAGCCATCACATTTACAAGAATGACTCCCAGATCTTTATCTCTCACATTCCATAGTGTTCTTCTATTTCATTCTCATATTTAATTCTCCCAGTTGGCCAGGCCTCAGGTATCTCGCTAATCTTTTTCACCCATTGTGCCCACATACCATTAATTGCCCATCCTTGTCCATTCCTAGCAATATTTGTCTTAACATCTGTTTTACAGGGAAGACTCAGTATATTATAGCATTTATTTTGTTCCTTCCAATCCAGTTGTCTCATCACTCCCAAATATTTTTCCTACTAAAAAGTATTGAGTGCCTAGAAAGAAAAAAGACCAAACTTTCATTGCTCTGGAATTGAGGCTTTTTTGGTTTAAATTATTTTAGTTGCTAGTCAGCAAACACTAATGCAAAAATTACATTTAACTGGAATGAAGGTATCTTAGAGAAGCTGAAAGCAACTCCTCTATTGGGCCAGAACCAGGCAGTGTTCTCTTTTCACTTCTCTGTCTTTTCTTTGTGTAGACTCACCTGGTCTGTTCACAGATCCTAGATTTTTAGGTCTAAGTTGTTTCTTTGTTTGAGGCGGAGTCTCTTTCTTTTGCCCAGGCTGGAGCACAGTGGCGTGATCTCACCTCACTGCAACCTCTGCCTCCCAGGTTCAAGCAGTTCTCCTGCCTCAGCCTCCCGAGTAGCTGGAATTACAGGCGCATGCCACCACACCCAGCTAATTTTTGAAGTAGAGACAGGATTTCACCATGTTGGCCAGGCTGGTCTCAAACTCCTAACCTCAGATGATCCACCCACCTTGGCCTCCCAAAGTGCTGGGATTACATGTGCAAGCCACCACTCCCGGCCAATTTTTGGGTCTAAGTTTTAACCACATGCTAAGCCTAACCAGCTATCTTGGAATTCTAATTCCAAATTTCCAGAAGAGAGAATCTGATGAGTACAGTATAGTGAACATAGTGCCTAGTTAATTTTTAATTTGACATTACCAAATAATTATTTAATTTTTGATAACTGATGAATGTAGGATATGTTTTACTGTGTTAAAATGCATATTGCATTGTGCAGTTTTCTTGAAATACGGTTTTTGCCATTTACTCATGGATCTCCTTCTGTAGTCTTTATACTTATATCAAACAAAAGAATGTACTTTTAATTCAGTGGTAACTAGATTCAGTAAGCTTATCTACTATTAGTTCTTGTCTTGTTTTTTTCTTCCCAGCATGGGCTTTTAGAATTATTGTGAGGTAAAATTTATATAACATAAGGTTAATCATTTTAAAGTATATAGTTCAGAGGCATTTAGTATACTCACAATGTTGTGCAGCCATCACCTCTGGTTGCAAAATATTTTAATTGCTCCAAAAGGAGATCCTGTACCCATTAAACAGTCATTCCTCAATTCACTCCTCTCACAGCCCTTGCAACCAATCTGTTTTCTCTGTAAGTTGCTCATTCTGGGAATTTCATGTTCTGAAATCACAAAATGTGAGCTTTTGTGTATGGCTCTTTCATTTAGCATATTATTTAGACTTACCCTCATTATAGCTTCTATCAGTACATTATTTCTTTTTATGATTTATAAATTCCGTTATATAGCTGTATCACATTTATCTGTTTATTCATTGACAAATATTTGGATGGTTTTCATTCTTTTGGCTATTGTGAATAGTGCTGCTGTGAACGTTTGTGTATAAGTATTTGTTTTAGTATTGTTTTGAGTTTTTGAGAGTATATGCCTAGGAGTGGAATTGCTGGATCATACTGTAATTCTATGTTTAACTTAGTAGAGAACCACCACCACATTGTTTTCTACAGTAGCTGCACTATTTTACGTTCTTGTCAGCAATGTACAAGTGTTTCGTTTTCTCCACATGCTCACCAACACTTGCTGTTTTCCATTTTTAAATTATAGCCATCCTTAGTAAATATGAAGTAATACCTCATTGTGATTTTGATTTCCATTTCCTGTTGACTAATGATGTGGAGCATCTTTTCATGTGCTTCTTGGCCATTTGTATACCTTCTTTGAAGAACTCTTAAGTCTTTTGCCCTTTTTAAATTGGGTTATCTTTTGTTAAGTTGTTTGTATTTCCTAGTACTGGACTTTTATCAGGTAAGTGATTTGCAAATATTTTCTCCCATTCTGTAGGTTGTCTTTCTTGATAATATCTTTTAATGTATAAAAGTTTTAAATGTTAATGAAATCCAATTTATTTTTAAATAAATTGGATGTATATTGTTGCTCATGCTGTTGGCATCATAAATAAGAGTTTATTGGCAAAATAAAGGTCATGAAGATTTATCACTTTTTCCTTTATCCCTAGGTTTCATAGGGTTCGCTCTTACATTTAGGTCTTTAATATATTTTTGTATATAGTATGAGGTAGAGATCTAAATTCGTTCTTAGGCATGTGGATATTCACCTGTCTCTGCACTATTTATTGCAGAGTATCCTTTTCTCATTAAGTGGTCTTGACACCCTTGTTGAAAATCAGTTGGCCATAGATATATGGGTTTATTTCTGGACTCTCAGTTCTATTCCATTGATCTGTATATTGTACTTTTGCTAGTACCACACTGTTTTGGTTACTGTAATTTTGTAGTAAGTTTTGAAATCAGAAAGCATAGAGTTCTTTGGTTCTTTCTCCTTTTTCAAGATTCCTTTAGCTACAGAGTTTCCTGCAATTGAATGTGAATTTGAGAATTTTCCTTTCCATTTCTGCAAAAACAGCCAATTGGATTTTGATAAAAATTACATTGAATCTGTAGATCAATTTGGGTAGAAGTTGCCATTTTAAAAATATTTAGCCTTCTGGGCTGGGCACAGTGGCTCATGCCTGTAATCCCAGCACTTTGGGAGGTCGAGGTGGGTGGGTCACCTGAGGTCAGGAGTTCGAGACCAGCCTGGCCAACATGGTGAAACCCTGTCTCTACTAAAAATACAAAAACTAGCCAGAAGTGGTGGCAGGCGCCTGTAATCCCAGCTACTCGGGAGGCTGAGATAGGAGAATCCCTAGAACCCAGGAGGTGGAGGTAAGCCAAGATCATGCCATTGCACTCCAGCTTAGGGACAAGAGCGAGACTTTATCTCAAAACAAAAACAAACAAAAATTTTGCCGTCCAATCCACAAACACAGTATATCTTTTATTTAGATCTTTAGTTTCTGTCAACACTATTTTGTCATTTTCATTGTACCAGTGTTGTACCTTCTTGGTCAAATTTATTCCTAGGTATTTTATTCTTTTGGATGCTGTTGTAAATGGAATTGTTTTCTTGATTTCATCTTCAGATTGCTCATTGCTAGAGTATAAAAATACAGCTAACTTATATGTGTTGATCTTGTAACCTGCAACTTTGCTGAATTTTGTATTAACTCTACTAGTTTTTGTTTGTTTGTGGTTTTTTTGTTTTGTTTTTTGAGACAGAGTCTCACTCTGTCTCCCAGGCTGGAGAGCAGTAGTACAATATCTGCTGACTGCAACCTCCACCTCCTGGGTTCAAGCAATTCTCCTGCCTCAGCTTCCTGAGTAGCTGGGATTACAGGTGGATGCCACTGCGCCTGGCTACTTTTTATATTTTTAGTAGAGACAGGGTTTCACCATGTTGGCTAGACTGGTCTCGGACTCCTGAGCTCAAGTTATCTGCATGCCTCAGCCTCCCAAAGTGCTGGGATTACAGGCGTGAGCCACTGCGGCTAGCCAACTCTACTAATAGTTTTTGCTGATTCTTTAGGATTTTCTGCATGTAAGTCATGTAATCTGTAAATAGGGATAATTTTACTTCATTTTTTTCCAACTTGGATATTATTTATTTACTTTTCCTTGCCTAAAACTCCAGTGTAATGTTAAATGGAAGTGGCAAAAAACAGACATACTCGTTTTGTTCTTGATCTTAGGGGAAAACTGATTATTTCACCATATTTCATCACAGCTAATAAGTATATTAGCTGTGGATTTTTCATAAATGTCCTTGATCATGTTGAAGAAGATACTTTCTATTCCTAGTTTAAGTGACTTTATCATGAAAGGGTGTTGAATTTTGTCAAATGCTTTTTCTACATCAGTTGAGATGATCATATGGGTCCCCCCACCCCCTGCCAATTTATTCTATTAATGTGGCCCATCAGACTAATTGTTTTCCATATTTCAAACTACCCTTGCTCTCTTTGGATAAATCCTACTTGGTCATGATGTATAATCATCTTAATACTCTGCTTGAATTGGTTTGGTAGTATTTTGTTAAAGATTTTAAAAATCTGTGTATGTAGGGGATATTGGCTGTAGTTTTCACTTTGTGTTTTTAATCTGGTTGTGGGGCATTAGGGTAGTCACAGCTTCATAGGAAGTGTTTCTCTTCTGTTTTTTAGAAGAGTTTGAGATCAGTTATTGTTAATACTTTTTTAAGGGTTTGGCATAATTCTTCAGTGAAAACATCTTGTATTGGGCTTTTTTGTTTTTGTGAGCTTTTGATTACTAGATCAATCAATTATTATAGATCTGTTGAGATTTTCCATTTTTGAATCAGTTTTGGTAGTTGGTGTATTTCTAAAATTGTTTATTTCATTTAACTTACCTAATTTGATGACATACAGTTGTTCATAGTATTCTGTTGTAACCCTTTTTATCTGTATATTTCAGTAGTATGTGTCTACTTTCATTCTGATTTTAGTAATTGGTGTCTCCTTTTTTTTTTCCCTTGGTAACTCTAGCTAAAGGTTTGTCAATTTAATCAGTCTTTTCAGAGAACCAATTTTTGGTTTTGTTTGATTCTCCCTATTTTTCTACTTTCTATTTTATTAATTTTTATTATTAATTTTAATAAAATAATAACCTGCATATTAATTTTTATTATTTCTTTCATTCTGGTAGCTTTAGGTTTAGCTTTGTCTTCTTTTTCTAGTTCCTTAAAGTTGAAATCTTTTTTAATGAAGGCTTTTACAGATGCAGGTTTCCCTCTAAAATCTTTTGGCTGCATCCCATAGGTTTTGGTATATTGTTCTTTTTGTTCATGTCAAAGTATTTTCTAATTGTATTTGTAATTTCTTCTTTGTTCCTTTAGCTGTTAAAGAATGTGTTGTTTGGCCGGGCACGGTAGCTCACGCCTGTAATTCCAGCACTTTGGGAGGCCAAGGCGGGCAGATCATGAAGTCAGGAGATCAAGACCATCCTGGCTAAGACAGTGAAACCCCGTCTCTACTAAAAATACAAAAAAAAAAAAAAAATTAGCCGGGCGTGGTGGCGGGCACCTGTAGTCCTAGCTACTGGGGAGGCTGAGGCAGGAGAATGGCGTGAACCCAGGAGGCGGAGCTTGCAGTGAGCCGAGATCACGCCGCTGCACTCCAGCCCGGGTGACAGTGCAAGACTCCTTCTCAAAAAAAAAAGAAAAACAGTTGTTTAATTTTCACATATTTATTAATTTTCCTTTTGTTACTTATTTCTGTTTTCATTCCTTTGTGATCAGAGAACATATTCTGTATTATTTCAGGCCTTTAAAATGTATTTAAACTTGTTTTGTGTCCTAACATACAGTGTTTCCTCCAGAATGTTACATGTGCATTTAAAGAGAATGTATATTGTGCTGTTGTTAGATTGAGTGTTCTGTATGTCTGTCTGGTCTAGTTGGTTTATAGTGTTCAAAGTCGCTATTTTCCTTGGTGATCTTCTGTCTAGTTCTGTTCATTATTGCAGTGGACTATTATCGTCTCCAACTTTTATAGTTGAAATGTTTATTCCTCCCTTCAATTCTATCAGTTTTTGCCTCATATATTTTGGACTCCTGTTAGGTGCATATATGTTTATAATTATATCTTACTGATGGATTCTCCCTGTTACTGATGTATAATGTCCTTCTATGCTCTTGTAACAGTTTTTGTCTTAAAGTCTATTTTTTCTGATACTAGGAAAGCTGCTCTGTCTTATTAATTACTATTTATATGGAATATACTTTTCTATCCTTTTACGTTCAACGTATTGTGTCTTTGGTACTGGAGCGATTGTCTTGTAGACTGTGTATAGTTGGATGCTGTTTTTCTCTTTTATCCATTCTACCAGTCTCTGTCTTAATAGGAGATTTCAAATTATTTTCTTAGTCATTACCCTGCAGATTACAGTTAACATATTTATAATAATCATGTTTTAATTGAAAGCACCTTTTTTTCAAAAGTGTACAAAAACTGCTCATTTAGAGCTTCATTTCCCATCCTTGTTATTGTCAGAAATTACATCTTTATACATTTTATGCCCATTAACATAGACTTGTAATTATTGTTTTATGTACTTCTAAAATCATACGAGGACAAAAAGGAGTTATGAGTAAAAAATGAAATACTGCTGGCTTATTTGCTTGGCTATCTAGCTGCCATAACCTTGGTTATTTATTTTTTTGTATGGCTTCAAGTTGCTGTCTAGTGCCCTTTCATTTCAGCTTAGAGAACTTCCTTACTGTCTTTGCCATATCTTGTAGGACATGTATACTAGTGATAAACTCTCTCAATTTTCGTTTATCTAAGAGTGTCTTAATTTCTCCTTCATTTTTGAAGTGTAGTTTTACCAGACACAGAATTTTTGGTTTGCAGGGTTTTTTTTTTTTTCTTTAAACACTTTAAATAATATCATTCTACTGCCTTCCAACCTCCATGGTTTCTGAAGATCAAGTAGGCTGTTAATCTTATTGAATATACCTTGTACGTGACAGTTGCTTCTTTCTTGTTTTTTCATTCATTCCTCTTTTCTCCTCAGACTGGATAATCTCAACCCGTCTTTAAAAATTCACTGATTACTCCTTCTGACTGCTCATGTCTGCTGTTAACCTCTCTGGTGAAGTTTTCTTTTTGTTTATTGTACTTTTCAATTGCAAACTTTCTTTTTAGGGTCTTTTTATAATTTCTGTGTATGTATTGATATTCAGTTCGTCGAGTCATCATTCTCCTGGTTTCCTTTAGTTCTTTGTTTATGGTTTCCTTTAGCTCTTTGTGATTTTTTTAAAAAATCTTTTGATTTAAAGTCTTTGTCTAGTAAATGCAATGACTGGGCTTCATTGTGGACAGTTTCTCTAAATTTCTTTTTTTCCTGTAATAAACTCTACTTTCTTGTTTCTTTGTATGCCTCTTTTTTGTTGAAAATAAAGACATTTAAAAGATTATAATATGGCAACCCTGGAAATGAAATTCTTTCCCCTCACCAGGGTTTGCTTTTGCTGTGTGTTGGTTATGTTGTTTGCTTGTTTAGAGACTTCTGTAAGCTATTTTTGTGAAGTCTGTATTCTTTGTCATTTGCTGCCACTGAAGTCTGTTCTATTCACTTGGTGGTGATTTGTTAGTTTCTTTAAATATCTGGAGCCAAAGGAAAAACAACACTTTCCAAGTCTTGTGAGTGAAACAAAGGCAAGCCCTTATACTTTTCCTTCAGAGAGGCAACAGACAGGTTGAAATCCATGACCACAGTTCTTTCAGAATAAGGTTCATATTGCTCTGTGACACTCATGTAACCTGCACCCTCAGTGCAGGCTGCTGTCCTCATGATTGTCACTAATCTCGGGTATAGGGAATGGTAGGTAATTTAAAGCTTTCTTCACCAAGACTACTTCTGGTTGTTGTAATTTTTTAATAGATTACGGAGTTCTGCAAATGTTGATTCTGACCCTTCTGGCAGCTCATTAGTCACTGGAATTCTCTTCTCCACCACTTTTGGTGACATCACTCCCCATGGACATATTTATCAAATTTATGGATTATTTACACACCTTGCATCTCTGTTACCCTTTGTAATCTATTTTATGACTTAAATAATTATGTCCTCCTGAAGGCGTAGGGGAACAGGCAGTGAAACCCTAGTTTTGTATCTGTTAGCAACTCAAATAAAACTTAGGCCATTCTAAAACTTCAGATATCAGTAATACTCTGGGTTACTTAAGGGGTAGTGACCTTTTCTAATGAAAGGGAAAAAAGGTACTCAATTAAAAGGCAATATTATTTTATTTTTTGTTTTTTATTATTATTATTATTTTTTGAGACGGAGACTTGCTCTGTCGCCTGGGCTGGAGTGCAGTGGCATGATCTTGGCACACTGCAACCCCTGCCTCCTGGGTTCAAGCAATTCTGCTGCCTCAGCCTCCCAAGTAGCTGGGATTACAGGTGCCCACCAGCACGCCCGGCTAATTTTTTTTGTATTTTTAGTAGAGACGGTGTTTCACTGTGTTATCCAGGATGGTCTCAATCTCCTGACCTCGTGATCCGCCCGCCTTGGCCTCCCAGAGTGCTGGGATTACAGGCGTGAGCCACCATGCCTGGCCAAAAGGCAACATTATTTTAAATTACTAAAATTTTATATTTAGTTTGGGATGTTGGGATTGGTTTGTAATCCCTTTATTGCTTGGAGGTCCAGGATAGATACTTTGGGTGATTTAAGGCCACATAAAACTTGGATAATTTGCAGCTGGATAATTTAGTCTGTGTTTTTGTTCTTTGAAATCACTGTTAATAGTGAGTAAAGGGCAAGATTTTAGTGTGGGTAGTTAAGGGCCTTATAATCTCCATTTAACAAATAATAATAAATGTTTATCACTGTGAAAGGGGTTTCCCAACCTCAACATTATTGACATTTGAGACTATTTAATTCTTTGTTGTTAGAGGCTATCCTGTGCATTCTAGGATGTTTAACAGCATTCCTGGCTTCTGCCTGTTAGATAGCCCTCCTCCAATTTTGACAACCAAAAATATCTCTAGGCATTACCAAGTGTTCCCTGAGATGCGTGCTGCCCCCAGCTGAGAACCACTGCATTATGTGAAGAACCCTGGGGATAGAAAGGTACTGCTATGACTTTTACTGAGTGGTGATAGAGCTATAGATAAAGTGCTACAGAAGTTCAAAGGGAAAAAAAATTTTATCTAATTGGAGATAGCAGGGAATGTGTCAATGAGGAAGAAATGTTTCAACTGGGACCTATAGATAGACATGGAGTAATAAGAATTCTGTAAAAGAATACATTCACAAAGTCAGGATAAATGTTATCTAGAGAACAATGAGGTTTAGTTATTTTGGGGTAAGATTACAGGTGTGAGTTACCATGCCTGGCTTAAAATTGGTTTATCTTTATCTTGCTGTTGAGCCCATTTGGTGAGTTGTTTCTGTCACTGTATTTCTTCGTTCTGAAATTTCTATTCATTTATTTATTTATATTTTTATTTATTTATTTATTTTTGAGGAGGAGTCTCGCTGTGTCACCTAGGCTGGAGTGCAGTGGTGTGATCTCAGCTCACTGCGACCTCTGCCTCCTGGGTTCAAATGATTCTCCTGCCTTAGCCTCCCAAGTGGCTGAGATTACAGGCACCCACCACCACACCTAGCTAATTTTTGTATTTTTAGTAGAGGTGGGGTTTCAACATGTTGGCCAGGTTTGTCTCAAACTCCTGACCTCAAGTGATCCACCCACCTCAGCTTCCCAAAGTGCTGGGATTACAGGCGGGAGCCACCACTCCTGGCCTAAAATTTCCATTTAGTTATTCCTTATATATTCTGTTTCTTTGCTGAAACTTCCTATTTTTTCATGTTTCAAGTGTGTTTGTAATTGCACATTGAAGTATTTTATAATAACAATAACTGCTTTAAAGTCCGCTTCAATAATTCCATAACTGCCACCATTGAGTTAGTGTCTGTTAAATGTCATTTATCATTCAAGTTGATATTTTTCTTGGTTTTTGATATGAGGGATTTTTGTTTTATTATTATATCATAGACACTTTGGATATCACGTTCAGAGACTTTGGAATATTACTAAAATCTCTTTTAGCAGGCCTCCTCTGATGTTGCACCAGCAGGGGAGGAGGGCTGCAAGGTGGGAGTGGAAGTTAAGACTCCCTGTTGGCTTCCACTGGCCTTCACTGATAATAGCATGGTGGGGTAGGTAGGGCATCTCTTACCTAGGATTGGTGGTGGAAGTTTAGGCTCTCTACTCAGCCTCTGCTGACACTCCAGAAAGGGTAAAGAACTCCTTGTTACTGATCGGCAGAGGTAGAAGTCTAGGCTTTCAAGTTGGCCTCCACTGACAAGAGTGAGGAGGGATTCCATGCTCTGTGGCTTGAGGAGGGCAATTATAGTCAAAAAGGTTTTGTTTTGCTAGGCTGTACCTCTTCTAATCCTTTCACTAGGGAAAGCAGACTTCTTGTTGCTGTTGTTGTTGGGTTTTATTTTTTTATTTTGTTAGTTTTGGGTGTAGTGGTGGTGGTGGTGGTGGTAGTCTTGTTGTTTTTGCCTTTGCTCATTAGTATTTCTGGGTTGCAGTCCTCTCCGACGCCCAGTCACGATATGAGCCTCTTCCTGCCCCCTCGAAAATCAGGAAACTTACTGTCATGTCGTTCTTCAAGTTTCTAAGTCATTAGCCAGTTCACCTTCTTCTCTCCACCATTCACAGAATACTTACGTTTGGTTTTTTTTACATGTTAGGTTCAGGGTTTTTAGCTGTATTTAGTGGGAGAGTGGGGAGAAATAAGTCTATTCATTTTGTCTGGAGCTGAATGTCCTAAATGGTTTAAAATGGAAAATAGTCCACTAAGAACTAACTTTTTTTAAATACTCAAAAAATATTTTATTCTTAAAAATATTTTACCACTATAAATTTGTAACTAAATTGTACATAAGATTAAGTACATTTATTGTTATACATATATATGGGTTTTTTGTTTGGTTGGTTGGGGTTTTTTTTTGGGAGACAGGGTCTTGCTCTCTTGCCTTGACCTCCCAGGCTCAGGTGATCCCCCTGCCTCAGCCTCCCGAGTAGCTGGGGCTACAGGTGCATGCCACCATGCCCAGCTAAGTTTTTGTTTATTATTTGTAGAGACAGAGTCTCCCTATGTTGCCCAGGCTAGGCTCAAACTCCTGGACCAAGCAGTTCTCCCACCTTGGCCCCCCAAAGTGCTGGGATTACAAACATGAGCCACTGTGCCCAGCCATGTGGATATATATGTGTTTATTAAAGTATGTATATTTATTCTCTTAGGGTTATGTACCGAAGGACTCTACCGTGTTAGCGGGAACAAAACTGACCAAGACAATATTCAAAAGCAGTTTGATCAAGGTAAGAAGATAATTATGTGAAATAAAATTGTTGTTTTATGTTTTACTTATTAGAATTCATGGTGAGAAGATTGATTTTCATTTGAAAACTTCCTAAGGAAATGGATGTTGAGGAGAGAGGGTTTCAAAGTGGGATTAGAAGCACTAAGTAGAATAGATACCACAGTAAAGGTACGAAACAGCTAGGGAAAGTCTATTTTCTTTACACTAGCAAGGAAGTCACTGATTACTTTTAGAGCCTTTGAATTAAAGGGCCTTGGTACTAGGGATTTGTAAGAGGAAGCAGATGATATGAACCTTTTAAAATACAATTGCAATAGAAGAAAAGATTGAAAACAAGAGGCAGTTGAGTCAAGAAAATACAATATTGTATATATTTTTAATGTAAGTATGAAGACAGAAGAGGATTTAGTAAATAAGAAAGGAGGTACTGGAAAAGTATTGAAGCAAAGTCCATCAGGCCCGGAAGGAATGGAATGCAGTAGAATAAATTTTGTTTTTGAAATAACAAGAAACTATCTCTTACCCTAAGACTGAAGGGAATACTATAAAATATTTTGATGTAAGATTAGGTATTTTATGGCCCATATACTCTGAGGTTCTTCCCAAATTTCATATTCCTAATACATTAAACAATCTCACAAGTAAAAGACTGTGACTGTACCTATATAAATCCATCACCAGAGTTAGAAAAGCAATAATTTGACTTCTGATTGATCGACATCTTAGCCATTAGGAGTAAAAAAAAGCCAAATTTTCTACTCGTACTCAGTAAACCCTATATGCGATTAAAGATTTAAATGTAAAAAATGAAAAACATAAGTACCAGAGAGAAAAATGAGTGAATATTTTTATAGTCTTAGAGTAAAGAACAGTCTAAACTTGATATGAAACCTAGAAAGCATGAACACAAGTTGATAGACTGGACTGTATACATGCTAAAATTTTACAAAAATGTAAAAATTCTGTATGGCATGTGGCTAAAACAGGGTGTGACATACCTAGCTTAAGTAATTCCCATCAGAAGAGAGCAACCAATAAATAAATGAAAATATGCTTAGCTTCTATTAATGATAAAAATTAAAGGATTATATTTATTTGTTTTATTTGAATGAAAACAATTGTTAGTAGAGCGTAGGTAAGCATGTATCTTGTACACTGTTGGTTGTAGGTGCCTTTTGAGAGGCAGTTTGTGAATATCAGGATTCAGATAGCTTTGCTAGAGAAATTCCACTTCTAGGAATTTGTTATAGAAGTCTTTGCATAAGCATGCCAAGATATACTTACAAGGCTCTTCCTTGCAGTATTGTAAGTTTTTTTTTAAAGGGGTTTTGTGGGGATACCACTCGGGTCTCATAAGTAGAATAAATACTAAGAAACCACGTAAAATAAAGATTTATGCCTGTTGAAATATCAAAACGTCAGTTGTTGTTGTGTGTGTGTGACTGTGTGTTTATAAAAACACACCTTGTTGCCAAAGAGTATCGTATAGTCTAGTATCCCATTTTTTAAAAATATTGCCCGGTCACAGTGGCTCACGCCTGTAATCCTAGCACTTCGGGAGGCCAAGGTGGGCAAATTGCCTGAGCTCAGGAGTTTGAGACCAGCCTGGGCAACATAGTGAAACCCCATCTGTACTAAAATGCAAAAAATTAGCTGGACATGGTGGCGCACACCTGTAATCCCAGCTACTTGGGAGGCTGAGGCAGGAGACTCACTTGAACCCAGGAGGGGGAGGTTACAGGGAGCTGAGAGATCGTACCATTGCACTCCAGCCTGGGTGACAGAGCGAGACTGCATCTAAAAAAAAAAAATTTTTTTTATATATATAGTGTTTAAAAAACTGTTTAGACTTAATGATATTAAATTGGTAGAAGTTAACTTCCAATAGTGAAGGCATGGTTGTAGTTAATACCAAGGCTCTTGAGTTTGACTTTCTTGTTTTGTTTTCTGGTCCTGCCACTACTGCCACTATTTTTGTGTCTCTGGCAAGTTAATCTTTCTAAATCTCAATTTCTTTATGTCTACTGTGGGAGTGATGAGAGTAACTATAAGGATAATGGGATAATGCATATGAAGAGTTTTCTGTCCGAGCACCATATTAAATGTTCATTGGGTAGCTATTACTACAAAGAATGTAGCCTAAGGAAATAAGCTTATATGTATTAAAGCATAGCGTCATATCATTTTCATATTATTGTAATATATTTAAATGAAATAAATCTAAATGTTCAGTAATAGAATATTATGTAAATTGTATAATCTAAGGAAATATTTCACAGCCATTAAAATTGTTTATGTAAGGCAAAATGTTAACAATTGATTTGACAATTTTTTTAATGAACAGAGAAAGGCTGAAAGGAAACATGCTAAACTGTAAACAATGCTTGTCTAGCTGATGGGGAAATTTTTTTTCTTTTTGCTGGCCTATTTTTTATATTAAAGTGATTTACTGATAGCAAATTAACCTTATGATACACTTTTAGTATGTTCTGTTCTTGATTTTTTTAGTCGGAACTTCACCAACTATTTAAATTTAAACCATTTTACATAAAATTTTAAACTGTAAGCTTAAAAAGCCCAAATTAGAATTTATACAAATTGAGTATCTCTTATTCAAAATTCTTGGGGCCCAGAAGTATTTTAGATTTCAGATTTTTTTCAAATTTTGGAATATGTGTATTTTACTTAGCAGTTATGCCAGATATGAAATGTTCCAGTGAACAAGTTTCAGATCAACCTGTATGCATATTTCTTTTTTCTTTTATGGCCTCTTTTTTTTTTTCACCCCTCCTCCAAAGAAATAGGGTCTCACTATGTTGTCCAGGCTAGACTTAAACTCCTGGGCTCAAGTGATCTTCTCACCTTAGTTTCCTGAGTAGCGGGGACTACAGGTGTGCACCAGCTCACCTGCCTCTTGTGGCCTCTTTTAAATTGCTGTATAAACCAAAAAAAGATAGGTATTATTAAAGTTCCTCAATATACTAATAAACCTAACAGCATTTTTTTTATTATAATAGAAAAGACTTATTGCTTGGTTGTCTTTTCCCAAATCCATGTAGTTTGTCAGCCTAAAAAGAAAAGTGGGGCCGGGCGCCATGGCTCACACCTGTAATTTCAGCACTTTGGGAGGCTGAGGCAGGTGGATCACCTGAGGTCAGAAGTTCGAGACCAGCCTGGCCAACATGGTGAAACCCCTTCTCTACTAAAAATATAAAAAATTAGCTGGGTGTGGTGACGGTCGCCTGTAATCCCAGCTACTCAGGAGGCTGAGGCAGGAGAATCACTTGAACCGGGGAGGTAGAGGTTGCAGTGAGGTGTACTCCAGCCGGGACAACAAAAGCGAAACTCAGTCTCAAAAAAAAAAAAGAAAAAGAAAAGTGGCCCACGACGTAAAGTCATCTTTTGATCTAAAAGTAACCGTTTAGCTTACTTCTATAATAAAGTTTTATTATGTAATTTAAAATGTTAATTTTTGTCTTGTAGATCATAGTATCAATCTAGTGTCAATGGAAGTCACAGTAAATGCACAGAAAACTTTATTTTCTATAATAAAGTTTTATTATGTAATTTAAAATGTTAATTTTTGTCTTGTAGATCATAGTATCAATCTAGTGTCAATGGAAGTCACAGTAAATGCTGTAGCTGGAGCCCTTAAAGCTTTCTTTGCAGATCTGCCAGATCCTTTAATTCCATATTCTCTTCATCCGGAGCTATTGGAAGCAGCAAGTAAGTATAAACCTCCTTTTTATGAGAGGGATGATAGTGGCAGTTTTTGGGTATCGATTGCTAAGTGTTAAAATCATCATGTGCTAGAATATGTAGCTAATAAAAATTAACTTACTAGAACACTATTTCTTAAAGGTATTTTCCTCTAAATTAAAATCAGAATCCCTGAAGATGGCCTCCAGGAATATTCTGTTTTAGTTAGCCCCCTAGGTGACTTAAATGGTCCTAGAAATTAGATCATTGTACTAGAAGTTTGAGGTTTGTGTTTTTAATTCAAACTTAAGGGCATTGTAAGAAAATTAAATAAATTCTTCAAATTGTAAGTCGAAGAAATTTACTTTGGCCTTGTCTTACCTGTTTTATGTTGCTATAACAGAATATTACAGACTGCATAATTTATAAAGTAATTTATTTCTTACAGTTCTAGAGGCTGGTAAGTTCAGGGTCAAGGAGGCCTCATCCGGTGAGGGCCTTTTTGCAAAGGCATTCCATGCCCAAAGGTGGAAGGGCAAGAGAGCATACTCAGAGAGTAAGAGACAGGAAGGGGGCTGAACTTACTCTTTTATCAGGAATTCATTCCCAAAATAGCTAACTCACTTAAGAGATAACAGTGTTAATCTCTTCACAAGGGCAAAACCCTCATGATACAGTCACCTCTTAAAGATCCCACCTCTCAACACTGTTGCCTTGGGGATTAAGTTTTCCACACAAGAACTTTGGGGGAAACATTCAAACCATAGCAGACCACGTGTTGTAAGTCATTTTGGGAAAGAACATGATATTTATTTAGTATTTATTCCTACTTTGGCATCTTTCATTCAGATGTTTCCACTAAACAGATATTCATTTATCCAGAAAATGAGACCTAAAGTCTGTTTGGGCATCATTTTCATCCATGTGATTTCTCAGTGACAAAAAAAGTTAACATAATTGCTAAATACTTCTCTCTACTATTTCCTTTTGGTTGCAAGTCTTCAAGTTCTTTTAGGTGAGACTACTTTGTACAGTTCTGATTATAAGTTCTCAGTGATTTATTTTTTATTTTTATTTTTATTTTTATTTTTATTTTTATTTTTTTTTTTTGAGACTGAGTCTCGCTCTGCCGCCCAGGCTGGAGTGCAATGGCCGTATCTCAGCTCACTGCAAGCCCCGCCTCCTGGGTTCACGCCATTCTCCTGTGTCAGCCTCCCGAGTAGCTGGGACTACAGGCGCCCGCCACGCCGCCCGGCTAGTTTTTTGTATTTTTTAGTAGAGACGGGGTTTCACCATGTTAGCCAGGATGGTCTCGATCTCCTGACCTCGTGATCCGCCCGTCTCGGCCTCCCAAAGTGCTGGGATTACAGGCTTAAGCCACCGCGCCCGGCCTATTTTTTTTTTAATTCAGTATATTGTCACAAGGTATAGTTGCCTTATACATACTCTCAGGTAAAGTGGGAAAATGGTTTAATTGATAGCTTAGATGTTCTTATCTATTGACCATTAATAGGAACCTCAGAACTTTCCTACTTAGGAAATTTTTGAGGACCGATTTAGAAGTAATGTGTAACAAATGAAATTTTGTTAGTAATTGGTTTTGCTACCATAATGATGTGATATACACACTGGTCTTCAAAATAAAGAGGAGGAAAGCACCCTCTATCTCATTTATTTCAGGGCCACATTTTAGTTACTCTGTTTCATAATTGCGTAGATTTGGAGAGTAAGTTAAATACTTAAACTATCTGTAAAGGAAAACTTTGATAAGCAAAATGGATTACAAGTAATTGTAGTATAGACAAATCTATAGCCCAAGGGCCATATTTAGGCTATCACCAGTTTTGGGCAGACTTTTGAGCTGAGAATCGTTTTTACACCAAGAGAAAAGAAAATTTCATGACACATTAAAATTACATGAAATTCAAATTTCAGAAGTTTTATTGGCGTATAGCCACTCCCATTTGTTACTGCTTTTGTGCTACAACACGGGGTTGAGTAAGTGTGCCCACGAAGCCTAAAATAGTTACTCTCTGTAGCATAAATGTTAAGAGCCTAACAGATTTGTAAGTAATGAATTATAAATCAGTATCTAGTTACGTAAATTGCTAATATACCATTTCCCATTTTGTCAATGCTGAGTCACTTTGGTCTTCAGTGATTAGCTTTCCTTATAAAAAGGCTATAGTAATAAATGATAACATTAATAGAAATAGATAGTTGAAGTGATTTCTTAATTTACATAATTTAGCAGGTTCTTTTGAACAGGGATCTCCAACCCCTAGGCCACACAGCCTGGCTTGTTAGGAACCAGGCCTCACAGCAGAAGGTGAGCAGTTGGGTAAGGGAAGCTGAGCTCCACCTTCTGTCAGATCAGGAGCGGCATTAGATTCTCATAGGAGTGGGAACCCTCTTGTGAACTGCGCATGTGGGGGATCTAGGTTGTGCACTTCTTAAAATCTAATGATAAATGTAATGCACTTGAATCATCCTGAAACCATCCCCCCACCCATCTGTGGAAAAACTGTCTTCCACAAAACTGGTCCCTGGTGCCAAAAAGGCTGGGGACTGCTGCTTTACACCATTTTCTTTGATTTTGTTTACCTATCCTAATATGCTTTAAACACATTCTTGATTGTTACAGTAAATATAGCAGGAAGCTTTATCAGATATTTTTAAATGTGTAAGTTTTACACAAACTCTTCACTTTTAATTTTACAGAAATCCCGGATAAAATAGAACGTCTTCATGCCTTGAAAGAAATTGTTAAGAAATTTCATCCTGTAAACTATGATGTATTCAGATATGTGATAACACATCTAAACAGGTATTTTTTTTTTTTTAGGGATTTTTGGCAAATAAAATGCACTACACATTTCAAACATGTAAACTTTATAAATTAGGTAATTATCAGATAGAAAAGGGGACTCAGACTAAACATACAGTTGAATTTTGGTTTTCTAATTTATATCTAAAAAGATATGTGATTAGTTTTGTAATGAAATGATTATATAAATAGTAAGTGTGGTAAGTCTATTTTCTTTTTTACCACATTCTCTGTAGGATCTTAGAATTTTAGATATGAAATGACACTTAGATAATTAACCAGATTGACCTATCTGGAGTTGAAACAGGGTTTGGTTTGAAAAATTACTAGTTCTGTGACCTTGGGTAAATGACTTATTCTTGCTAAGTCTTGATTGTCTCAACTACAAACATGAGAATAACAGCACTTCACAAAGTGTTCAGAACAAAGTTGTTCTGAGGACTGAATGGAACTATTAGCATGTGTGCTAATTTTTTCAAAAGTCCTCTCGTAATATTTTCTACTGACATTTTAGTGAACTGTATTTTTTTTAAACTAATAGTATCAACGCCTAAACCAAGTACATTTCAGCCTGTACCTCCTAAAAGAGGATTAACTGATGTTTAAAGCTTACTTTTTACTAGCAATGTGGTATAAAACCGTGTTAACATTTCTTATAACCTTTTTCTGAGAAAATACCATGGAAACATGGTGAAACCCCATCTCCACTAAAAATACAAAAATTAGCTGGATGTGGTGATGAGCGCCTGTAATCCTAGCTACTCAGGAGGCTTGGGGCGGGAGAATTGCTTGAGCCTGGGGGGCAGAGGTTGCAGTGAGCCGAGATCATGCCATTGCACTCCAGCCTGGCCAACAGAGCAAGACTGTCTCAAAAAAAAAAAAAAAAAAGATTGTTTTATGGAATGCTAGCAACCAGGTTTTTGTTTGCTTTTTTTTTTTTTGAGATGGAGTCTCGCTCTGTCACTAGGCTGGAGTTCAGTGGCACGATCTCAGCTCACTGCAACCTCCACCTCCCGGGTTCAAGCAGTTCTCTTGCCTCAGCTTCCCGAGTAGCTGGGATTACAGATGCATGCCACCACGCCCAGCTAAATTTAGTATTTTTAGTAGAGACAGGGTTTCACCATTTTGACCAGGATGGTCTCGATCTCTTGACTTTGTGATCCGCCCTCCTCGGGCTCCCAGAGTGCTAGAGTTACAGGCATGAGCCACCGCGCCTGCTGCAACCAGGTTTTTTGAAAGTTAAAAATTCTCGCTGGATGTGGTGGCTCAACACTTTGGGAGGCTGGAGGATCTCTTGAGGCCAGGAGTTTGAGACCAGTCTGAGCAACATAGTGAGACTTGATTCCCAAAAAAAAAAAGAAGGGAAGGAAGGAAAGAGAAAGAAAAAGAAAAGGGAGAGATAAAAAGGAGAGGAAGGAGGGGAGGAAGGAAGGGAAAATTCGCCTGACATTAGTGTCAAACTCCTGTGGTAGTAATTTTTCCAAAGCTGGTTGAGAGAGAGAGCATACTCTGGTTTATCTTTACATCTCTCACAGTAATCAAAGAAGTTACATATACAATTAGAATTTGTTGTTTCTGTTGCCAAAAACTCAATACAGTTTGTCACATCAGGAAAGGTTTTTTGTTGTTGTTTTTGAGACGGAGTTTCACTTCACTCTTGTTGCCCAGGCTGGAGTGCAATGGCGCGATCTCAGCTCACCACAACCCCCGCCTCCCAGGTTCAAGCGATTCTCCTGCCTCAGCCTTCCAAGTAGCTGGAATTACAGGCTGTGTTACTACTCCTTGCTAATTTTGTATTTTTAGTAGAGATGGGGTTTCTCCATGTTAGTCCTGCTGTTCTCGAACTCCCGACCTCAGGTGATCCACCTGCCTCAGCCTCCCAAAGTGCTGGGATTACAAGTGTGAGCCACTGCACCTGGCCCAGGAAAAGTTTTTTACATACGAATTAAAGGTGCTTCTTTATGCAAATTTTTAAACCCCAGGTTTGAAGTAGGATAAAGGTAACGTTAAATCTGAGATCATCTCTAGCTCTGGAATTCTGTGATTGTAATGAGTTTTGATTTCTAAATGTTTTTTCCTTTCATAATTTCAGGGTTAGTCAGCAAAATAAAATCAACCTAATGACAGCAGACAACTTATCCATCTGTTTTTGGCCAACCTTGATGAGACCGGATTTTGAAAATCGAGAGTTTCTGTCTACTACTAAGATTCATCAATCTGTTGTTGAAACATTCATTCAACAGTGTCAGTTTTTCTTTTACAATGGAGAAATTGTAGAAACGACAAACACTGTGGCTCCTCCACCACCTTCAAACCCAGGACAGTTGGTGGAGCCAATGGTACCACTTCAGTTGCCACCACCATTGCAACCTCAGCTAATACAACCACAATTACAAACGGATCCTCTTGGTATTATATGAGTAGAAGGTGATTGCAGACAGGCTGGATTTGGACAAAAAGCAAATCTAGACATGCATGTTTCAGGGTTCAGTAGTATACTTCATGTTTCATACAGATAAGTCACATTCAAAATTACATTTTCTCTTTGAACTAGATGGTATTCCTTATTCACTTACATTACAAATCTAAGACCATGTGATAAGCATGACTGGAGAGGTTTAATTTTTATAAACAAAAATAGCTATAAAATACAAAGCTGCTGCTGCATGCAACCTTATCGCAATCAGTATATATCATTCCTGTGGCAATTTCTGTCACATTATATTGTGAATAAAATTTTTTTATAGAAATTAAATGATTTAAAAACTCACCTATATGAAACATTTAATGCTTTTCAGCCTGCTTTCTGGCTGATTTTGTTATTTGATATGCTAATTTGGGCAACATAATTTACATTCTGGCAGTCAGTGTAGATAACTAAAAGCCCAGTTAAGTATTTTATAATTTCAGGCTACTGAGGCCATGCTTGGGATGTTGTTTGAAAGAAAAAAAATACACTTGACATATTTCACATTTCTGTACCTTCATCTTTACTTCCAAGTAAACATGTGGATGATTTGATGAGGGATAAATGAACCTATTTCTTTTACACACATACCAAGGACATGCTTGTGGCTAAAGTGAGTTGATAATGTTGTGCAAAGGATAGTTGTCACCAATTCATTTCTTTATGGTCCATAATGAAATAAACATTTTGTATACTGTTAATTCTGTAAACAGATGCATGTTCAAAAGATCTATGATGGTCTTGTAATCTTAATCTAATATATTTTAGATATTTTAATTTTTTCCCTCTTGGGGAACACATTTAGTATAGTGTAGAAAATACTTCATTACATTTTCATATAAGGTTATATAACTTTTCATACATAAACATGAAATTTGTTGTAGAAAATTCTTTAAACCAAACAGTTAAATCTAGGACTTCAATTTAATTTGTTCCTTGAATCTATTTTTATGTGGCCCTTAAAAACATATCCAAAAATCCCATTGCTAATATAGCAATAAAAATACTTTGGGTACTGACAGACTCTTTGGAGTGTTTATATTACAAATTTGTATTCATGTTCTTTTCTGTGATACGTTGTACTAAAATCCAAAATGGCTTTTGCACCATTTTTAAGCCAGTTTTTTCCTTTGATGTTGGTACCAGAATCACTATAAATGACTGCTGCTTTTAGGGGTAAACATTTTGTTAGTGAAGATAAAACCAGAACACTAAATTATGGATAAAATTTTCAGAATAGGTGGCACAGGTAAATTTCACTAGGTTATATTTTGTGTAGTAAAGAAAAAAATCTTTGGTCAATGTTATCTTAATTCAGACTACAATTTTAAGATTATCTTATATGTATTATAGTAAATAGATTTTCAGGTTCAAGGCTCCTAAGAGTTTGATTTGCTCTGTTTTTTCCTAAAATAAATATTGTCTTTCCCAACTGTTAAGTTCTAGGTATTGTACTTCCAATTTTAACTTCAGAACCAAGATGTTGGCATGAACCAGGCTGCTGTTGAAGTACATGTATATTATAAATTATCTTATTTGTGTTATACTCTTACATGTTATCTTTTCTAAGAAAACAAAGTCCCTATTATTCCTATTGCAAAGCACACAGGAATTAAGAAAGTACAGTAATTTTTAAAAAAAAATCCGGTAAATGTAGTATTCTTAACCTGTTCTATATTACTTATACTTATTGTCTATATTATATAGCTTTAATTTATAGTTGTCAGTTTAACTATTGGCATGTCTGGCAAAGAAAATTAAACTTTAAGAGTTTTATAAACTTTCTAGGTTGCTAAAGAATTTATTTTTCTACTATATATGGTATAGACAAAGCATCAAACTATGTACAGGAAAAAAGCCTGACTATTTCTATTGGAAGTGGGCTGAAAAGAGAGTTTTCAAAACTTCGTGTCTTCAGTTCATTCTGTCATAACTTTGCTATTGTAATATGTGAATACCAGTTTATTTAAGCTATTCTCTTTTATACTGTATTAATTTAATGTTCATCTGCATTTAGTACCATTTTTGTTACTAAAACTGGCATTTACCATTTTTCACATTAACCCACCTTGCACCTTCTCCCAAACTTATCTCCACTTTTCTATGCATTCTATCATTGATTTGACACACTTCATAGTGAGTCATTTAAATATTCTACGTTTGGTTCAATTAACCAGTAGGTTACAGTTATTGAAAATTAAAGTACAGTTTAAAGCTCAGTCTGTTACACTGAATTGATTGTGTTTGTTTTTGCCAAGGATTTAAATATGTTTTTAAAAATTAGAAATATCTAAGAACAGAATAACGTAATTAAACTTTTTTCTGGTAAGTTACTGGAAGGTTTCACTGTTTAGGGACCTATCATCTGAGACTTCTTAAAGGATTAAAAGAATAGGAGGATAGTCTCATAATTGTGAGTAAACATCAAGGCATTATATTTTACAATAATAAAATTTCATCTACACACATGTTGCCATTGTTTCATTTAAGGTTCAGTGCTTATAGTTACTACAATATTGGACCTAACAGGATCTAGATTGGCAGTATAAAGAAGCATAGTGGTACTCTGTTTCACACTTTCAGTAGATTTATTAGAAGTCAAATTCTATTCAACAGACACTTCTTAGGATATACAACTAATTTAAGAATAAAATTCCAGACACAATATATTTTTTTTAAATGGTATTTGTTAGTAGTGCTTCTTCCCCTTAACATTTACAGTGTAAATACTGCAGGTAACAGCAATCTAAGTTAGTCAAAAAGCAGCTTTTTTTCCCATACTGTATGTAAATAATGTAGACCTGGGTATTTTTGTTTGTTTGGGTTTTTTTTTTTTTTTAAGTACTGGAATCTAATTAATAATATCTCTTAGATATAAACAAAAGGGAACAATTGGAATAAGAATTTAGGCCTTAGCTTCCATGGTGATTTTTAGTTTTTTATACAGTAATAATTGTGATGCTATTTGTCAACTGGATATAAATATATATATAATTTTAAAAAGTCAAAAGTGCTTTTGTTTCTTTGTTTAATGTAATTTTTGTGCTTCACCCACAGGATGCTGCAGTAAATTAAATTTCAGTGAAGCTTCTGATGTATAAAGAATGCTATGAATAAAACATTAAGAAGCTGTGTAATTTTAAGTTATAGTTGCCTCTATTTTTACCATTTCATTGGTAAAAATTAGCTAATTTTTTTCAAGTGAAATATGAAAAATAAAAATATAAATTTATCAATATGGAAATTTTATAAGGAGATGTATTATTGAGTTTTCACTGTACCTGGAAAGGAGATTCAAAATTTTTTCTGGGGGTGTATATAAGTGAAAATCTGATTTTTTTAATTGTCAGGAAAACAAGATAATTCACAGTTTTCTAAGACATGCTTTGGAGCCACTGGAAATATTTTGAAAACTATTCTAGTTTTAGCACAGCTGCTAATGTTAAAGAATATATGTGTTCATGGTTTGTGACTATTAGGCCAAATTTTATGGCATATGTTGTCAGTCTGGATCTGGTGAGGTCTGTTTGACGTGAATCTTTGTGTTATCTTGAATTTAGTAGTTTCAAGGTACTTAAATTCTTAGACTTAACAGTTTCTAATTTGTTTCAATGCACATGGACATGCTTGATTTTTTTTTTTTTTTACTGTATTAGGACTCAAAGTTCTTAGCCTTTTCAGGTTATCAAATACCTGAAAGTAAAATTTTCTAAGATTTGATAAGGGAAGGTACTATTCAAATCATTTTCTTAGGATAGCATCTTCACATATGATGAGAGGATTGTACAAGCATTAATCTCATATTCCAACATCCAGTTACTGGATGTGATCCAAGTACCCTGGTCTTTTTAAAGCAGTTAAAATCTAATTAATTAACTTTGGGAGTCTTCACTATTCACTTGATACTCATCATTGTCCTATTTGTATGACTCCATTTTTTTCCTCCACTATATGAGTTTTCTTTGTCGGGGAGAGGAGTGGGGAGAGCCACAGAATCTCATATTCACATCTTAATTAAATTGTGTAATAGTCCTTTGTGGAAATTCTGTAGGCAGTGAGAATGATTTTGAAAAGCTAACCAGTGATAATTAGCATTTTAGTTACTACTAAATGCATAAAATTATAACCCTTGAAATTAATTTGGTGCTGGCAGTTCTGGTTTAGTCATTTTTACCAGTAGTTAGTAGTATTAAGACCTGCAGTATATGCACTTTTTGAGTAGCTGTCAAAGAATTGTACTTGAGAAACAACTTGTTTATTCTTACAATTCAGATTTTCTATTCAATTTTGTCTCAAATAGTAAAAGTTAACTGTGAACAATTTAACAGTGGCCCTCCTGTTCTAGTTTGCCTAACATTTCAGTTAAGATTGAGTGTTTTAACCTATTTTTTTCAAGTTTATTTTTTGTATTAGATTTTATTTGAATAAGTTATGTGGGTTTAGTAATTGACTTACTTATTCATTGCTTCACTAATTCATCCAGATTAGTTTTAAGTGTGTATATGTATTTGCTCACCAGATCATTTTCTTGGGACCTTGAACTGTGAATGTTTTGTCCTAACAATTTAATATTTTCTAGGTACTTGCTGCAAGTTCTTGAACTATTTTACCAGCTTTAACTTTGGGGCTCTTAGTTTCTTTTCTCCAGATTCTTGTTATTTTATTTTATCCAAATAAATATTTAGGTGTTCTAAGAAGTAGACTTCTGTTTAATTCCCTAAAATACGTAAAATCAGAAGCTGTGCACACTATCATACTGTTATTTGTGTAGGACTTGGATTATTTATAAATGTAGGTGAAAGGATAAAAAATACCTGTCTGAGAGAACATAGTCTTTAGATATCCTCCTTGGAAATTTGACTTCGAGACTTTTCATTTGTTGGCAGTCACAGGCATAGCTGCTGAATGTCTTTTGGTTTGTAATATTTGAAATGAGAGAAACTATTACCAGCAATGTACTTTTAAAAATACAAACTAAAGCCAGGCATGGTTTCTCATGCCTGTAATCCCAGCACTTTGGGAGGCTGAGGCAGGCGCATCACTTGAGGTCAGGAATTTGAGACCAGTCTGCCAATATGGCAAAACCCCGTCTCTACTAAAAATACAAAATTTAGCTGGGCATGGTGGTAGGCGCCTGTAGTCCCAGCTACTCAGGAGGCTGAGGCATGAGAATTGCTTGAACCTCAGGGGGCAGAGGTTGCAGTGAACCAAAATCAAGCCACTGCATTCCAGCCTGAGACAAAGGGAGACCCTGTCTCAAAAAACATAAATACAAACTAAAATGTTATATCTAGTGCTTTAATTACAAAATGACTGTTGTGTACCTTAGAATCCATTTAGATTATTTTTATGGAGTTAGCAGACTTTTTGGGGAAAGGACAGATAGTGTCTTAGGCTTTGCAGGCCATATGATCTCTGTGACACTTCTCCGCTGTCATGCACAAAGAGCCATAATACAGAAATGAAAGAAATATTACTGTATTCCAATAAAATTGTGTCTGTAAAAAACTAGCAGCAGACCAGATTTGGCCCACAGTCATTATTGGCTGGTCTTTGGCATAGATTGTTAATGAAATTAGCTCCTCCAACTTTTATCTTTGTGGAACATTTTATGATAGATAATTCAAAATAGTATCAGTTGGAGTGAAATTTTACGCAGGACAATTACCCTCTGTTCGTATTACCATTGTTTCCAAAGGAAATTCTCTGTTTTCATTTACTTAGTATTAAGTAAGGAGAGCAATGTGAAATGGTTATTTTAAAAGCTTTTAGTAACATTAAAAACTGCATCTGGAAGGTAGGACTGGTGATAGAGTTGTACACATCAGAACTGATTTGTTTTCAACAACCTTATTAAGGATAACTTAAATATTTTTCAGGGCAGTAATTACATCTTCACATTCTGTACATTAATCATGACCACATAGTATTTCAGTAAATTGTGGCATAGATTAATGAAGTTATTAACACTTAAAATCATGTCCATAATCAATCTAGAAGCATGTGATGATTATTCAATTGGTCGTCTCTCCAAGGTATAGGCATCACTAACCGGTCTACTCAGGTTCCTTCAGAGAATGTATATAGAAGGGAAACTTACATGTGTACCGATTGTTGGCAGGCCTTTATTCAGAAGATAAATTTGATGGAAGGTCAGAGAATTCATAATGGAGAGAAACATAAATGTAGTAATTGTGGTAAGTTCTTCCAAGTCACACCTCAGTCAATGTCGGCAAACATCCCAGAGAGAAATTTTATAATGGTCCTGACTTCGACTGGTTTGACTCAAGATTTTTCAACTTTACAGTGGTGCGAAAACCATACACATTCAGTGCACTCCTTGACTTACAATGGGTTTATCAGAACTTGGTCCCATTGTAAAGCGAGGAATATATATGTGTTAAATATTGCAGAGGAAGAGGTCAACAGATTACATATCTGTATGCCATAATGCTCAGGCTGGAGAGACCTACGAATGTATTGAAAGGGCCTTCACCTATAAATTGGTCTGATTGCATATCAGAGCATTCACTCTGGCCAGAAGTCACAATTCAGTGTACACCATAATGTCATACTGAGGGCAAAAAGCTGTCAACCACAAATTAAACTTGCTTATTGAATGGTAGCCAGCCTCCATGATGGTCCCCAATGATCCTAGCTCCTGGTTATCTTATTGCATAGTCCCCAAACTTCAGTGTACCAAAATTGGTCTGTGACCTCAAGCATTTTTTGTGAATACTCAAATGGAATTTAAAAGAAGCCAAATTGGTTTACACATTTTTTCTTAAACCACAGTTTCCAGATATTTACAGCTGTCTCAGACCACCTTTACTTGGAGAAAGCCAAATTCCTATGTAGTTAGAATACAAGTGACTTACAGCAACAAGAAGGGATTTCCACTTACAGTAATATAAGACGATTTGGACCAACCCTCCAACTGAGGGCATCGAGACAAAATGGAGAAAATTCTTTCAAAAAAAAAAAAAATCAACTTGAAGGCCATTAGCCAGTACGCACAAAATTACAACCAGAAGTTGGAAGAGAAAATAACACCCAAATAGGTGAGCCTGTTTTGGGGGCCACTTTCTCCTTGAGTTTTTTTGGCGAATTCAGGAGGAGGTATCCCAGAGGATGACAATACATCTGATGCGTGTCCTACAGGCATAGGTGAATAGGAATTGGAGTTAAAGGTCTTTTAAAGCTTTAAAGTATTTCTATACTTTTGCAAACGATGTTTAGCACAAAATAACAAGGCATGTGTGGAGACAAGACAACATGAATACAACACAGATTTTAAAATATGCTTATTCAGTCGAAGGAGATAAAAGTCAAGATGAAGAATTTAGCAGATATCTGGAAAATACAGAAAAGTTTCCAATGTTATAGAGCCAAACGTAATATTAGCTGAAATCAAGAACTCATTGTTCTTGTGGCAGGTTACTCACAGCTGAAGATAGAATTCGTGAACTGAAAGACTGGTGAGAAGAAAATGGAATAAAACAGGAACAGAAAATACAGAAGATAAATTTTATCAATTTAATACCCCAGGAAAACAGCAGAGAGGCAAAAGCGATATATTAATAGATAATTACTGAGATCTTTCCACAGCTGTCAAGATAAGCAACTGATCTGGGGAGGCTTCTGAATCAATCCGAAGCAAGAAAGAAAAATTCATACCTAAGCATATTATAATAAAACTGAAAACCAGAGAGAAAAAAATCTTAAAAGCAACCAGTGAGAAAAAAATTACCTTCAAAATTGTACCACTTCACTAAAAACTACTTAATCAAAACAGAAACCAAATCATAATGAAGTGGTATCTTTACCTAGAATTTAATGTCTAACAAAAATAACATTAAAAATGTAAAAGTTGTTTTCAAGAAAAGTAGAAAATTATCCTACAATGAAATACTGAGTTATACTTTTATAAATCTGAGGGTTTATTAGGAATAATACTGAAAAGAGATTTTCAGGCAAGAGAACTATCCCCAGGTGGAATGTTGATATGTAAGAATGAATAAAAAGCAACAGAAATGGCCAATATGTGGTTAAATCTAAGTGCTGATATGAAAAAACAAAAATGTATTATGGATTTAAATACATAATGAACTAAAATAAGGCATCTAAATTGGAAGAGGTGTAACTGGAGTTCATGTTGGAAAGTCCTTGCTTCTCCCAGAGGAGGGTAATACCAATTAATGTTAGATTTTGTTATGTCAAGGATGCATGTAATTTCTATTGAAACCACTAAAATAATAGTAAAAAGAATGTAACATTCAAACCAGTAAGAATGAAAAAAATTGAATAATAGAAAATATTTAAAGGGGAGAAAAGAAAAGGAAACAACAGAGACAAATAGAGCAAAAATATAATATTGTACATTTAAACCCAAACATTGCATCAAATTAAAAAATAAATGTTTTAATGGGACATCAGATGAGTCAAAAAAAAAAAAAAAAACAGGAAAATTACAGGCTATTCACAAGGGCCATACCAAAATTACAAGGATACAGAGAGGTTTAGAGGAAAAAGATGGTATTATAAACAATGCTAATGTATTTGAATTGTTACTACCCTCTTGGACAAGCAAGAACTTTTCAACGTGAACTCTGAGAGAAATAGGAAAATTCCCCCAAAAGCACAACCTATCAAAACTTACATAAAAAGAGTAGAATACACAAATAGTCTGATACCTATTAAACTGATTTTGTGATTTCATAGTTTGCTCACACAGGCCCCCATGACTTTGCAAGTGGATTTTATTAAATAAGGAATAACACAAATCCTTTATAGAGGTTTCAGTAGAACAACAACAAAAAAGAAAAAGCACTTTAATTCATTTTATGAGGCCAGCATAATCTTGATAATCAAATTTAAAGAGGAAGTAAATTATGAGGTACCTTCATGAATATAAATGCCAACATTTTGAATATTAGTGCTTAGCAAGGTATTAAAAGGAAAAAATAGTTGGTTTAACTTCAAAAATCAATCGTAACTAATCACATTTACAGAATAAGGAGAAAGTATGTGCTGACAGATAAAAGTGTTTTATAAAAAGGTTATACAAATACTAGTAAACTGGTGTTGCTATACTATTATGACGCAGAGTCCAATGCCTCATAATGGTGAAGCAAAAAGCATCACTAGAGGTGGAGAATATTTGATAATGATAAAAGTATCAACTCAGGAGGAAGATACAGCAATTCTAAATTTGTAGCATCTGATAACAGCATTGAAGTATTAATCTGTGACTGACCAATAGGGACACAGAACCCAATTAAGCTGCATGAGCAAGTAGTCCAGACCCCCATCTCATCAATCACTATTGCACTAGTGCCTCTTCCTCAGCTCAAAACCACATCCATGGGCCACTCTGTAACAACATGGGATTTAATACCGTGGCACGCCCCAGGAGATAGGGCAAACTAGGGTGGCCATTAGAAGCCCAAAGAAAGCCATAACCCACAGCAAAATTGAAATGCCTGAGTTGCCATGGCAGACAGTGGAGGAAATGATTAAAAGGTTCAGGAGCATAAGCATGCTGGAAAAGATGATTTATGTAAGGCCAGACCCACCAGAGTAATATGTTTCATGGGAGGGTCCAGAGAACACCTTACTCACCTGGGCCTAATTCTCCATCAGACACAGTAGGCACAGTGCCTATGACCCATAACACTTTAAGGGCCCACAAAAATGTTTTATTTTATTTTAAAATCAGAAGAAAAAAACATTTAGGTCAAATAAAATGTTTTAATATATAATCTAGTATTTTTGTATTTATACCAGTAAAAATATAATTTTTAATACTTAGGTAGAGCAGGGCCTATGAAAATCATAATACAGTTATTCATTGTGGGCTGGGAATGATGATAGGAGTGGTGATCACAGAATTTGCTCGTTAGCAGCAATAGGAACGATAGTGCTGCAAAGCAGGTGGCACACTGAATTACCAAAGCCACAGGCCATAGTTACCATAATAACCTACAAAGTTGGAGGGACAGCCATAGAAGCTTCACCTGCAGGGAATTGTGGCGATGGTTTATAGGACATGACATCCCTAGGGCAAAAGAGATGGACATTCACATTCAATGTTGGTACTGTTTAATGTCTCAGATTTTAGTAGTAGTAGTAGTAGTAGTAGTTGTAGTTGTTTTGAGACAGAGTCTTGCTCTATCACCTAGGCTGGAGTGCAGTGGCGCCATCTCAGCTCACTGTAACCTCCGCCTCCCGGGTTCAAACTACGCTTGTGCCTCAGCCTCCTGCGTAGTTGGGATTACAGGTATGCACCACCATGCCTGGCTAATTTTTGTGTTTTTAGTGGAGATGGGGTTTCACCATATTGGGCAAGCTGATCTCGACCTCCTGGCCTCAAGTGATCTGCCTGCCTCAGCCTCCCAAAGTGCTGGAATTACAGGTATGAGCCACCATGCCCAGCTGAATGTCTGAAATTTTAAAAAGAGGAAGTATGGAGAAGCAAGAGGCCAAGGGCAACCGCTGCAATGAAAGTTGAAATCTCTTTTTCAGTTCCCTAACCTGAGCCAGTGTTCAGACCCAGCCAGTTGAAAAGGCAAACAGGTCTCAAGGAAAGACCATACAACACCCCAGCAAGTCCATACTGTAAGATTTTCTTCGGCCTTTTCCGCAGTGATCTAGGCCTTTTACTCAGATGATTATACATTTGGGATAGAGAAGTATCTTACATTTTGACGAATGTTGGACATAGGGACTGAGTTGTCGTTCAATACCTGGAAACCCAAAGAATCACCACCACCCCTTTATTGAAATGGAGATATCTAGGAGCCAAGTAATACATGAATTCCTGGCCAAAGTCCAGCTTAGAGTGGGTTTGTTGTTTCCACAGACCCATCCAGTGGTTACTTGACCAGGTCTAAATGTTGAAGTAACCTCCACGTGGTCATTGGCCTGTTGGGGTAAGAGCCATTATAGTGGGGATGGCCAAGTGGAAGCTTATGACATTATCTTCAAGACCCAGCCAAGAACGTAAACCAGAAACATTGCATCCCACAGATAGGGATGGCAGAGATTAGTGCCACCCATAAAATGCAAAGACTGCAGAGGGGGTGGTCTCTATCATATCTTTGTTTAATTCACTAGTCTGGCCCCTGAAGAAGCGGTATGGATCCTGGATAATGACTATAAACTTGTAAGCTCAGCCAAGTGGTAGCACTAATCACAGAAGTAATGACAGACATGATATCATTGATAGAGCAGATTAATGAGGCCTGAGGTATATGTTATATGGTCACTGATTTGGTAAGTAAGAGAATACATTTCAATTAGGAAAGAAAACCTGAAACAGTTTGACATCATGTGGAGCAGACAACAGTATTCACTTACAGTTTTACCTCATGACTTATGTTAACTGTCCTATCATAATACATTTTGAAGAGATAAGAGTGTCTGGACATTCCATAGAACATCACTTTGATCTATTAAATTAATGACATGCTCATCGGGCAGAATGATCAAGAGAAAGCTAGCATGCTGGAGTCCTTGATAAGACAATGCACTCCAGAGACAGGGGAGAGCCCTGTGAAGATCAGGGAGCTGCCACTTTGGTAGAGCTTTTAGGGGTTCAGTGGTCAGGCATGTGCCAGGAGAGCACCTCTAAAGGATGAAAGATGTGTTGGAACTTGCATCCCTACAGCACCTGGCAGGCCTTTTCAGGCCTTAAAGGCAACACATTCTACATGAGGCTTTTTCAGCTTTGGTGCTATTGGCATTTTGGGCCAGATAGTTCCTTGTGTAGAGAGGCATTCTGTGCATTGTAGAATGGGATGTTGTCTTAGTCTTTGTACTGTTGCTATAACAAAATACCTGAGACTGGGTAATTTATAAAGAGAAGAGGTTTATTTAGCGTATGGTTCTTTAGACTTGGAAGTTTAAGGGGCATGGCCCCGGCATCGGCTCAGCTTTTGGTGAGGGACTTCATATTGTGTCATAACATGGTGGAAAGTCAAAGGGGAAGTGGACAGATATGAAGAGGCAAAACCCGAGGGGCTCTTGTGGGAACCAATCCATGAGATGAGTGAGAACACATGTGAAGGAGCAAAAACTGGCTCTTGTGGGAACTAACCCATTCCCTCCAGAACTAATCCAGTCTCTCAACAGCAAGAACTTACTCAGTCCCTCGAGAGTGGCATCAAGACATTCATGAGGATTCACACCTATGACAAAACACCTCCCACTAGGCTCCACCTCCCAACTTTGTTACATTGGCAATTAAATTTCAACATGAGTTTTCACAGGGACAAATCACATCCAAACCATAGAAGATGTTTAGCAGCATCCTTAGCATCTACTCAAATTGATGTCAATAGCACTCCCTCTACCCCAGTCATAAAAATAAAAAATGGCTCCAGACTTTGCCAAGTGTCCCTTGGGAAACAAAATTATCTCTGGTTTAGAACCAGTATTCTACATCTAGGAATTCTGCTTTGACCCATATACCAAGTAAAAGGGAAGGCTGCCAGATTTCAGGGTGGTCCAGACAGGAAAAGAACTCTGCAGAAGGTCATGACTTTTATTACAAGCAACTCTGCTGCCTGGACCATATAATCCAACAGACCCTAAGGTATTACAGTGTCAATAGTGGAAAGATGTAATGTAGAAATTATGGAAAGCCCCATGGGGACAATTACAACGGAAGCCCCTGGGGTTCTGGAGCAAGGCCACACCAGCTATAGTGGAGATTCTCAGGCCTTTGAAAAACAGCTCCTGGTATGTTCCTGGACCCTAGTAGAGAAATGAACAGTGGCCATGTGTCTGGAGTGGCCCATAATGAGTGGGTTTTGTTACACCCATGAATTCATAAAGATAGGCAGGCCCAGCAGCAATCCATTGTAAGATGGAAATCGTACATCTGGGATTGCACCTAAGCAGGACTACTCTGCACGAGTAAGCTATTTAGGCTGGTGCAAAAGTAATTGTAGTTTTTGCCATTACTTTTTTTTTTTTTTTTTTTTGAGACAGTCTTGCTCTGTTGCCCAGGTTGGACTGCAGTGGCATGATCTTGGCTCATTGCAACCTCCACCTCCCGAATTTAAGCAATCTCTCCTGTCTCAGCCTCTGGAGTAACTGGGATTACAGGCGCACACCACCACGTCTGGCTAATTTATTTTTGTATTTTTAGTAGAGACAGGTTTCACCATGTTGGCCAGGCTGGTCTTGAACCCCTGACCTCGTGATCCACCTACTTTGGCCTCCCAAAGTACTGGGATTACAGGTGTGAGCTACCGCATCTGGCCTTCGCCATTACTTTTAATGGTGAAAACCACAATTGCTTTTGCCTCAACCTAATACATAAGCAGGCAGATCACCCACCACCACTACTCATGTTTACCTCCCTCAGTTCACCCCTATGGTTGTATGAGGGGCCTCCTATGATGAGATAAAGGAGGAGAAAAAACTCAAGCTTGATTTACAAGATGGGAACATATCTTTGATACACAAACTAACCAATCCAGAGCCATGCCTCCTCTATCCTGCCCATACTCCCCAGGAAACAATATTCCCCTGCCTTAATCATTCAAGGGCCGATGTTAACTAGTCGAGTCATTCTGTGTAATTGGTTGTTTAGTGCCTCTTTCATGGCATATGCACTCTGATGGACATCAACACCCAATACAAAGATCTTTGCATTTTGTATCCACTTCAATAAGTCCATCCACATGTCTCTGCCCCAGGCGTCTGTGTTCCTAATATTTTAATCCTTGATCATTTGTCATTGCCCATGGGTCTGTATATATGTACCAGACACCTAGGGACCACTCCAGTAGCTTGGAGTCCACCCAAATTATTGAAACTAGCCAGTGCTCAACTGTGCACCCTGCCCTGCCTTGCCATTCACACAGAAACCCCAATAAAGGTTCTGACGTAATGCTTTCCCCTCGCGTCTGTTTTCTGCCTTCTGGCTATACTGGCATCTTTCCCATGTGGCCCTGCATAGCATGTCATGCCTCCTGTCTCTAGGACCTGTGAGTACAATGAACTTTGTTTTCCTGAGCCTCTCCTGTGTCTCCTCTTGCAGCCAGACCTGACTGACCATTACATAAAAGAAAAGGAAATAGACACTGTCAGGAGTGGCTTTGAAAGACGGTGGTGAAGGAAAATGTTCTCAATGGGCAGAGGTATAAGTGGTACTCCTGGCCATCCATCTTGTGTAGAGGAGAAGTAGCCTGAGGTGAGAACATCTGTGGATTTACAGGCAGTAGCAAATAGCTGACTGGCTGGCTCAGGGCCTGGAAGAGAAAGGGCTTGAAAATCCATGACAAGGAGGTCTGGGGTATAGGAATATAGATGGCCATATGGGAATGAGCATGAAGTATAAATTTTGGAGGGTATATTACATAGTAATGCTCACCAGAAAGCATAAACCATAGTCAAGTCTCTGACTAACCAAACAGACAGCATGACTCAGCCAGTTGACATTAGCCAGTTTTTGTCATTTGTCACCCCTGTGGCACAATGTGCTCATGAGCAGAGTGGCCACTGAGGCAGTGGTGGAGGCTATATACTGGCGTAATTGCATAGCTTTCACTGAACAAGCTTGATCTAGTTACTGAATCATGCTGGTTCAGCTCCTCTGGATATCTAATCTACCAACAAGAGAGACCAAAGGTGAGTCTCCAATATGGAACTGTTCTTGAGGAGACCAACCAGGTACTTACTGACATTTTGATTACATTTGGCTTCTTCTGTCCTGGAAGGGTCAGGATTCATTTGCCCAAGAATAAATATTAATTTGTCTTTTCCTATCCCCCGAACCTCAGCAGTGCCACTATCTGAGGACTTCATGGAATGCTAGGTCAATAAGCATGAAATCCCACATAACATAGCATCCAGCGAAAAAAGTGCAGGCATGCACCATGAGCATGGGACCCTCTGGTTGTATCAGTTATCACATCATCCAGAAGCTACTGGCCTAACAGGCTTTCCCTGCCTACTCTTGCCCCCACTTCTCTTTATCTTTCACGGGAGTTATCCTCAATAAATACCTTGCATTTCCAACTCCGTCTTGGTGTCCACTTCCCAGAGATTTCACCCCAACATAGGCTGCTTAGGGAGGACCCACGTAACCAGATGATGGAAGAGGAAAAAAAAACCTAGGCTCATTTCATAAGTGGGTTGTCTTTGTATGTAGGTACAAACCAAAAGTGAACTGAAACTTCCTTTCAGCTTCACTTAGGAGTGGCATTAATAGGTAGCAGTGAGAGGAAATCCTCTTGGTGGGCAGAGATTCAGGTGGTTTACCTGGCTATTCATTTTCATAAAAAAAGAAGTGGCTCAAGTTGAGCATATATACAGACCTATGGGCAATGACAAATGATCAAGGATTAAAATATTAGGAACACAGATGCCTGGGGCAGAGACATGTGAATGGACTTATTGAAGTGGATACAAAATGTGAAGATCTTTGTATTGGGTGTTGATGTCCATCAGAGTGCATATGCTGTGGAAGAGGCACTGAACAATCAATTACACAGAATGACTCGACTAGTTAACATCGGCCAGGCTCTGTCATTGGCCACTCCAGTGCTGGCACAATGGATACACAAACCAAATGGCCATGATGGCAGAGCTGGAGGCTATTCATGGGCCTAACCACACACGATCCCAATTACTAAGTTTGATCTAACCACCGCTGCTTCCAAATCTCCAACCCGTCCAGTCTTCTAGCAACAGAGTCCACAGTCCCATTTTTCAAGGAGATCATCTTTCAAAAAGACCAGTCAACTACTTGGTAGCATATTGATTATCTTGTACCACTCTGAAAGGGGTAGTGACTCATTTTGATTAGAAAAGACACATTTTCTCAGTATGGATTCACTGAGTGATGCAGTGTTTGATCCACCAATAATAGGTAGAATGCGTGAGTTCAGAAACCTCGGGGTTGCTCCTAGTGATCACCTTGGGGAGTTTGTGTTTCTTGTACCTATAACTTTGGGCTGTGTGAATTTAGAGGTTGTGTTTCCGAAAGGGTGAATGCTTACACTGTTGAAATGTAAGCTACAGCTACCACCAGTGACTTAAGGCTTCAATGCCAAGTGATCCAGCAGACAAGAAGAATAATCACCATCCTGACAGGGGTAATTAATCTTAATCATCAGGGGGAAGGAGAAGTGCTGTTATACGGTGGGGCCAGGAAGGAATATGTTTGGCGCTCAAGTGATCTACCTGAGTGTCTCTTGGTACTCCTTTTTTAGTACCACCTGAGTACTAGTACTACCGGAGGTGCTAGCTCAGGATGAGGGCGATCTGCAATGGACTGTAGAGGAGAAAGACTAGGATGATCATTTGTGTCTTCAAGAATGGCTGTAGTTTCTACAGACACTAGAGTCCCACTGCTAATCTTCTTATAAGTTTTCCCCCAGAAAAAAAGCCCACTACAAAGGAAGAATAGATGCTCCTAGAACTTATAAGGAAATATGATCTGAGCTGTGAAAGGGTGGGCTGTGGTGGATGCCATGTCACACTGCCCGTATCCCCACTGTAGCAGTGAAAAAACTCAGTTCTCTAACTTCTGAGAGTGATGCCTAGTAACAAGACTTGACCTTCACCCCAACTTGGGATAATACTGAAGGGCCATGTTGGTTTCAGACCTCCTGGTGCAGTTGGCTGAGGCCTGTGTTGTGATTGCCTCATAGCCCACCTCCTTCCTCTGTTCAATCCTGCTTTCTTTTTCTTCATCATTGGCAAGGGGATCCTGGAGCTGGTTTGTACTGCATTATGGGAGCCAATTGTTGAATTTGCAGGGATTTTGCAAGCTGACTGATGTCAAGTTGGCGGCTTGAAATCAGTCATGGTATTTATACCATGGACATCAGCAAACCCTGCAAATCAGCAAAACCAACATGCCACTGCCCACAGGTGTTGATCACGAGAGCACTCCATAATACAATTCCTATGTGCTAATCTGTGTCTGGGTCAGCTTCCCAGGGAATCTGATTTCTGACACACATATTCAGGCGGTAATAGATCTTTGTATCAACAACCTCCTACATAGCAATGAGGCACAAGGAGAGGTCCTCGAATGAAGGCACAAATTCAAATCAGAACTTAGTAAGAAGACAAACTGGCTTGCTGAATCAGCATGACAAACTCATTCGGGTTTGCGGAAGACTTTCTTGGATTTAGCATGGAAAGTCCCACATTCCAGGAAAGTCCTACATCCTTGCAGTCCCGGGTAAACCAGGACTGTTGGTCACCCTAGTACGCAAGTAGGAACCTAGAGCAAGGAAAGCAAAGCCTCAGGTGTGGGACTGACTGCTGATCGGGGGAGGTGTTTTGAGACGGCATGGGAAAGATGCATTTGGAGAGACTAGGGATGGCTGTAAGTAATAGTCTGATCAAGCTGGCCTAGACCTCTAAGAAGAATGCATGCTGCCGTGGAACTGGGTTCAAGGTAAGGACTCTAGTACCCCAGAGTATTAGCAAGGGTAAGATAAGGCCCAAGCGACAGAATAGTAGAGCAGAAAATGAAAAAAAAAAAATGACACAAGGCAGGCTTTTAGATACTGGAACTAGAATTCAGGCAATGGCTTAATCACAAGGAACTGCATGTTAGCCTAATGTCTAGAAGCTATGGATAGTTTGAGGTAGGACAATTTACTAAACTGGGTCGATTCAGAGCTGTTATCTGTTAGTTCAGGGATTCCTTAATTAATTCACCCATCCTTGAATGTGAGGCAAAGCTGAGCCTGTAGGAGAAAGCTAAATGACCCTGGCTTTAGATTTTAGATAGCTTCGGTGACTGCAAATAATGAGTATTAAAGTTCCTTTCTTTTTTTTTTTTTTTTTGAGACGGAGTTTTGCTCTTGTCACCCAGGCTGGAGTGCAGTGGCATGATCTCAGCTTACTGCAACCTCCGCCTCCCAGGTTCAAGCAAGTCTCCTGCCTCAGCCTTCTGAGTAGCTGGGATTACAGGTGCCCACCACCGCGCCCGGCTAAATTTTTTTTGTACTTTTAGTAGAGACAGGGTTTCACCATGTTGGCCAGGCTGGTCTTGAACTTCTGACCTCAGATGATCCACCCGCCTTGGCCTCTCAAAGTGCTGGGATTACAGGCGTAAGCCACCACGCCCGGCCTTGAAGTTTTTTTTCACAATGTCCAGAGATTTAAGTGTACCTATTTCATGAGAGTGGAAACTTGAGACCCTGTCTTAGGTAATAAATTCCAGAGTCTGGGGCTCAAGTTTGTACAGAATACAATTCATGTCAAAAATCCAAACGCATCATCTATCGCAGTGAGGCCATGGCCAAATCAGAATGAATTCTCAATCTTGTAACCAACCACAAGGCGTACTATCTCTTTACGACCATCTGCTCTCCAACAGGAAATACCAGCCAGGCTGGAGGCTTGGCAGACATTTCCTTCATCTTCTTTGTTCTTATTCTCCCTTTTTAAGCTTTCTCAATTCCTTGCTAACAGAACATTTCAAATTTTGATACCTGGCATTTTAATTTTCATTTTCCCAGTCTAGAATAACTCTAGTGAAATGCAAGTAACATTTTAAAGTATCAATATTCAAAAGCATTTTATAATATTATGACTAAATTGATGATTCTCTGTATTGGACAATAGTCTCTTGAGTCAGAAATGTATTTTATCTTTGTAGTAAGAAAACTCAGGATTGTTCTGGGGTAGCAAAGAGTGAAGAGAACCAACCAATGAGAGTAGATGTAGAAAGTGGCTCATAACTAATGCATTAAGTATGTGTTCTTCCGTCCACCCACACACCTGACTCCATTGTGGGGAGGAAGGCTGCACAGTAAGATGTTGGACTGTCATATTATACAGAAAGAAAAACACTAAAGATCTCCAACATTTCACCCCAAGACAGCTGAGTCCAGAGACATAACTGTTTTAAGCAGTTATCACCAGCTTAGTGAGTCTCTCACGTCCTAAATTGAAAATGATTGCATTGTGCCTATGGAACAGTGTTGCACACAGTTCTTGGGGTGTTTAGTACTATTGTGGCAGTACATTTTAGTTGAAAGAGGCTTTTGTGGGCTGGTTCGATAAGACTTTCTCTTTCATAATGTATTCTGAGCACCCCCAAATTCCCCTACAAACACATTCGAACACTGGGAACTGCCTACTGTATGTGTGGGTATGTGCGTGAGGTGTGCGTTGCGGGCTTTCAGCCACAGGAGAAAATCTTACCCCCTGGCCCATATACTGGGCAAGAAATCCAAATCTCTCTACCAATTCACACGAAGCTGCAGCTTTCATTCCAAATGATCAAGATCCAAAAGTTCCAAAAGTAATACCTTTGACATTATGACCCAGTATGCATATGTGCGCACACACCCATACACTCGCGCGGATGACACAGGTGTGAACGTTTCCCAAACAATGCCTTCCCTTACTATATATTTTGCTCTCTAATGTTTTTTCTGTATGTTTTTAGTATTGATATAACGAACTAATTGCCATTGCAAGCCTCTTCAGCAGGTTGTGACTTCACAACCCAGTAACAGGTTAAGTTCCACAGTTTAAAAAAATGCCGATGTTGAGAGTTACAGGCCTAGAAATTCTAGACTCTAAATATAACTTGATATCAATATGTACTCAAAGATTAACTTGTCAGATATGAACTATTTCTTGAAAGTCTGTTGTTTAGACTGGGAATACATTTCCCATAAGGGGGGAATATATTTTTAAAGATACAAAGCAGACCAGTCCCACAAAAGTGTCTTTCCATGTATTTATTGACATAAAAAGAATACCATAGGGGCAGCTTTGGCCGGGTGCAGTGGCTCACGCCTGTAATCCCAGCACTTTGGGAGGCCAAGGCGGGTGGATCATCTGAGGTCAGGAGTTCAAGACCAGCCTGGCTGACATGGTGAAACCCTGTCTCTATTAAAAATATGAAAAAATTAGCTGGGCGTGGTCGTGGGCACCTGTAATCCCAGCTACTTGGGAGGCTGAGGTAGGAGAATCGCTTGAACCCGGGAGGCGGAGGTTGCAGTGAGTTGAGATTGCGCCATTGCACTCCAGCCTGGGTGACAAGAGCAAAACTCTGTCTCAAACACACACACACACACACCTCATAGGGGCAGCTTCTTGGTCGTGAGCAGCCAGCCACTTCAATGATGCTCCTGTGTCTTCTTCCACAACCACTGAGAAAGCAGGATATATTCTCTTTTATACTAACCAGACTAAAATGTTAACCAGCCTCCTGGGAAGTGTGATAAACCAAAAACGCAATGTTTCTGGAAACTGAACCTTTTGTCCAAACAATAGGATTACTAAATATGTGATGTATAGAATTTCCTGGGCAAGATGCTACGGGAAGCATCCACTTAGAAACATGTTCATCTCCACCAACACTGAGAAGGGGCAGGGACAAGAACTTATTATAGAACATCTACAGACTAAACACTTTCTGTACTGGGTCTAGAAATCCTATCAGTGACGCTATATTCACACAACCATGCAAAATATTTGGTGAGTTTGAACCCTGGTTCTTCTGACTTCGAAATCCCTGTTTTGCACAGTGTCATCCACTTCTCCAATCATTTGATTTGGAGCTGTTTCTCCTGAAACAGTCACGTTTCTACCCAACTGTTTCTACCAATTGTTAATTGGGTAGAGCTGTTGCTACCGAAACAGTCATGTGATAACGTCCACAATGCTCTGAATTCTTACTGCATCAGGAAGTGACAGGTAAGACTGCCAAGCTGATATTGCTTCAGTTTTGATGAAATTGGAAAAAAAATCCAACTCTAAAATTAAGGCTGAAACTTTTGAATTTCTGAGGTTGCACAAAATAATGAAAAGAAAATGAGCAGTGGGGTATTTTTTCACTAAGAACACTAATAGAATTCTTGTGGTGCTTTTCATGGTTGACGGGGTGTGTGCTAATGTTTAGTCCTTTCCCACCTCACTCCTACCCTCAGATAATATTTGTCTTTCCACACACTGAGAGAGGCTTAGCACGCAACTTCAGAATTCGGTCAGTCCTTCCTTTTCTGGTCAGGAAGTACTCAAACAATCTTGGAGGATCATCTAAATGATAACTGAAGGAGATCCCTTCTTTGGTGTGAGCCTGAATATTCTTAGTGAATTTCCAATTTACACCATTCTGTAATCATATCAATCTGATAGGATTAAGAATTTTTTTCCTGAATTTATGTCCTTCATCTAAGTTTACAAATTTATTGGCACAAAGTTTTTTATAATTTGTATTATTGCTAAATCTATAATGTCCCCCCTTATATTCTAAACATAGTTATTTGTGGCCGGGTATGGTGGCTCACGCCTGTAATCCCAGCACTTTGGGAGGCTGAAGAAGGTGGATCACCTGAGGTCAGGAGTTTGAGACCAGCTTTGCCAACAAGGTGAAACCCCATCTCTACTAAATACACAAAAATTAGCTGGGCATGATGGTGGGCACCTGATCCCAGCTACTCGGGAGGCTGAGGCAGGAGAATTGCTTGAACCTGGGAGGCAGACATTGCCGTGAGCTGAGATCACGCCACTGCACTCCAGACTCGGGTGGCAAAGTGAGACTCTGTCTCAAAAAAAAAAAAAAATTATTTGTACCTAGTTTGTCTCACCAAAAGTATGCTGATATTATTGTTTCTATTTATGCATTCATTTTTAGAGATGGGGTCTTTTTCTGATGCTCGGGCTGGAGTACAGCAACTCAAACTCCTGACTTCAAGTGATCCTCCCACCTTGGCTTCCCAAAGTGCTTGGATTATAGGTGTGAGTCACCTCGCCCGGCCTATTAGTGTTTTTAAAAACCTAACCTTTCACTTTATTCGTTCTTCCTACTGTGTCTTTGTTTTCATTTAATTATTTTCTGCTTTTATCTTTATCATTTCCCTCCTACTTGCTTTGGGGTTGTCATGTTATTTTTCTAATTCCTCAAGTTCTTTGCTGAGACAATTAATTTTTAGTTCTTCTATTCTCTTTAATATGCACTTAAAATAAGTTTTCCTGTTGGTAGAACATTAGCTGTATCTCATAAATTTCGATACTTTTTAATCATTGTTTATTTTGAAATATTTTCTAATTTCTATGTTCGTTGGAAGCATTTTAATATTTTATGTACAGAAGATTTGTAGTTATATTTTTATGGTTTTTAGTTTAATTTTTTAGAGACCACAGTCTTTCTAATATCAGTTCTTTGAAATTAGCTGAGATATATTTTACGTATGTGGTCACTTTTCTTTCCACAGGCACTTGGAAAGATGTGAGGTGTCTAAGTCTTGGATGCAGTGGCCTACACATGTTCATTATACTAAGTTCATTCAATTGCGGTGTCCTTCAACCTTTGATACTTTTACAGAATTTTTTTGCCTCTTGCTATCAATTACTGAGATCAGTCTGCTAAATTTTTCCATGTGATTACAGAACTGGAGTTTGCCAGTTGCTCCTTAAGTTTTGTCATTTTTTACTTTACATAATTTGATGTCCTTTTTTTAGGTATGTAAAAACTCATAATTGTTAAAACTTCTTGGTAGATAATACTATTGTCCTATAATATCTCTCCATAGCTCTGTTTCTCCCTTTTGACATAAAATCTGTTTCGTTCATTATTAAGTTCTGCTGCTTTCTTTTGGTTAACATTTGCTGGGTATGTCTTTTTTTATCCTTTACTTTCAACCATAGTGTGTCCTCAAACTTTAGATGCTGCTTGTGCAAATGGCATAGAGGTGAAGTTTTGTTTAACCCTGGGTAACAGTTTTTTTTGTATTTGGATTAAAAAGTCCTGTTTATATGTCTTGTAATCATTTATGTGCTTGAATTCCTATTTACCATTTCGTTTTATGCTTTCCACTTGTTCCATGTTCTCTCCCTCCCTCTTTGTCTGTCTTCTTTTCTTGCCTTCTTTTGGCTTTGACTGAATTTTCTTCACCTTTACTAATTGTAAATTTGTACACTCTATGTCTATTTTTTTGTGTTATTCTTGAAATTTTAACATTTTCTAAACAAATTCCAAAGTTAGTCAATACATTAATCCTTTTCTTGATCATGATAAGAGCTTAGAATAATCTATAACTCTGATCACCCCCATCCCCACATATATGTTACTGTTTTCCAGTATTTTAGCTTTAATTTATAATCTTATAAGGTAATCAACATTATTGTTATAACATTTGTTTTTATTTACTCACATATTTATCTCCTTGGCTCACCATTCTTTTTTTCATCTCAGATCTTCCTTCTGGATTCATTTTTATTCTTCCTGGAATATATTCTTTTGAATTTCTCTTAGAAATATTTTTTAAGTTTTAGTTTGTCAGAAAATAGATATTGCACTTGTTAAAAAATAGTTTCACTAGGTATTCATGTCTAGGTTCACAGTTGATTTCTAAAATTTTAAATAACTTTAGGGAATGAAAGTGCAGTTTTGTAGCATGGCTATATTGCAGTGGTGAATTCTGGGATTTCATTGTAACTATCACCCAAATAGTGTACATTGTATCCATTAAGTAATTTTTCATCCTCCACTCCCTTCCAGCCACTTACAGTTCTGGGTCCTCAGTGTGTCAGTCTACACCCTATGTCTATGTGTATACGTTATTTAGCTCCACCTTATAAAGTAGAATATGCAGTATTTGACTTTGTTTCTGAGTTATTTCACTTAATAGCCTTCAATTCTATCCACATGCTGCAAAAGACATGATTTCATTATTTTTGATGACTTAGTAGTATTCCATGGGGTGTGTGTGTGAGTGTGTGTATGTATGTGTGTCTGTATGTATGTGTGTGTATGTGTGTGTGTATGTGTGTGTATGTATGTGTGTGTGTGTATGTATGTGTGTATGTATGTGTGTGTGTATGTATGTATGTGTGTGTATGTGTGTGTGTATGTATGTGTGTGTGTATGTGTGTGTATGTATGTATGTGTGTATGTACGTATATCACATTTTCTTCATCCAGTGTTGTTGATGGACACGTAGGTTGATTCCATATCTTTGCTATTGTGAATAGCACTGCTATAAACATAAGAGTGCCAGTATCTTCTTGATATAATGATTTATTTTCCTGTGAGTATATACCCAATAGTAGGATTGCTAGATCAAATGGTAGTTCTATTTTTTAATCCATTGAGAAATATCCATACTGTTTTCCACAGAAATTGTACTAATTTACATTCCCAGCAACAGTGTATAAGCATTTCCTTTTCTCCACATCCTCACCAATATCTATTTTTTTCATTTTTTAATGATACCCATTCTGACTGATGTAAGATCACATCTCATTTTGATCTTAATTTGCGTTTCTCTGATGATTAGATGTGTTGAACATTTTTTCATATGCTTGTTGGCAATTTACATGTCTTCTTTTGAAAAATGTCTGTTCAAGTCCTTTGCCCACTTTTTAATGGGGTTATTTTGTTGTTGGGCTGCTTGAATTCCTTCTGGGTTCTGGATATCCGTCCTTCGTTTGATGCATAGTGTGCAAATATTTGCTACCATTCTTAAGATTGTCTGTTCACTCCACTGATTATTTCTTTTTCTACACAGAAGCTTTTTAATTTAATTAAGTCCCATTCATCTACTTTTGTTTTGTTGCATTTGCCTTTGAGGTCTCACTCATGAATTCTTTGCCTAGCCCAGTGTTCAGAAGAGTTTTTCCCAGGTTTTCTTCAAATATTTCTGTAGTTTCAGGTCTTAAGTTAATTTTTGTGTAAGGTGAGAGATAGGGATCCAGTTTCATTCTTCTATATATGGCAATTCAGTTTTCCCAGCACCATTTATTGAATAGGGTGTCCTTTTTCCAGTGAATGTTTTTGTCTACTTTGTCAAAGATCAGTTGGCTGTAGGCATGTGGCTTTATTTCTGGGTTCTCTATTCTGTTCTGTTAATCTATGTGTCTCTTTTTATACCAGCGCCATGCTGTTTTGGTTACTATGGCCCTGTAGTATAATTTGAAGTCAGGTAATGTGAGGCCTCCAGCTTTGTTCTTTTCGCTTAGGATTGTTTTGGCTATTTGGGCTCTTTTTGGTTCCATATGAATTGTAGGATTGCTTTTCTAATTCTATGAAAAATGACATTGGTATTTTGATAGGAATTGCATTGAATTTGTTGATTGCTTTGGACAGTATGGTCATTTTAACAACGTTGACTCTTGTGATCCGTAAGCATGAAATGTTTTTCCATTTGTTTGTGTCTCTTTCTTTAGTGTTTTGTAATTTTCCTTGTAGAGATCACTCACCTCCTTGGTTAAATATATTCCTAGGTGGGTTTTTAATTTTTTTTGGTAGCTATTATACATGGGATTGACCTCTTGATTTGGCTGTCAGCTTGATTGTTGTTGGTGTATAGATATGCTACTGGTTTTTGTACCTTGATTTTGTATCCTGAAACTGTACTGAATTCATTTATCCAATCTAGGAGTCTTTTGGAGGACCGTTTAGGGGGTTTCTAGATATGAGATTATATAATCCGCAAACAGATAATTTGACTTCCTGTTTTTCAATTTGCATGCCTTTTATTTCTTTATCTTACCTGATTGCTCTGGCTAAAACTTCCAATATACTATATATTGAATAGGAGTGGTGAAAGTGGGCATCCTTACCTTGTTTTGGCTCTTAGGGGGAATGCTTCCAAGTTGCCCATTCAGTATGATGCTGGCTGTGAGTTTGTCATAGATGGCTTTTATTATTTTGAGGTATGTTCCTTCTACACCTTATTCGTTGAGGGCTTTTTATCACGAAGAGATACTGAACTTTTTCAGATGCTTTTTTATGCATCAATTGAGATAGTTTTTGTTTTTAATTATGTTTATGTGGTGAATCACATTTATTGATTTGCAAATGTTGAACCATCCTTGGATCCCTAGAATAAGACCCACTTGATTGTGGTGGATTATCTTTTTGATGTGCTGTTGGATTCAGTTTGCTATCATTTTGTTGAGGACTTTTGCATCTTTGTTCATCAGGGATATTAGTCTCTAGTTTTCTTCTTTTGTTGTGTCCTTGTCTGGCTTTGGCCTGGGGGTGATGCTGGCTTTGTAGAATTAGTTAGGGAGAATTTCTTCCTCCTCTAGTTTTTGGAAGAGTTTCAGGAAGACTGGTACCGGGACTTTTTTTATAGGGTAAAATTCAGCTGTGAGTCCATTTCATCCTGGGATTTTCGTTGCTATTGGGAAATTTTTTATTACTGATTCACTGTCACTATTCATTATTAGTCTGTTCAGGATTTCCATTTGTTCCTGGTTCAGTCTTGGGAGGTTGTATGTTTGCAAGAATTTATCAATTTCCCCTAGGTTTTCTAGTTTGTGGGTATATAGCTGTTCTTAGTAGTCTCTGAGGTTCTTCTGTATTTATGTGGTATCAATTGTAATGTCTCCTTTTTCACTGCTGATTATGTTTATTTAGATCTTCTCTCTTCTTGGTTAGTCTAGCTAGCCTATCAATTCTATCACTTCAAAGAACCAACTTTTTGTTTCATTGATCGTTTGTATTCTTTTGTTCTCAATTTCATTTAGTTCTGCTCTGATCTTTTTTAGTTCTTCTCTTCTGCCAGCTTTGAGTTTGGTTTGTTCTTGTCTTTCTGGCTCCTTGAGGTGAGATGTTAGGTTGTTAATCTGTGATATTTCTATTCTTTTGGTTTAGGTTTTTAACACTATAAACTTCCCTCTTAGTACAGCTTTTGCTGTATCCTAGAGGTTTTGGTATGTTGTGTCTCCATTTTCACTTGTTTCAAGAAAAATATTTAAATTTTCATCTTTATTTTGTCCTTTGTTCAAACATCATTCAGGAATAGTTTGCTTAATTTCCGTGTATTTATATAATTTGGGAGCTCCTCTTGGAATTGACTTCTAGTTTTATTCCATGGTAGTTTCAGAAAATATTCAGTATGATTTTGATTTTTTGAAAATTTACTGAGACTTGTTTTTGACCTAATAGACAGTCTATCTTGGAGACTGTTCCCTGCGCTGATGAGAACTATGTATATTCTGCTGTTGTTGGATAGAATGTTTTGTAAATGTCTGTTAGGGTCTTTAGGTCTAAAATTTAGGCCCAGTGTTTCTTTGTTGATTTTCTGTCTCAGTGATCTGTCTAGTGCTGTCAGTGGAATGTTGAAGCCCTCCCGCACTGTGACTGTGTTGCTGTCTATGTGTCTTTATTTAGGTCAAGTAGTGTTTGTTTTGTGAATCTGGGTGCTCCAGTGAGTGGTTGGGTACATTCTTGCTTAGAATTGTATCTTCTTGTTGAATTGATCTCTTTCTCATTATATAATGACTTTATCTTTTTTTTTTTTTTTTACTGTTATTGGTTTAAAGTCTGTTTTATCTGATATAACTACTCCTGCTCAATTTTGCTTTCTGTTTATGTGCAGTATCTTTTCCCCCCCTTTGCCCTCAGTCTGTATCTTCACCAATAAGGTGAGTTCTTGTAAGCAGCATATAGTTGAATTTTTTTTAAAATTTTTTGTGGGCACATAGTAGGTATACATATTTATGGGTTCATGACATGTTTTGATACAGGCATGCAATGTGTAACAATCACATCAGAGTAAATGAACTATCAATCACCTCAAGCATTTATCCTTTATGTTACAAATAATCCAATTATATGCTTTCAGTTATTTTTAAACGTACAATAAAATTATTTTTGTGTATAGTCAGTCACCCTGTTGTGCTAAAAACACTAGGTCTTATTCATTCTTTCTAATTATTTTTTGTACTCATTAACCCCACTTCTTATTCACCCTCCCCACCATTACCCTTCCCAGCCTTTGGTAACCATCCTTCTATTCTCTATCTCTATGAGTTCAAGTGTTTTAAATGTTAGCTCCCCCAAAGAGTGAAAACATGCAGTTTGTCTTTCTGTGCAAGCATTATTTCACTTAACATAATGACATCCAGTTCCATCCATGTTGTTGCAAATGACAAGATCTCATTTTTTTAATGGCTGACTAGTACTCCATTGTGTATATGTACCATATTTTGTTTATCCATTCATCCGTTGATAGACAGCCTATTTCCAAATCTTGGCTTTTGTGAAGTGCTGCAATAAACATGAGAGTGCAGATATCTCTTTGATATACTGATTTCCTTTCTTTTGGGTATGTATCTAGGAGTGGGATTGCTGGGTTGTATGGTAGCTCTATTTTTAGGTTTTTGGGAAAACTTCACACTGTTCTCCATAGTGGTTGTAGGAATTTACATTCCCACCAACAGGGTACAAGAGTTCCCTTTTCTCCACATCCTCACCAGCATGTATTATTGCCTGTCTTTTGGATATAAGCCATTTTAACTGGGGTAAAATGATATCTCATTGTAGTTTTCATTTGCATTTCACTGATGATCAATGATGTTGAGCACTTTTTTATATATCTGTTTGTCATTCATATATTTTCTTTTGAGAAATGTCTGTTCAGGTGTTTTGCTCATTTTTAGTTGAATTGTTAGGTTTTTTTTCCTGTAGAATTCTTTGAGCTCCTTATATATTCTGGTTATTAATTCCTTGTCACATGGATAGTTTCCAAATATCTTCTCCCATTCTGCAGATTGTCTTTTCACGTTGTTGATTGCTTCCTTTGCTGTGAAGAAACTTTTTAACTTGATGTGATCCCATTTGTCAATTTTTTCTTTAGCTGCCTGTGCTTGTGGGGCACAAGCCCCATTCAAGAAACCTTTGCCCAGTTAAATGTCCTGGGGAATGTCCCCAGTGTTTTATTGTAGTCATTTCATAGTTTGAGGTCTTAGATTTAAGGCTTCAATCCATTTGGGTGTGATTTTTATATATGGTAAGAAATAGGGGTAAGGTTCATTCATTTACATGTGGATATCCAGTTTTCCCAGCACCATTTATTGAAGAGACTGACTGTCCTTTCCCCAATGCATGTTTTTGGCACCTTTGTCAAAAATGAATTCACTGTAGATATGTATGAATTTTTCTCTGGATCTCTATTCTGTTCCACTGATCTGTCTGTTTTTAAGCCATTCCATGCTGTTTTGGTGACGATAGCTCTGTAGTATAATTTAAAGTCAGGTAATATGAATTCTCCAGGTTTATTGTTTTTGCCTAGAACAGCTTTAGCTATTCTGAGTGTTTTTTTTTTTTTTTGAGTGGTTTCATATACATTTTAGGATTTTTTTCTATTTCTGCAAAGAATGTCATTGGTATTTTGATATGGATTGCATTAAATCTGTAGATTGCTTTGGGTAGTGTGACCATTTTAACAACATTGATTTTTTCAATTAATGAACATGGAATATCTTTCCAGTTTTGTGTTTGTTGTTCAATTTCTTGCATCTGTGTTTTATAGTTTTCATTGTAGAGCTCTTTCACTTTTTTGGTTAATTTAATTCCTAGCTCTTTTATTTTATTTATAGCTATTGTAAATGGGATTACTTTCTTGATTTCTTTTTCAGATTATTTGCTGTTGGCATATAGAAATGCTATTAATTTTGCATGTTGACTTTGTGCCCTGCAACTTCACTGAATTTATTCATTAGTTCTGATAGTATTTTTGGTGGAGTCTTTAGGTTTTTCCCAACATAAGATCATCTCATCCACAAACAAGGATAATTTGACTTCTTCCTTCCCAATTTTGATGTCCTTTATTTCTTTCTCTTGTCTGATTACTCTAGCTAGGACTTTCAGTATTATGTTGAATAATAGTGGTGAAAATGGGCATATTTGTCAGTTCTAGATCTTAGAGGAAAGGATTTCAGTTTCTCCCCATTCAGTGTGATAGTAACTGTGGGTCTGTCACATATGGCTCTTTTTGCTGGGGTATATTCCTTCTATATTCAGGGTTTGTTTAGGGTTTTTATCACAAAGGGATGTTAAATTTTATCAAGTGCTTTTGCGGTATCAATTGAAATGATCACATGGTTTTTGTCTTTCATTCTGTTGTTATAAAGTATCACATTAATTGATTTGCATATGTTGCAGCATCCTTGCATCACAGGGATACATCCCACTTGGTCATGATGAATGATGTTTGTAATGTGTTGTTGAATTCAGTTTGCTAGTGTTTTGTTGAGAATTTTTGCATCAATATTTATCATTGATATTGGCCTACAATTTTCTTTTTTTGGATTGTCTTTGTCTGGTTTTGGTATCAGTGTAACACTGGTCTTGTAGATTCAAGTTTCAAAGTTCTTTTAGTCCATTCTGCCAATCTATCTTTGAAGTGGAGCATGTAGTCAACTTACGTTCAAAGTTAATATTGACATGTAAAGTTTTGTACCTGTCATAATGTTATTATCTACTTGTTTCCAAGAATCTTTGTTTCTCCCTCTGTTTTTTTTTTCTTTTCTGTTTGTCTTTGTGGTTTGATGGAGTCCTCTTGTGTTGGCATATGATTTGTTTCTGATCCTCCTTTGTGAAATTGTTTTATAAGACTTGTGAGTTTTATACTTAAATTTTTTTTTAAATTAGAGTCAAGAGTTTAACTCTGTCACCCAGGCTGGAGTGCAATTGCGAGCTCCTAATTCACTACAGCCTTGAAATCCTGGGCCTAAGGGATCCTCCTACTTCAGCCTCAGGACTAACTAAGACCACAGGCATAAGCTCAGCTAATTTTTTTTTTTTTCTTTCTTT
>NW_012115178.1:4478784-4508735 GCF_000951035.1 Colobus angolensis palliatus
GGACTCCAGCGATCCACCCACCTTGGCCTCCCAACACCACAACCAAGTTTCATTTTTTTTTTTTTTTTTTGCAGAGAAGGAGTCTCACTGTGTTGCCCAGGCTAGTTTTGAACTCCTGGGTTTAAGCAATCCTTCCACCTTGGACTCCCAAAGTGTTGGTATTTCAGGCATGAGCCACCACAACCAAGTTTCACTTTTTTTTTTTTTAATGGCAGTGAATTTTGAAGAACTTTATCTTTTCTTCCATTGAAACTGATGAGAAGTTGGCTGTCCTAATAATGCTTCCTTTGTAGATAATCTGTCTTCATTATTTGTCCTTAATCTTATTTTTGTCTTTGGTATTCTATTGTTTCAGTATGATGTGTCAAAGCAAGTATTTCTTTTCATTTATACTGCTTTAGGGTTTTTAAGTTTGTTGAACTTCAGTTTTAAAAGTTTTCAATTATGTCTTTAAATATTGTCTTTTTTTCCTGTTTTATCTAGTTTTGCCTATTGTTATGGACTGAATTTCGTTCCACCAAAATTCATATGTTAAAGCCCTAACCCCCGGTGTGACGTATTTGGTAATAGGGCTTTTAGGGAGGTATAATAACTAAAGTTAAATGAAGTTGTAGGAGTGGACCTCATCCAATAACATGGGTGTCCTTATAAGACGAGGAAGAGAAACCAAAGTATGCTTGTGCTCACCGTCCCCCCAGTCCCTCCACATGAACAGAGGAAAGGCCACATGAGGGCACAATGAAAAGGCAGCTGTCTATACTCTAGAGAGGCCTCACCAGAAACCAACCTCCTTGACAGCACCTTGCTCTTGGACTTCTAGTCTCTGGAACTGTGAGAACATTTCCGTTGCTTAAGGCACCCAGTCTGTGGTATTTCATTTTGGCAGTCCTAGCAAACTAATATACCTATATATTTTCTAAAATGTCTATATATATTCTAAAAATGTATTTTGAACTTCTCACTTTATTCTCCAGGTTGCGTAACCTCTCCTTTATATAAGTTTTAATATCTTTGTGCTACATTCTGTGTACTTTTTTTCATTCTAATTTCTATTTTAGTAACTCTCTTTTAAATTATGGACAATTTGATATTTTAATCTAATCATTGAGTTTCTGATCTTAGTTTCACATTTCATTTCTAGATGTTGTCTTTAATTTTTTTTACTAGATCTATCTACTTGATAATTTTTTATGGTTTGTTGTTCCTTGGGTATACCCATGATACCCTCTTATTTTTAAAAACATAGTCACTGTCAACCTGGCAGCACTTTAAACTAAAATTTCAGTGTATGTAATATGAATTCAGTCCCAGAACCCATACTTGAGAGAACATTTTTTTCCCATTCTATTTATGAATAAGGCTGAGATTGACATGTTTCCTAATTATCTTCTTCTATGTGGTGAGAGTTTCCCCCAAGTTCATCCTTCCACTAAAATGATGCCTTTCAGAGTCTTAGCTTATGCTGAGGTCTTATTCTGACTTCCTACATTCTACAAACCTTCAGTTTTGTCTCCTGACTCTTGCATGCAGTTAGTTAAAACCAAAATCTTCATGCCACCAGAGCCTGTCAGATGCTTCAGGCAGGTATCATCTCCAGTGTTCATTATTTATCTGGAGGTAGCTTTCTTGCTAGATCAGCTCTGCATTCATAGACACTTTTAAATCATGCTTCCGTATCTTTTTCCCCCTGGTGTTCTGTTCCAAGAGAATTCCTCAGGGTATCTGGTTCTCATATTGCCAGAAACAGAAGTCTAATTTTATATGAATAGCAGTCAATACCCTTTCATGTTCTGCTTCCAAGATGTTCAGTTTCATTCTACTATTAAACACCTCACTGCAAATTCAGATTTGTGAGTTAATAGTTAATCTCAAGGCATGACTAAACATTAACAATGGAGCCTTGTTTAAGTTAGGAATGTGACAGATCAAGTCTGCAGTTAATACTTTCATTCAAATATGTAATTCTAGTATATGCCAACTTTGTTCCAAATATAATACTAGGAACTGGAGATACACTTTTTTTAAAGGACGTGATCTCCAAGGTCCTCATAATCTAGAGGGGGAGATGGACCAATAAAGAGAAAATTACAGTTCAGTGTTATTGCCCAGGGGGTGTGAGAGCTCAGGAAAGGTCACCTAATCCAGACTGCAGTAAAAGTGGGAAGAGTCTCTTAGAAGGCAAGGTTGCATAAAAAAGTTACTGTCAGTAATATAGTTAACAAAACCTGATTTGGTCAATTGATTAGGATATGTTGTATTTGAGGCCAACTTTGTGTATTCTTTCTGCAGAAGCTTCTTATTTTACTTTTTTTTTTTTTTGGTTTTGTTTTGTCTATCCCTAAGCAACATGTTACAGAAGCTTCTTATCTTAGCTATGGTCTATGGTCACAAATGGTACCCTTATCCTACATCAGACTTCCTGCAAACACATACAACATATGATAACCATGGGCCTTGAAAGGAGAGAGATGGATGGATCCATCACATTTTCACTCTTACTAGAAGAAATAGCTTAGAGCAGATGGTCTTGTGGTGCAGTGTGGATAGGAGCATTTTTTAAATGAAGAATAAAAGATATTTATTCTAGTGAACAGACAGCTTGGCTTCTCAATAGAGCATTTATATACATATTTAATACTCTGACAATTAAAAATTATTTTGCTGCTGTCCCTGACTTCTGTATATGGACGAATTATACCCATAGATCATATACCCACCAGTCCAGGACCCAGAAAAAAATTTGCAACACTTAGAGAAACTTCTTCAAAATAGTTACGTTCCAAAGCAACAGGAATAGATTATTTAGTGTTTGTGGATGTTCATCTCATGTTAGGACATTTTGTAAAGGAAAGGATCAGTTGGTGAAGAATGAATCAGTAGTAATTGTTTGATGACATGTTTGCCGAAAACTTCCCAAAGAGAGTTCTAACATATTGTTTTAAAATTTCAATTCAGTAAACATTTATTAAACACCTGCTGTGTGCAGACCCTCAGAAAACCAAAAGACAAGTAACACTCAGCCTTTAATCTCATACTTCCAATTAGAAGAACAAGATTAACAGATAAATGACTAGATATGTAAGGTAAGTAGAAAAGTACAAAATATTTATGTGGATGACATTGTTTATGACAGAATAGATAGCTTTAGTGTTTCACAATGAACATTTTAATCACAGTTTAACACATATAAAGTGCACAAATTAGAAGTATATAATTATTGAAGAATAAACACACCAGTGTAACTACCACACAGTTAAATAGATTGAATATCACAGTTCCAGAAGCCCACCATATGCCTAGTCGTTTTCTACACTCCTTATTAAAAGATAATGGCTATTCTGATTTCCAACACAGTAGAGTAGCTTTGCCTAGTTTTGCACACTAGACTAGTTTCAGAACTTCATAAAAATGGGGCAGAGTAGATTCTTTTGTGTGTAGCATCTTTTACTCAATGTTATGTTTGTGTAATTCATCTATGTTGTGGCATTGAATACACATTTCTTAATTTATTCTCTTGTGGAAGACAAGATATTTTGGTTTTTAGGAACAATTCTTCTATGAATAATCATGTGTATATACACATGTGGGGTTGTTGGATCACAGAGTATGTGTACGTTCAGCTTTAACAGATACTGACAAATGGTTTTCAAAGTGGTTGCATCAATTTATACTCTCACTGGAATTGTATGAAAATTAGAATACTCCACATCTCTGCCAACCCTGGGTTGCCAGTCTTTTAAGATAGTTTTAATATGCCTTTCACTGATGACCAATAACAATGAGACATTTTTATATGTGTATTGACCATTTGGTTAGCTTCTTCTGTAAAGTGCCTGTTCAGGTGTTTTGCCCATTTTTCTATTTAGTTGTCTTTTTCTTATTGATTTGCTGGAATTCTTTATATATGAGCCCTTTGTTGGTTACATGTATTGCAAATATCTTCTACTCTTGAGCTTACCTTTTCATTTTCTTAATGGTGATTTTTTTGGGGATGAACATAAATCCCCAATTTTAATGTAGTTAATCTTTTCCTTATCAATAGTTAATACATTTTGCTTCCAGTCTAAGAAAACATTCCCTACTTCAAAGTCACTAAGATACTTTCTCATGTTATTACTCTCTAGAAGCTTTATTATCTTACTTTTATATTTAGATACACATTCTATCTGGAAATAATTTTCAAGTATGCCATGAGGTAGAAATCAAGATTTCTGCAAACAGATACATTTGAGCCAATATTGTTTATTGTTTGTTTGTTTGTTTGTTTTGAGATGGAGTCTTGCTCTGTCACCCAGGCTGAAGTGCAGTGGCCCGATTTTGGCTCACTGCAACCTCTGCCTCCTGGGTTCAGGTGATTCTCCTGCCTCAGCCTCCCTAGTAGCTAGGATTACAGTGATTTTTGTATTTTTAGTAGAAATGGGGTTTCACCATGTTGGCCAGGTTAGTCTTGAACTCCTGACCTCAGGCAATCCATCCCCCTCGGCCTCCCATAGTGCTGGGATTACAGGCATGAGCCATCACATCCAGCCACCAATATTGTTTATTGAAGTGATTGCCCTTTCTCCATTGCCCTTCAGTGCTACCTTGTCATAAATCAGGTACCCTTTTGGTTCTGTTAATCTATTTGTCTATCTTTTGTGCCAATATCTGATAGTCTTAATAAATAATGTATAGCTTTTTGAGAGGCAAAGGAAAGAGGGAGAGGTAGCTCAGGGAGGTGTAACTACAGCAAGAGAAAGAGCAGATCTCCCCTGCCATCCAATCTCCATCCCATCTCCTTGGCCTCCTCAGGAACCTGCCTCAATCAGTGATCTCCCCTCACCCTGAATCTTCAATCTCTGCTCTACTCTTTGCCATCAGCAAATAAACACACTCAATTTTCTCTAATGAAAAAAATGAAAAAAGTCTCTTTTACTTTATATCTGCTGCTACAGCTTTCATTTCCTTTATGGCCAAGTTTATTGAAAGAATGATTTCATTTTCACTTCCTATCTCCCATTAACGTAACATTTCACCTCTGTGATTTGCACCTCCAGCTTGTACTGCCACCCACTCCCTCAGTCAAGGTCATCAGTATATTTCTTTTTAGTTATTATCTTGTTTTCTCTCTCTTGCAATACTGGCTCCTTTGCTGGCTAGAATTACTCCATGCTCTGGTGGCATAGGTAGGAGTTGAAGTTAGTAACTGTCCTCTATTCATTTGACCTAGGTAGTTAGATAAGTGCCTGTTATCACTTCACAAATGTTTTAGAGTAAAACATAGAGGATTATCTTTATGGCATTAGAATACAATAACACATTTTTTAAAAAAAATTTTATAGAGGCAAGGTTTCACCATGTTGGCCAGGCTAGTCTCAAACTCCTGACCTCAGGTGATCCTCCTGCCTCTGCCTCCCAAAGTGCTGGGATTGCAGGCATGAATTACCATGTCTGACCTTTATATTTTTTTTTTTTTTGAGACAGAGTCTCACTCTGTTGCCCAGGCTGGAGTGCAGTGATGTGATCTCAGCTCACTGCAACCTCTGCAGCTTCCACCTCCTGAGTAGCTGGAACTATAGGCATGTGCACCAGGCCTGGCTAATTTTTTTGTATCATTAGTAGACACGGGGTTTCACTATGTTGGCCAGGCTGGTCTCCTGACCTCAAGCGATCCACCTTCCTTGACCTCCTATAGTGCTGGATTACAGGCGTGAGCTACTGTGCCCAGCCAGGAATAATGTTTAGATAAGAAAAAATATTGGCCGGATGCGGTGGCTCACCCCTGTAATCCCAGCACTTTGGGAGGCTGAGGCGAGCGTATTACTTGAGCTCAGGAGATTGAAACCAGCCTGGCCTATATGGTGAAACCTCGTTCATCTCTACTAAAAATACAAAAATTAGCTGGATGTGGTGGAAGATGCCTGTACTCCCAGCCACTTGGGAGGCTGAGGTGGGAGAATCGCTTGAACCTGGGAGGTGGAGGTTGCAGTGAGCCGAGATCACGCCACTGCACTCCAGTCTGGGTGATAGAGCAAGACTCCATCTCAAAAAAGAAAAAGAAAAAAGAAGAAAAGAAAAAGAAAAAGATACCATACAATCCATAAAGAAAACTAACAAATTTGACTATATTCAAATATATATTTGTACACAAGATACCACAAACAAGGTTAAAAGAGGAGACTCAAAAACACAGGGAGAAAATATTAGTAACCAATATAACCTAGAAAGAATTAGTATTAAAGAATACATAAATAATTCTTGAAAATCAATAAGAAAATGATAACCAAAAAGGAAAATTAGAAAAATTTATGAAAAGGCAATTGACAGTAAATCTGTGGAAAAATGGTTGTTCTCCTAAGTAATCATGGAAATGCAAATAAAAATCATAATGTAATACTGTTTCATACCAATCAGACTGGCACAAACTTAAGAATATGATAACATTAAGGATTACCAAGTCAATCAACAGGAATTCTTACATATTGCTTGTGGTAGTGTGAACTGGAATAATAACTGAAACCAATTAGACTGCACCAAGTAAGGCTGAAGATTCTAGTACCTGAAGACCCAATAATTCAGCTTCTGGAAATGTATCCTAGAGAAACTCTCATATATATACATTAAGAGACCTCTATAATAGGGGTCAGTAAACTTTTTCTGTAAAGGGCTGGGTGGCAAATATTTTAGGCTTTATGGACTACATCATCTCTAGCACAACTACTCAGCTCTGCTGTGAATATTTTAGATAATACGTAAATAAATAGGCATTGCTGTGTTCCAATTAAAGTTTATGGACCCTGGGATTTGATTTTCATATAACTTTCATGTGTCACAAAAGGTTATTCTTCTTTTGAATTTTTTTCAACCATTTAAAAATCTGAAAACCAGTCAGGTGCAGTGGTGCACAGCTGTAATCTCAGCACATCGGGAGGCCGAGGCAGGTGAATCACTTGAGCTCAGGAGTTCAAGAACAGCCTGGGCAACATGGTGAGACCCCGCCTTTACAAAAACACAAAAAATTAGCCAGGAATGGTGGCATGCACCTGTAGTCCCAGCTACTCGGATGGCTAAGGTGGGAGGATGGCTTTAGCCCAGGAGGTTGAGACTGCAGTGAGCTGAGATTTAGCCACTGCACTCCAGCCTGAGCAATATCCTGTCTCAAAAAAAAAAAGTAGAAACCATTCTTAGCTCATGGACCACACCACAAATAGGTGGCAGGCTAGATTTGGTTCATTGGTTGTAATTTGCCAACCCCTCTTCTATAAGAATGTTTCATCAGTCTTGTTTGGTAGCAAAATAATAGATACAATCTAAGTCTTCTTTCTGTGAGTGAATACACTTTTATTATTTATTTATTATTATTATTATTATTGAGATGGAGTCTTGTTCTGTTGCCAGGCTGGAGTGCAGTTGCACGATCTCGACTCACTGCAATCTCTGCCTTCCGGGTTCAAGCAATTCCCCTTCCTTATAGTCTCTATACTTGCTTATATGTTTGAAATATTTCATAATTTGAGAATTATTTAAGATATTAGTTTGCATAATATTAACATGGTACAAAGTGCACATCTTGGTTTGGAAGAAAGTTTGGAGAAGAAAACAGAGCTCTAAGCTTAGGACATCTTAGTCCTAAACCCCAGGCTCTACCAGGAACTAGCAGAATGTAACCTCAGATACTTCTTTTAGCATCTTTGTATCAAATAGAGGAAGTCCTATTTGATTCACAGTGTATCACCTGTTTGAAAGCCTTCTGAGAAGCATACAACACTCAAAATCCAAGAAGATATTCTTTTTTTTCCAAAACACACACATACACACTCACACACCTCATTTTAAATCTTTTTCATTGTGAAATACAGCCCACATACAGCAAAGTACATAAAACATTAACATTATCTTAAAGTGAAACCATGTAGCCACAACCCAGATCTAGAATACTGCCAGCTCCTAGAAATCTCGAGTGCCCCCATCAACCTTGGCAATCACTTCCTTGCTTTTTTCCCCCAAGGTGGTATCTTTTTTTTTTTTTTTTTTTTTTTTTTTTTAAGACAGAGTCTTAGCCTGTCACCCAGGCTGGAGTGCAATGGCGCGATCTCAACTCATGGCAACCTCCGCCTCCTGGGTTCAGGCGATTCTCCTGACTCAGCCTTCCAAGTAGCTGGAATTACAGGAATGCGTCACCACACCTGGCTAATTTTTATATTTTTAGTAGAGACGGGGTTTCACTGCATTGGTCAGGCTGGCCTCAAACGCCTGACTTCAAGTGATTTGTCCTCCTTGGCCTCCCAAAGTGCTGGGATTACAGGCGTGAGCCACCGCTCCAGGCCAAGGTGGTATTTTTGTTTGTAGCTCTTAGAAATTCCGAGTGCCCCCACCAACCTTGGCAATCACTTCTTTGCTTTTTTCCCCCCAAGATGGTATCTTTTTTTGTTTCAAGGTAATATTCTTGCTAACATTTGCTGGGACCAGAATTCTTACACTATGTCAACACAAAGAGATTTGGAATGTCTCTGGGCTCAGGGAGAAGGGATTGGGAAGTTCCTGGCTCGATTTTTGCTGAGCACTTCCCTTTTTTTTTTTTTTTTTTTTTTTTACGAAAAGGAAGGCCCAGGCTTATGGTGTGCCATAAATAGCAGTACAGCCTGCCACACACTTGAGTTTGTAATGTGTAGTAGACACTGTGTTTGGGATTGTGTAAACTTATTTAATCCCTAAAACAGCCCTGTGAGATAAGAAAATGGAGGTTTTCTAAGGTTAAAGAGCCAAAGGGAAAGGTAAAGGAAAGAAAAGTTGTACTTAATTCATAAATATTCAAGGCTAATGTAATTTACTTAAATTCTTTTTCCAGGTAAAATGCACAAAGTATAGCTCAATGTGACTGATTTTTTCATTTCATTTTGCCTCTTCGATGTATTTATATAATTGCTATTTATTTTACCTCTGTAGAACTTAAACATTTTTTTCTTGGATCAAAGAATTTTGGACACATTTAGGTTTCTCTCAAATATATTTTATATATTAAAGACTATACAAACAATATGTATATGTCTTATATCCATACATATAGTCATATGTAGAGTCAGGTATATAGTCAGCCATGCCAGAAATCTGCCAGTGTAGGTAATGAATGTTCAGCTGACAAAAGGTGGAATAGTTTGGCTGCTTTACTCTTTGGGCTCATCTAAACATGCATATCACAAACTCAGGATAAAAGCAAAGCCTCATCTGAATTGTGAAAATAGATAGTCCAATCTAACCTGGGAAGATTGCTTGCCTGCAGTAAATGGCCATCAGTCTACGTGAATGCTCAGAAAGACGTTTCTAAAAATAAAAGCAGCCGACCTAATGGAGAAAAGAGACATCACTGGACATTTTGACTATGGTTTTATTTCACTGAATTGCTGAGTATATGCTGAGTTAGAAAAAATAACATTCAATACATAGTTTCTAAGTGCCCGCTCTGTCTAAGGCACTATGTGGGGGAGGTCCGGGGACACAAAAATGAGTGAGCCATCATCCCAACCATTAAGGAGGTTATAGTTTAGTGAGGGGAAAGATAAGATGTAACACAGGTAACTACTTATATGAGGCAATGTGTGATAAGAATTATGAGAAAGAAGCAAAGGGGAAATGAGCCAATAGTTATTTGAGTACTTTTTATGAGCCAGGTATGTTTCAAATGTCATCTTATTTCAATCTTACAATAATGTGAGAAGGTAGGTCTTATGTCCAATTCAAGGAACTAGGGAAGCACCAAGAACTTACCAAGGACCACACTAGTAAATGGCACACTGAGATTCAAATCCAGATATGTCCTGCCCAAAGGCATTATTTCTAACAACTCCAAAGGTTTAAGGGCCATATGATCTACCAAAAGGGGGTCCTTTACTGACCATGTATCTCGGAATGATGAAGAATGACCAAGGAGGATAAAACATTCTATGATGACTTCAGACATCATCATGTGTGCCATCCAAGGAGGGCGACCTGGAGGTATTTTCTCAGTCTAGAGTATGACACATTTCGGCTGGAAAACATGAAGCAAGATCTGATCAACAGGCATTTTCCTGCATCTGCCATCAGCTTCAGACTCTGCTTTTAAAAAGATACAAGTGATTGTTTTTCATGTGATTACTAACACGCTGGATATGTTTTCATAAAATAGAGGGGAAAAACCCAACTCAGCCTTCCTGTATAAATTGTAGGGGTCCATTTTCATTTTCATTCTTATAGAAGCAGTCATTTTGATTCTTAATTTTCTTTTTGTTCAGGCAATTGTGCGGCCTGAGTGTCCTCTGTTCAGTTGCTTGCCTTCACTTGAAAACCTGTTCTATGGTTTCTCGAGAGCTACCAACACTGTCATAATTATTTTGCAAGGCAAATGAACATAAATGTAGATTTTCATCATGTATAGAATCAACTAACAATCAGCAAAAGTTCTTCCATATGAGTTGTGTGGCATAGAAGGGATGCTGGAAGATTAGCCCAGAAAGGACAACTCAGCACTCTGGTTTAACTTCAGTTCTGCCAGTAAGCCACTAGGCTGACTGTGTTGCCTCCTGGCAGCATCTCTGTTTCCAAGCAGGCAGTGACTAATGACGCTTGTCACCGGTTGTCTTCCATGAAGGGCTAATAGAGTTTAACTAATGAAAGATAACACCACTTCTCAAAATGGTATAAACCATAGTAGAAATTAAAATAACAGGAAATAATCTCACCCATGTTTTGCCTGGCACAGATTTGCTTGACTTTGAGAAAGCTGGCTTCATGACAAGATTTGAGATCTTAGTCCAGATTACTACAATTTTAGCTTTTCAATGATGTTAAACATAGCTAAAATTCAAGTGTCTGGTATCTCTGCTTCTACTTTGATGAGAACCAATATAAACATTAAAAGATAAAAAGCAACAATACTGTTGAGTGGTAACAGATGCATAGGCTGGTGAAATAGTATGGGACAGCTGTATGTCTCTCAAACAATTCTAATGTACTAGGTGCTAATAAGATTTTTACAGTCTGAAACCTTTACTCTCTATACTATACATGATATAATGAATGAGGGGTTGGTATGTAGTATGATTTTCATGAGTTATCTCAAGTCAGTAGGTTTTACAAATCTCTAGTCACTTACAAGTATAACTCTAAATACTTGAGCCCTGAGGAAAAGTGAGAGTTCCCAGTGAAATTGAGGTACCATAATGGTTCTTAACAGTGTGGTGTGCTTTGGTTAAACACACAGTCCACATGCTCTTAATTTGTGTGTAATGATCTGCTGAATTGTCAATCTGTCCTTTTTAAAGGAGCGTGTAAGAAAATAAGGTGTACATAAATGTGCACTGGTAAAATATGGCCTCGTTCTCATTTTGAAACTGTTTTCATTGCACAGTGAGAATAAAAGTATGTGAGAGTTGATCTTTTATGTCAATGGCACTAAGAATAACATGACAAGCAAATATGTGATTCACACACCCTTCCTCAGAAATGAGTAAAATGTGATCAAATGTTTCATCTTCTAAATATTTCATTTTCTTCAATATATTTTTCACCATCTGAAATTACCTCATTTATTTATTTGTATCTTTTTTTTTTTTTTTGAGATGGAGTCTGACTCTATTGCCCAGGCTGGAGTGCAGTGGTGAGATCTTGGCTCGCTGTAGCCTCCGCCTCCCGGGTTCAAGCTATTCTTGTGCCTCAGCCTCCTGAGTAGCTGGGATTACAGGTGCGTGCCACCACGCCCACCTAGTTTTTGTATTTTTGGTAGAGATGGGGGTTTCACCATGTTGGCCAGGCTGGTCTCGAACTCCTGACCTCAGGTGATCTGCCCTCCTCAGCCTCCCAAAGTGTTGGGATTACAGGCGTGAGCCACCGCACTGGGCCTATTTGTATACTTTTAAATTATCTGTCTCTTCCAAAGTCAAATGAAACTCCGTCAGGCAAGGGGTGCGGTGTCTTGGTCACTGCTGAACCTCTGGTGCCTAGAACATTGCCTGCCATATAAATAAGGGCTCAGTAAATACTTATTAAATAAAGGAATTAATATAAATTAAAAGCATTCAGTGAACTACTTTAGAATTATATTTATATGGTTCTTGAGTCAACTTGACTGATGCCTCCACAGACACAATGTCTACCAGCTTAGCTTAATGCCTTGTAATGATGGGATCAATACATGTTTAGTGAAGGGGTACAGGTAGAGTAAAAAGTTCCAAAAACCACAGTACACTGGTTAGAAACAGTAAATCCTTTGGCATTAAACTTCAGCAACAGACTTGTTTTTTGTTTTTGATGCTCTCTTCTTTTTATTTAAGCATGCTTTTTTTAATGTGATATAGTTCATAATGGTGAGATGCACAGATCTCAAGTATATAGTTGTTGTGTTTTGACAAATGAATATACCATCACCCACATGTAACCTACATTCTGATCAAGATATAGAGCTTTAAATCATTTCAGAAAGTTCCTCTGTACCATTTTCTAGTCAGTTCACTTTCCCCCTTCCCTTTAAGCGATTGCTGTTCTGTTTTCTATCATTGCTAGAGTAGCTTTGCTTGTTCTTAAACTTTATATTAATAGAAGCACACAATATATACTCTTTCATTTTTGGCTTCTTTTGTTAAATATGTCTGTGAAATTCATCCATGTTGTGCATACCACTAATGTGTTTCTTCTTATTGCTGAGTAATATTCCCTTCTATCAATATATCATAATTTATTCATTCTCCTGTTGATGGACATTTGGATTGTTTCCAGATTGGGACTGTTACAAATAAAGCAAGTGTAAATGTTCATCTATAGATCTTTGTGGACATATGTCTTAATTTATCCTGACAAATATGTAGAGGTAGGATTGCTGGGTCACAATTTAAGTAAGGGTATGTTTATCTTTTTAATTTTATTTTTTATTTTTATTTTTTTGAGACGGAGTCTCCCTCTGTCGCCCAGGCTGGAGTGCAGTGGTGCGATCTCGGCTTACTGCAAGGTCCGCCTCTTGGGTTCACGCCATTCTCCTGCCTCAGTCTCTGAGTAGCTGGAACTACAGGCGCCCGCCACCACGCCCGGCTAATTTTTTTGTATTTTTAGTAGAGACAGGGTTTCACCGTGTTAGCCAGGATGGTCTCGAGCTCCTGACCTCGTGATCTGCCGGCCTCGTCCTCCCAAAGTGCTGGGATTACAGGTGTGAGCCACCGCACCCGGTTGTGTATGTTTATCTTTATAAAACCATGCCAAATAGTTCTTCAAAAGAAGTGCTATTTTCCACTCCAAGCAACAATGTATGAGAGTTCTAGTTATTCCATATGATTGCCAATATTTGGTATTATCAGTCTTTTAAATTTTAGCCATTCCAGGAGGTATTGTATTCATTGCACCAACTAGCAGTTTCCTGATGATTAATGACGTTATCTTTTCATTTTCTTACTAACCATTTGTATATTTTTTGATGAAGTGTCTGTTTAAGACTTTTGCCCATATTTTCTTCGGGTTCTTCTTCTTTTTATTGTTGAGTTATGAGAGTTCCTGATTTATTCTTGATACAGTTCCTTTTTCTGATATTTGATTATGATTGTTTTCTCCAAGTCTCTGGCTTGCCTTTTTTTTTTTTTTTTAGTGGTATCTTTTAACGAGCAGAGTTTGAAATTTTGGTGAAGTCCAATTTATTAAGTTTTTAATGGTTTCTGCTTTCTGTGTCTTAGAAATCTTTTCTAAGGCCAATGTTGCAAAATTATTTTCCTATGTTTTCTTTTAAAATTTCCATCCCAAATTAATTTTTGTGCACTTACAAAAAATATAACAGTTTTATCTACCTTTGTAGAAGCTCTTAGAAATGCTGGGACTCTATATAAGTCTCCTGGGATCCTGTAATGAAAACTATTTTATTAAAACAAAAGTTTATTGCCTAAAGTAAAGGTGATTTTGATTGATGAAACATGCATTTAAATGATTAAGTTATTATTTAGTCACTTTATTCAAAAACTGAACACTAAGACAATTCTGAGTCATTTCTATTAATGGAGACTAACATGGGCACAGATGATGTGTCTTGGATAATTTCATTACTGTTGTTTATAGTTGCAGGGTTTTTCCTTTGTTTTTATTTATTGACAATTATATTGCCTTTCATTTCATGTGTAAGCATCAGTAATTTAAAGAAGGTAGCCCGGAAACATTTTGGAAGGTGGTCTGACACTGAATTTTTTTCCTTCATAACCTAGAACACATAGACTTGACTGAAGATTTTCCTTTTTATTATGTTCTATGTATTGACTGAATTTCAAATCAGTTCATAAAAATTTTCCTTGTTAAAGCTATACAGTATTTGGTTATCTTTAATGTTAAATTAAATCACAGAATAATAGAAAAAGGTTGAGATTAGGATTCTGAGGATCCTTAGTTTGAACGTTGTCTTTCCCCTAACCTGCTTTTATTACCAGTATGAATTTAAGCAAGGTACCTACTTCTTTTTTTTTTTTTTTTTTTTTTGACACAGAGTCTCACCCAGTCGCCCAGACTGGAGTGCAGTGGCGCAATCTTGGCTCACTGCAAGTTCTGCCTCCGAGGTTCTTGCCATTCTCCTGCCTCAGCCTCCCGAGTAACTGGGACTACAGGTGCCCTCCACCATGTCCGGCTAATTTTTTGTATTTTTAGTAGAGACGGGGTTTCACCGTGTTAGCCAGGATGGCCTCCATCTCCTGACCTCGTGATCCACTGGCCTCGTCCTCCCAAAGTGCTGGGATTACAGGCGTGAGTCACCGTGCCTGGCCGCAAGGCACATAATTCTTTTGAGCATCAGTTTCCTCAGCTGTAGAATGGGTAATAGTTAGGTCAGAATTGTTGCAAATACTAAATGCAATCTTGTATGTAAAACACCTGTCAAGTATTTGTTGTTTAATAAATATTACACCCTTCCACCACATTTTCTAACTCTTGAGTTATTACCTCCAGGAAAGAATAAATATAATGATAACACAAATTCCAGGAATTGAATTTTTCTCTATCAGCCTATACAGTGTTCCTCAGACTAGGATCTAGAACCTCTTGAAATCTTCAGACAGATTCTTAAGGGTTAGAGGATTCTCTAGAGGATTTTTAGAAATAAATAGTTTTTATTGCGATGATCATCTTAAAATATTAAAATAGGCAGGGTCTAAAACATCTGAATATTCACCTTATAACTAAATATTGTCATGAGATTTCAATATGAGTCTGCATGGTTTGCCATGCCATCTTACTTAGCTAACAGATTGTCAGTGTGACAGTGTTTGTTACTGGCTCCTATTAGGTGGGCATGTCCTGCTATCTAAATGACAGCAACAGCTAGTGTCTGCCACTATGCTTATGTTGAATTACTTGTAAATGAAGTCAAAATTTCTTTTTCTCAGTGATAATACATACATGAATAATATTTTCAGTTACCAAGACTTTTGTTTCTTATGGTTTCAATAAATCAATATTTTGATTTCACATAATGAAAATAACACAATTGACTAATGTACTACTTTGTAGGGGCTAGTAAGAAATGAACAGGGACAGACTGAGTAATGTAAGTGATATATTTGTACCAGGCAAAAGCCAAATGCTTTCAGACACGTTGTACCAATAAAAGTGTAACAGTAATTTGAATATTCTAAAATGAAAACAGGATGGAAAAAATAATAAAATTCAATTTATGATTAATTTTGAAATGGTGTAAATGAGTGACTTTTGGTATCTACTAATCACCTTGTGAAATTCTGCCCTCTCAAGCCTCATTCATACGGCAGACGTGGTGCTGAGCCTGTTTGAAAAACCACAAACTGTGTGATGTCTGTGTCAGAATTGTTTCACTACAGAAACCTGTCTGCCCTGTTTTGAGAGTGAGAGGGAATTTTTGAGGACACAGACTATCTCCATTAATCTTTTTCTCTTTTGCCAACAATTGTTGCAATATTGGCCAAATAGAGTCCTATGCAGATATAAATAAAACACAGTGAGAAGTCTTGTTTCTTCTTTATCTTCAATAAGCTAACTATAAATTCAAGACTGAAACTTTAAAAATAGCTTTACACTTTGGGAGGCCGAGGCGGGCAGATCACGAGGTCAGGAAATAGAGACCATCCTGGCTAACATGGTGAAACCCCATCTCTATTAAAAATACGAAAAAATTAGCTGGGCGTGGTGGCGGGCGCCTGTAGTCTCAGCCACTCGGGAGGCTGAGGCAGGAGAATGGCGTGAACCCGGTAGGTGGAGCTTGCAGTGAGCCCAGATGGCACCACTGCACTCCAGTGTGGGTGACAGAACGAGACTCCATCTCAAAAAAAAAAAAAAAAAAAGCGTTAAAATAGTCTTAATAAAACTAACTGCAGGTAATCTTTCTTATTCCAAATTTCAGCAAAATCTAATTGGATATATATTTAGTGGTGATTTAAATTATACTGTTATACTAACTCCATGTTGCATTAAATGATACAGCTTTAGGCCAGGCGTGGTTTCTCACACCTATAATCCCAGTACTTTGGGAGGCCAAGGCGGGCAGATCACTTGAGGCCAGGGGTTTGAGACCAGTGTGGCCAACATGGTGAAACCCCCTCTCTACTAAAAATACAAAAATCAGCCGGGTGTGGAGGTGCATGCTTGTAATCCTGGCTCCCCGGGAGGCTGAGGCATGAGAATTGCTGGAGGCTGGGAGGCGCAGGTTGTGATGAGCCTGGGCGACACATCAAGACTGTCTCCAAAAAAAAAAAAAAGGTATGGCTAATATTCGTAAACTCAAAGAGGTGATTTAAGTTTCAGCCAACTGCATTATCTACTGCAGTACATTAATAAATTAATGCTGTTAATTTGAATTTTATTAATTTGTACTTTCGTGTCAAATTTTTAAATCTGCCTTTGTTTTAGAACTGTGTAACAGCTATAAGAGAAAGGAGTTTATGCCGTTTTGTGTTTATATTTATTTAAAGAACAATAGAAGGAATTTAAGTAACAATGGAGATCTTGGGAGAATTTTGTGTTTTAAAAGAGGACATATATAAATCACCTGTGAGAAATTGTTTTAGCTCTTTTAACATTACCTTGTTCAGTAATGCCATAACTCTAAAATTAAGTTTTCGTATTATTTCTGTACACATCTGAGCATTTAAAACAATTTACTTTATTATTATTATTTTTTTTTACTGACAGTGTTCTCACTCTGTCACCCAGGCTGCAGTGTAGCAGTTTGATCATACTTCACTGCAGCGTTGAACTCCTGGGCTAAAGCTATCTTCAGCCTCACAAATAGCTAGGACTATAGGAGCATGCCACTGGGCATGATATATATATCCAGTATACAAAGTCCCACACAGATATAAATAAAACACAATGAGAAGCCTTGTTTCTTCTTTATCTCCAATGGTCTAACTATAAATTCAAGACTGAAACTTTAAAAATAGCTTAAGAATTGTCTTAATAATTAAACTAACTTCAGGTAATCTTCAGGTATATACACCCAGTATATACCTCTCTCTATATATATGTAAATATACACCCAGTATATCTCTATATATAGATATATGTACAGATATATCGATATATCTATCTTTTCCTGTGTTTGTGGTTATAATTCTTTTCTTTCACAGCTTTTGAAAAGTAATAAAAACAATATGTTCTTTCCCCCTCAAAAAAATTAGGCAAAAACGACATTCCTGTTGAGTTAAATTGCCCAATAACACACATATGTCGATATATGTATGCCCAATTACATATATCGATATATCTATATAAATATATAGATATACTGGGTGTATATTTATATAGAGGTATATATTGGGTGTATATACCTGAAGATTATAAATATAGATCTATATATAGAAATATAATATATAAATATATCTATATAAACATATATAACATATATTTATATTTATCTCTATATAGAGATACCTCTATATAGAGATATATATAGAGATATCTCTCTATATATAGAGAGGGATAGGGAGGCTCGGGTCTCACTAAGTTGCCCAGGTGGTCTTGAACACTTGGTCTCAAGGGGTCCTCCCACCTTGGCCTCACAAAACTCTGGGGCTTCACCACGTCTACAACCATTTATAAAGATTTTTTTTCCCCCAATGGATTTATCTCCTGCCAACCTTCAAACACTTCTCTTTCTTGTATGTGCTAAGTCTTTTCCTTCATTTTAGAACGGAAAGAGTTTATAAGTAGTCATCTGGGAATGCAGCCTAACTCTGAAGGCCCATATAGCTTGTAGGGACATCAAGTTCATGACCCTGTAACTCTGATCATCCTTCTAACTATAGATTCTTCTAACCATGTATCCTTTAATAAACTGATTAGTTGTAAGGTTTTAAAGAGAGAACATGAAAGAATTTTGATATTCTTCTTCAGATCATAAAATTGAACATCAATTTACTGCTTCCTAGCTTTGAAGTCACAAAGCAGAAACAGCTTATTGGAAAGATAGAGCATTAGAAGAAATATATCAAAGTACATTTTATTTGTAATTGGCCAATTTAACTCAACAGGAATGTCGTTTTTGCCTGATTTTTCTGAGGGGGAAAGAACATAGTGTTACTTTTCAAAAGCTGTGAAAGAAAAGAATTATAACCACAAACATGGAAAAAGATAGCCTTAGCAATAATTCATGTGGGCTTACCTTTCTGTTCCTTTTTCTGTTTTTGGCTCAGCAATACCAGAAACTCGTATATGATTTCACACTATTTTCTTTTGGTACATCAGAAAATTGGATACCAATTAAAATTTTTCTCAATTACTGATTTTTAGTAGGTTTCTACTTCAAAATATTGTTTTCAGGAAGGGGTAAAACGACCACAGGAAGGAGAAAAAGCAGCAAAACTCCAGTTATTGGTAAATGTGCCATAGTCCTCATTCAAGGTGCTGTTTTAACGCAACACAGGCAAACATTTGCCCTTCACTTACTTCAATATATGAAATACTGTAACCAAATAAATACCAGAGGCTTTGATTTTTGGCCCTCATCTCACAACCCTCAGGGATATGACTTGAACAGTATGATTTTTGCTGTAGTTAAAAATCAGAATATTTAACACTAGTAGAGTATTTCTTCACAGTAGGTCTGTCCTGTAGGTTTGTATCCTAACAGGGTTAGGATTAGAGTGCCAGGAGGTATAAGAACGTACAAGAATGCTACTCCAGTTCAACTCTAAGGGAAAGATGTAATTCCTGAAATTCACCTCTCAGGCTGTTTTTCAGCGTTCCTGTGTTCGGTTGCCAGGGGCGAAAGTAGCGGTCAAGGGAAGACACCTGTGAAGGGGCGTGGCTACTCGCCCGGGCTCCTCCGTCCCTGACGCCAGAGGCCCCTGCGCAGAATGGACGGAGGAGCTGCTGTACTAGAGGGGTGTGGCCGCCCTGTCCAAGGTCTTCAGCTCCCGACCCGACGGGCGCCTATGCACACCGGCCGGAGACAGGCACGCAGATGCCAGTGTAGTCCAGGGCAGCTTAGAACGTGGTGCCGACCGCTCCAGAACTGAGTGGTTGCAAGGACTCTCCCAGAGTTGAACTCTGGGCTCACTTCGGCAAGGTCTGTTGGCACAAGGCCCCAGTGTCACTGGCGAAATATTGGTGAAAATTTCCATGTTTTGGGGAGGACCCCTGCTCGACCTAGTGACCTAGCGGGCCAACCGCCTCCCCAGCTCCCAGAGAGGCTTCGGAGAGACGCCAAGCGCTCCAGGCAGGCCCGGTCCTCCGCGCGCCACTGCTGCCGCGTGCACTGCCAGACTCCCGGCATGCTCCGCGGGCTGAGCTCCGCAGCAAGAGAACTCAAAGCCCCGGGCCTGGGTCCCACGCGGGGCCCCTTACCCAAGGTGCCCCGGGCGCTCATTTGCATGTCCCACGCAACAGGTAAACCTGACAGGTCAGTCGCGGCCGGGTACGGCCTGGCGGTCAGAGCACCAAACGCACGAGCTTGTGATGCGGTTCTATTGCATGAAATTCTCCTAAAGGCCCCAAGGTGAACGGGAAAGCGCGCGGTTCGCTCACCGTAAGTAAAACAGGTGAGAGACTACCGTGCCTTATAAGGCCTGCGGATACAGCTAGTTTTGTGCTCGCTTCGGCAGCACATATACTAAAATTGGAACGATACAGAGAAGATTAGCATGGCCCCTGCGCAAGGATGACACGCAAATTCGTGAAGCGTTCCATATTTTTGCGCAGTCTGCGAAAGTCATTTCAGTATCTCCTAACTAGCACTAAGGAAATAGTGTGAATCTAAGCAAAAATGGGTGGTACCCAATGACGAAATTGTGGTTTTCAATACAAAAAATTTGTGTAAGGAGATCTATGAAGTGGGAACGGAGCAGAGTCACCCGTGGAATGTCGTCTGCGAATATATCGTTCATACGCATTTTGGAAATGGAGAAAGGTCACCTTGTGCCTTCTTCATTGAACTTTTCATTCTGAAATAGACTTACAGTCTTGTCTCCCCGAACAACACAAACTCCAGAGCCCCAGCTTGTTTGGCTTTTGTTCAATAGAAGACCACTTGGCATATAAATTGTTCAATGACTCCTTACTAAATCTTTCCTAAACTAATAAATCTCTACTAAAGGAAGGAAACATTAGCGCTCATTTCTGGCGCCTACTTTGTGCCATTCTCCATCATTTTAGACCTGAGTGCTTACACCCTTTTTCTCTTAGACTGCGAGCTGCACAAAGGAAAGGAATGCTACTAAGGACTGGTATTATTGGAGATCAATGTTGGCCTTTGCCTATAGATTCAAGAGCTCCAGGACCCATTTGAATACTGGACACACAGTAGCAAGGTCTATCTGGATCTGTTTTCACCAGTCTTCTGTTTTCATGTATCCTCTAAGAAGTACTTAGGCCGGTTCACATAAATCGGACAGATTCTGTGATGGGAAATTCGATTAGGAGGAATGTTCATTGCCCAGCCTGAAAGCATATTTTAATCAATGAAAACAAGTATTTGGGTGCAGATAGGAGGATCACCTGGGTAACTTAATAGTAACGTGACTGGGCGCCTTGAAGATGGAGGCTGTCCAGGAAGGGAGCCCACCGGGGCGACAGAACCGGTGGGAGGCCCAGACAGCGTCGTAGAAATCCACTGGGCCAAGTCTGCGAGTAGGAAAATGCAGGTCTAGAGAGATCTTGAACAGCCTCTACAAACACCACCGTGTCTTGTCTGGCAGCCTTCGTGAACCGCGCAAAATATGGAACGCTTCACGAATTTGCGTGTCATCCTTGCGCAGGAGCCATAGCTAATCTTCTCTGTATCGTTCAACAATTTTAGTATATGTGCTGCCGAAGCGAGCACGCAGTCGTCTACCTCCGCAGGCCTTATAAGGCACGGTAGTCTCTCACCTGTTTTACTTATGGTGAGCGAATCGCGCGCTTTCCCGTTCACCTTGGGGCCTTTAGGAGAATTTCATTCAATAGAACCGCATCACAAGCTCGTGCGTTTGGTACTCTGACCGCCAGGCCGTACCCGGCCGCGACTGACCTGTCAGGTTTACCTGTTGGGTGGGACATGCAAATGAACACCCGGGGCATTTTGGGTAAGGGGCCCCGCGTGGGACCCAGGCCCCGGGCTTTGAGTTCTCTTGCTGCGGAGCTCAGCCCGCGGAGCATGCCGGGAGCTACCAACGCTGCGGCCGCCTGGGACCGCGCGGCGGGGTCCAGCGCCCAGGCGAGCTGGAGACACCCTGATAACGAGGCTCCTGCTGCACCGAGAGGGCCGGCCCGGGGTCGGCGCGACACCTTTAGAACAGGTCGTTTCACCATAAACTTCCTCTGACGAGTAATTTTTTTTTTTTAAAGTAATTAACCTACCATTATCACACCTAGAAAAGTTAAAGTAATTCCTTCATGGCACCTAATATTCAGTCTACTTTCAAATTTCCTTCTTTCAGAAATTCCTTATTACAGTCTAATTGTCATAGAGATCCAAACAAGGTCCCACGTTGTATTCGGTTGCTACGACCCTGGGTCTCTCTTGTCCTCTAATTGCCCTCGCCTCGTTTTTCTTCATGTCATTCATATACTGAGGGATATTTGCCCTGTGGAGTGTCACAGATCTTGGGGTTTGGCCCATTACTTACGGATGGTGTCGTTTAACTTGTTTCTCTAGCCTCCATGTTTCTTGAAAATTTATAGTTAGGGGTGATGGACTCATTCGATTCTGGGTCAGTTGTGTTGTGTTTTGTTTTGAAGCCCGCACGGCTTCAAACACAGTGGTAGGGTGTGTGCTTACTGCACCTCAGCGAGAGTCGTGTATCCGCTGGCTGTCCCGGTATGCGTGATGCCTACCCTTGACCTGTGGGTGCAGGTGGTCAGCCGTCCGGCCCCTCACACTATAAAGTTTCCCAGAAATCTTTCCTTTAATGGTTTTAGGATACACCCACGAACAATATCCAAGTAGAAGGTCTGGTCTGGTGGTTTGCTTGCTTTTTGTTTTGTGTTGAGGACACATTGTAGTTGTACATATTTATGAGGTGCAATTTGATGTTTCGATACATGTCTATGTTGTATAACGATCCAACCAGGGTAGTGTATCCACCACCTCATGCATTTATCCTTTCTCTGTGGTGAGAACATTCAGTAGCCTCTCCTCTGGTTATTTTGTGGTATACAAAATTTTACTGTTAACTGTCTTCACCCTACTGTGCAATAGAACATGAGATTTTTTTTCCCTGTTCTTTAATTGTAGCTTTGTACCCATTAACCAATGTTTATAAACAAACATTGTGAGTTTGTGAGTTACAAGTTTACTTGTGAGTTATAAGGATGTAACCCCATGGCCTATGGTGGCTAAGTTCTGCATCCCATGGAAGAGATTGAGAGAATAATAAGATCAGGGAAATAAGTTAGGAAAGAGTGTTGATACCGCTTGTCTCTGGATCATTTGATCCCATGACTGGGTGCTTTCCATAGTTGTTTGGTTACTTGTTCTAGCAAATTACTTTTCTTAGGCTAGATTAAAGTTGTTTTTGCCAAATGCAAATATGAGATCTTAAACATTTTTGAGTTTAGCATGTCTTCACACTGCACACTTGCAACATTAAAACCCTATTGGCTTCTGCTAAACTCAAAACTATTTAAGATCCCGTATTTGCATTTTGACAAAAACAACTCTAGTATTAGTACCCATGGTTAAGTATATATGAATTTCCAATCACTTTTTTTAGGAGGAAATAGTGTTCTTTTTCAAATCTTTATAGGAAATTTATGAGGTAGGTGCCTATTTAATTAAATAATATTTTGTATGATTTGACTCATTTGAGAAGGATGAATTTTTTTTTGAGATGGGAGCCTCTGTCAACCAGGCTGGAGTGCAGTGGTGCGATCTCAGCTCACTTCAACCTCCACCTCCCAGGTTCAAGTGATTCTCTTGCCTCACCTTCCCAAGTAGCTGGGACTACAGGCCTGTGCTACCATGCCCTGTCTATGTATTTTTAGTAGAGATGGGGTTTCACCATGTTGGCCAGGCTGGTCTGGAACTCCTGACCTCAGGTGATCCATCCGTTTTGGCTTCCCAAGGTGCTGAGATTACAGGCGTGAGCCACCGCGCTCTGGCCCCCTACCCTCACCATGAGCCTTACTTAATAGGAATTATTAACAAATTGGCTTTAAGAAATTTATTTAAAGGATTTTTTCAATGAGACAAATGTTTTATTTTTATATTCTGGAACATTTGAACTCATCAATAGACATAATAATTTTAATTATTTACATTAACTGAAATAAAACAACTACCTTTTCTTTGTGACATGTAAAACTATGGTGCATTTCGCAATCAACATTTTAGATCCAAAGAGATGTATCTTATTTTTTTGGAAGAGGAAACTGAGGCTGATATAAGTGTAGTGACCTCCCTGGGAAGATTGGCCACTGGTCCTACCATCTTCTGATCCCAAATTCATTGCTCTTTTTACTGCACCACTTGTAGTATTACTAGGTCATACTATTTGCAGTAAACTACAAAGAAAAAGATAAAGCCTGCCATTTTACAATTATGTTTCTGAGTTCTGCTCATTTGACTGCAACAACAAAACAGCACACACTATGTAGAAAGCTGACCTTGTTCTTTTTCTTTTTACTCACAGAAAGGGCACATTCAGTGATGTGACACAATTGAAAGTAAAAAACCACAGGTCATTTCCTCTTCAGGAATTTTGCTCTAATTAAAAAGAAGAAGAAACTCATCCTAAATCCTCACATCCTCTTTAGCGAGGAACAGATGAGTCATTTAGAACCACAGCATCAATGACCAGCGTCACCTGGTGTGAAATTGGTGAACTCCAGGTGGGGAACAAAGGTTATCAACCCGGTCGGCAGGTCGCAATCACAAGAGCTTTTAAAAATACAAGTGACTGAGTCCTCCCCTGGAGATTCTGGCTTTGTTGTTTTTGTTGTTTTTAGACAGGGTCTACACTATGCTGCTTAGGCTGCGCTGGAACTCCTGGGTTCAAGTGATCCTCCTGCCTCAGCCTCTCAAGTAGCTGGGTTTTCAGGTGCACACCACTGTGCCTGGCAAGAGATTCTGATTTAATTGCCAGAGTGTCTGTGAGATACCTTTTTGCATTCTCTCTCTGCTTCTCTCTTTCTCTCCATGCCTCCTGTGAGCTCTCAGCCTTTATGAGATCTTCTTTGGGCTTGTCAGCACCCTTCTTTCTTTTCTCTCTTCTCCTTTCTTTTCCATCAGGCACACTACATCAGGTGAAGCTTGTTTCAAGTTCACCACCAGGCCACTTTCTTTGCTACTGGCTTCCTTTTATGGCCATACTTCCTTCCCTCATAATGCACCCACTGGCTCCCCAAGACTCCTGCTAAATGTCCCACTTACAATTGCAAGGATATTTAAAGGCACACCAGTCTGGGCTTTATTTCTTCAGGGCTCTGCTAACTAACTCCACAAACGAAAATATACTGGAACAGTATTTCTCAAGCTTTCTTAGTGATAGATTCCCAGACCCAACTTCTTACAGTTTCCAGAGGATTGACCTATGCCAATGTATTCAGAGGACCATCTGGCATATCACCCATATGACCTATCTGTGTTGTAATGGCTACTTCTAATGAAATGAGAAAGTCACTCTGGTGAAGCTGATATGAGATATTTTGGTGCTTGGAGCCCTTTCACGGCAACCAGTTCCCTAATGTGTAGAAGATAAACCTCATGTTCTGTTTTTTTGGTAAGGAAAAAACCATGTCAGAGAGGAACTTCTTAATTTATTGTAATTACTATAAATTTAACTCTATATACACTCATCCTCTTTTCTGAAATAACATTTGAGAAAAACGTTATTTACAAATAGATGTTATTTGTATCGAAAAAAACTTGTGCCCAGGTAGAAAACTGAATTGTTTGGAAAAAACAAAATCTGATTCCCATTCTATGGAAGCTATTTTACAACTCTGTAGATTGTAAATAACTCATGGCAGTTAATAATTTCTGTTTATAGCTGTGCAAATTCTCTCCTGACTGGAAGTTCAATTGACTTCTCTTCACCACTGTGGAGGAACCCAGTTTTGCTTCCATTTGCACATTCAACCTTCCTTTATTACACATACTTTTTTTATTTCTCTTTTGAACTAGTTGTGACATCTACTATGTTTCTGCATTGATTCATGATAAATAAAATCTTTAAGGTGTTCTTTTTTTATCTGTATGAGAGGCATGATTTTATCCACTTTTTAAAAAAATTGTGTTTTTAAAAGTTAGAGATCTTCCAATGAGTTGTCTATTGGATTCATCTAACAAAACCAGATATATGTTTTACCAGGCTAGCCTGTGGGCTTCTTAAAGCCCAAACACATTTTTTTCTTGGATGCCACATCACAATGGAACTTTGGTGACTCCGTTTTTCTAATTTTAATATTTTTTTCTATTAATAAAGTTTGTGGTTTGTCTTTGTTTTGCTTCCAGCCAGTGCATCTGCTGTACTGGGTGAAAACAATAATTGGGAATTTTGTGTCATGGTCTAATCATTTAGTAAGCTCTGTGAATGGATTAATATTTATAGAGGTCTAGTCTCTGTTGGGTGAGAGACTATAGAGAAACTAGTTTATTAGTCTTGTTTATATGTCTTTTGTCCATTTTGGGCTCAAATCAATTAAGAATACTGTGCCCACCAAGAAGGGGAACAGCTCTTTGATATCTGAATTGGTAATTTTTTTTGTGCTTCTGTGTTAATTCTTGATCCATGAGTGAAATTTTAGAATTAAAGCTATAAACTCTTTGTCTGCATGTTTGTAATTCAGAAAAGTCTTTCCCTATCATTATATGAATGTGTAATCCTTTCCTAAATCTAGAGGGTGTTAACAACTTAGATTATGAAATCTCCGACATTAAAGGAGTTCGATTCTGACTGATTTAAGACGAAGGTCCCCAACCCCCAGGCAATGGACTGGTACCCATCTGTGACCTGTTTGGAACCTGGACGCGCAGCAGGAAGTGAGCAGAGGGCAGGTGAGCATTGTAACGTGAGCTCTGCCTCCTGGCAGATTGGCAGCTGCATTAGATTCTCATAGGCGTACAAACCCTATTGTGAACTGTGCTTGTGAGGGATCTAGGTTGCACCCTCCTTATGGGAATCTAATGCCTGATGATCTGAGGTGGAACAGTTTCATCCCCAAACCATCTAGCCCACAACCCCAGGGAAAATTTGTCTTCCAGGAAACCAGTCCCTGGTGCCAAAAAGGTTGGAGACTGCTGGTTGAAAAGATGAATAAATGCTTACATAAGCGTAGTATGCCAATAACTCCCAGAAAATAATAAATGGAATTTCTAAAAATTTCAATGTGCTAGATTTAAAAAGTATTCCAAAAGCAACCAGCTTAGGAACATTTTAAGAATTCAAATTCACATAATTTAGGCACATCTTTGATAAACTAGACTGTTGTATTAATTTGGTTTAGTAAAAACAGCTGTGTCTTCTTTGATTTATCAGTGTTGTATATAACACAAGTGTACATTTTTATTGTTCCTGGGTATGTTTTTCTAAGTGTATGCAGGTTTATTGATCAAATAAGCTTACATTACTTCTGCTTAATGCTTGCTTATGAAAAGTGTAAATTTGTGTTTGACCAAGTTGCATACTTGTTTTGGTGAACTTCTTTTTGTTAGTCATTGGTCTGTAGCATGTCAGATGGAAGATAAGTTTCCAAGATCTAGGTAAATTAAAGTCTTGGATCAGTTTTAAATTGGGCTAATGGAAAAATCAGTGCATAACTAGATAATTTCTAAGTACCAATTAAAATATTAGTTATTAAGCATAATTATAGCTTTACTTCTGCTTTTTATGTTTATATGCTATAGACAGGCTGTTTGGGTCATATTAAGTAATGTGTTTATTTTTGCCACTTTAAGGAGTTGTATTAGGGATGTTAGCCACTGTAGAAAGTTGTGTTATGTATATTGATGAGCTCTGCTAATCTGATAAAATGCTGGGTTTTGACAGTTCACAATTATCCAGCCCCCCACTTTTCTCTGCAAAATAGAAGTTACTTTGGTTAACAGTGATAGTTATATGGTTGACTACACTTAGAAACCGCTATTTCAAAGAAATATAACTCTGTATGTGCTTCTGCTGTTTTCCTAAAGTGGTAGCGTGAAATTTTTCATATTACTTTGTTTTCTTTTAATCTTTGTAGTATTTGTAGTGTTGTCTCTTTCATTGCTGATGTTGGTATTTTGCAATTTCTCTCTTATTTTGTTGATCCATCTGGCTAGAAATTTTTCAGTTTTATTGCATTTTTTGAAAAACCAGTTTTTGGGTTTTTTGGAAACCCAAAATAGAATTGTACATTTTCTGTTGATTTCTGCTCTTTATTATTTCCTCCCTTTTGTTTACTCTTGGTTTAATTACCTCTTCTTTCCCCAGTTTCTTATGGTAGAAGTTTAGATTGTTAAATTTAGACCTTTTTTCTTTCCGAATACAAACATTTAAAGCCACACATTTCTTTCTAGGCACTACTTTAGCTGAATCATACAAATTTTATTGTACTGTGTTTGTAGTTTTAAAAATTTTTCTTTGTCACATGGGTTATTTAGCCAACTTAGTTGATAATGTTCAAATCATGCATATCCTTACCGATTTTCTGTATATCTTTCATCAGTTATTCAGAGAGGACTGTTTAAATTTCCAGCTGTAATTGCAGAGTTCTCAATCTGACCTTTCAGTTCTAACATTTTTTTCTTCATGTATTTTGAAGTTTTCCTGTTACATACATATTTAAGATTGCTGTGTCTTCTTGATGAATTGATTCTGTTATCATTATGACATGATCCTCAACATTCACAACTACTAAGATTATTCAAATGTATTTTCAATGATTTATAAAAATAGATTTAAAGCAGAAACACAACTTGTATTTTGCCAAATCACATTCCCTTTATCCTGCTCTACTTTTTTTGTGGCAGTTCTTTCCATCACATACTTATTTATTTGCTTGCTTTCTGTCTTCCCCAACTAGAATAATTTCCAAAGAGCAAGACTTCCTCTGTTCTGTTTATTGCTGTATTCCAACTGTCTACAACAATGCCTGCCACAAAGTCTGACCTCAGTACTTTCTGAATGAATTAATGTATAATAAAGTCACACAACAGTAACAATATCTTTCCATGACTCTACTTCACTTACTTCATGGTAAGACAGGCTCTTCTCACATGGGGGCGATTTCAGAAATAACTTCTACACTGTGGTGTCTTCTCATGCTGCTCTTCAGAAAGCTATTAATGAGATAATTCTTTGTCATTAACTTTTTTTTTTTGAGACAGAGTCTTGCTCTGTTGCTCAGGCTGGAGTGCAGTGGCGTGATGTTGGCTTACTGCAAGCTTTGCCTCCTAGGTTCACGCCATTCTCCTGCCTCAGCCTCCTGAGTAACTGGGACTACAGGCGCCTGCCACCACGCCCGGCTAATTTTTTTTTTTTTATTATTAGTAGAGATGTGGTTTCACCATGTTAGCCAGGATGGTCTCGATCTCCTGACCTCGTGTTCCGCCCCTCCGCCTCCCAAAGTGCTGGGATTACAGGTGTGAGCCACCACACCCAGCCTGTAATTAACTTTTTAATCTTAGCCACTTCTATTCTAGCTAGGTTTAACCTGAATCATTCTAGAACAGTGGGTCTGAGTGACAAACACCCCTGGACTCCTATTATGAGCCTCCATTCACTTCCTCCTCTGGAGGCTGTTCAGGCCCTCATATACGATCGCCTCTATAGGCCAGCCTCACTGCTTCTAGGAATGGCTCTGTATATTCCTGGGTTGTAAAGGTGGGTAGGAGTTAATTTCTCATGCTAGGACCCAAGGTGCATAAAGCCTTTATATTTCACATCTCTTTATTGATGCTGTGATTTCACTTCCCCCATCAACTCTGTTCACACAGCTCATGAAGGTTTTTGTTTCCCAGGAAGTCTAGGTTTCAATCTACCAAAAAAACTGAGGCTGCCCTGTTGTCATATTTGATAGTGTTAACTGCAAGTAAAACATTTATTAATTAAATCTTCCTGTCCGATTATTTTTAAAGAGTGAAAAAAAATCTCTTTTTAATTTATTGTGTGTTTTGGGTGTCATGGAACGATATTTTGGTCTGATGGTCAGAGTTCTAACCCCGGTCCCAGCTTTTGGACAACCCACATTGTCATGTGAAATGGGGATAATAACTACCCTGCTTGCCTTTTAGGGTTGACAGAAAGATCTGTGAGAAACGCTTGGGAAAGTGCCTTGTACTTTGCAAAGCGTGGCAGGTGTGTAAATTGCTGTTGTTGCAGTGAGAAACTTTCCAATTTTAAGGTTTGTGGTGATTGGATTTTTAAAAATTTATCTTTATTTTTAATTTTAATTTTTTTTTTTGAGATGGAGTGTTGCTCTGTCGCTAGGTTGGAGTACAGTGGCACTATCTTGGCTAACTGCAACCTCTGCCTCCCAGGTTCAAGCGATTCTCCTGCCTCAGCCTTCCAAGTAGCTGGGATTACAGGCACATGCTACCACGCCCAGCTAAT
>NW_012115178.1:4510850-4595786 GCF_000951035.1 Colobus angolensis palliatus
TCTGCCTTCCACATTATAATTTTGTTTTCTATCAACTGCACTCCTCATTACTCCAAAATATTGCCTACTGTCCATTATTTACACACAATTTCTTTACTCTTGCTTTTGATGATATATTCTTAAAATATATTCATTAGAAATTTCAGTGGTCATAGAATTTACTTTGGTAAAGGAGATTTTGCTACATTGACTACATTATTGTAAATCCTTTCCCATAAGCAACGGCTAGAGTTGCTTATGGGAAGGGAAACCAAATGGACTGATGCTGATTAGAGGAGGACCTTACATTCTTCTATTTTGTCACAGAGTTAAACTGCGCTTTGGTGGTTTCCTTAGACTAAATTAGATTTCTTTTGCTCAATGAACTTTGACCTTGAACCTTTTTTTTTTTTTGAGACAGAGTCTCACTCTTGTTGCCCAGGCGGGAGTGCAGTGGTGCGATCTTGGTTCACTGCAACCTTCACCTCCCTCCCGGGTTCAAGCGATTCTTCTGCTTCAGCCTCCTGAGTAGCTGGGACTATAGGCAACCACCACCACACTCAGCTAATTTTTGTATTTTTAGTAGAGACAGGGTTTCACCATGTTAGCCAGGATGGTCTCGATCTCCTGACCTCGTGATCTGCCTGCCTCGGCCTCCCAAAGTGCTGGGATTACAGGCGTGAGCCACTGCGCCTGGCCGCATCTTGAACTTTTAAAGGGAATGGAGTACCTTTTAATATATTGTCTATTGATAAAATTTCCCTAAAGCTGGGTGGCCGACATTTTAAGTCAATATATAGATTGTCTTGAACAACTTTAAAAAATTTCCTGTTCTGAGCCGTTCTTATTTAGTTAAACTGAATCTATAATAGTAAGACAAAGCTTTGACCCATTTTGAATTTTAGGAACAATTATCCAGAAATTCAGGAGAGATACCTGATCACTGTTATAACAGATGTTTTGTTCTTCTTATTCCAGTCCTTTTATATCCCCGGTAGCCATGGAGAAGCTCGTGTTGGAAACGATTTAAATATTTGGTAAAGAGATTGTCTGCTGCTTCCCACCTGGAGAAAGACAATTCCTAACCTTTTTTTAGTTTTTCAATCATAGCTGCTATGGTTTGAATGTGTCCCTTCCAAAATTCAGATGTTGAAACTTAATGGCTAATGTGATGCAATTAAGAGGTGAGACCTTTAAGAGGTGATTAGGTCATGAGGACTCCATCCCTTGCGAATGGGATTAGTGCCTTTATACAAAGGCTACAAGGAGGGCTTAATGTTGTGCCATGTGAGGACACAGCACTCAAGGTGCCATCTTGGAAGCAGAGACAAGACCGTACCAGACAACTGAACCTGCTGATGCCTTGATCTTAGACTTTCCAGCCTCCAGAACGGTGACAGAATAAATTTCTGTTCTTTATAGATTACTCAGTCTTAGGTATTTTGTTATAGTAGCACAAATCATACAAGACAATAGCATAACACCCCTAAGGTATACCCCTCTTCCGCAATCAAAGAGATATACTGAATCAGTTGGTCTCAAAGGATCTCTCCCTTTTCTTCTCTCTGGGTAAGGTGGCAGGGTATGTGTTATTTGAGTAAGTCCCTCAGGTGGTTCTGAAACCCTCACCTGTTCTCTCACAGCTTTCAAATCTTTTAACTGCTGCTTCTTTAACCAACATTTATTGGTTTATCAGTTTCTGAAAGATTTGTGGTAAAATTTGGCTCTTTATTTATAGTTCAGAAAAAATTTTCATTGTAACTCTTATTTTTGCTTTATGTAATGAGGCACTTATAAGTTCAAGATTGTTATATTTTGTGGGTATATCTTTTCATTTTTATTTTTATGTAGTTTACTTATTTATCCATATTAATGCAGTTGTGGTGGTTAACTTTTATATTGTATTAACATTGCTAAGTATGTTTCCTTTTGGTTAATATTTGCTTGGAATATCTTTATCCTTCTGTTTATTTTCCAGTCTTTGGTGTGATTTTCAAAATTATGTTTGTCATAAACAGCATTATTCGGATCTTAAAAATTAAACCAATTTCATTCCATTTAAAAATATGTAGATTTAATCTGGGGGTTGGCAACTTTTTTCTGTCAGCCGTAAATATTTTAGGTTCTGCGGGTCATATAGTATCTGTTACAGCTACTCAAAAGCAGCCTCAGGCCACATGAATAAATAGGCATGGCTAGATTTGTTCTGCCAGCTATTGTTTGCCAACCCCTGCCTTAATCTATTTACATTTTTGTGATTGTTGATATATTTGGCTTATTTTGTGTTTTCTGTTTACCATTTATATTTCTTAAGGCAGTGTTGGCTGAGGTTACAGATTAATCTGGAGACCTCAGTGGCTTAGCACATTGAAGATTAGATTTTACATGATAAAATAATTATATTTAATGTTTATATATATTTTGTAATACTTATATAGTTTATAAAATAATTATACTTTATATATTATAAAATGCAAAACAGTTTTATATAAAATACAAAACAGTTATATTTTATATAAAATACAAAACAGTTATATTTTACATAAGATTTTATATAAAAACAGTTATATTTCATATAAAACAGTTATGTTTTATATAAAAGATATGTTATATATTTTATAAAAGATATAACAGTTATATTTTATAACGTGAAATCAAATCAGTGGCACAAATAGGATGAATGGTCTGCCCCTTGCAGTCGTTCAGGAACCCAGGCTCCTTCCTTCCATCTAGTGGCTCTGTCACTCCCAATGTGTAGGCTGCATAATCACCATAGAGAGGGAAAGAGGCAGTGGAGTAGACACACCTGCTTCTTTAACCACATTAGCCTGGAAGTCATTTATGTCACCTTTCACATTTCATAGATGAGAGCTAGTCATCTGGTCCTACCTAGATGCAAGAGGGACCTAGGAAATAAAGTTACTGTGGTAGCCGCTTCCCAGCGACACTCCTTTAGGTGGTAGAGGAACACATACCTTTGGCAGACATCTGGGCACTTCTGCCACAATCACCCTTTTTCCTTGCTGCCTTTTTTTTTTTCTCCCTTCTGTGGGATTTTTTTCTCTATTCCCCTTTGTTTCTCTAGTCCCCTTTGTTCTCTATTCCCCTTATTCCCTTTGTTGCCTTGGAATATATATGATGTATTTTTCTTGTTTTAGTAGTTGTCCTTACAGTTTTAACACACACTTCATTTTTGAAATGTCTGTAAGGCCTGTATTTATTCAGTACATCTTGTCTCCTGTAGATAAGAAAAGAATCTATTGATTCCTCCCCTCCCCCTACACAGATACTCCACATATCTTTCTTCTTGTTGTCTAGGGTTTTATTTTACCTTTAAATAAAACCCACCAAAACCCCACAAAATAGTTATTTTTATGGTTAAGAATTAAATATACCACTATTATATTTTTGTCAGTTTCTCTGCTCATTGTCCTCTGGATTATTTCTTCCTGAAGTGCATTCTTCAGTTTTCAAATGTTGTTTTTTTCAGTGAGAGTCTGTGAGTGGTAAACTCTCTTTGTCTATTATGACTACATAGCTACATATAGAATTCAAGGTAAATAATTATTTTCTCTCAGTATGTGGGAGCTATACTCCATTTTCTTTTGGCATTGATTGTAACTGATGAAAAATCCATTGTCAGTCTAATTGTCATTCCTTCATAGGAATTTGTCTTTTCTCTAGTAGTTTTTGCAATGTTTTGTAGTTTGACAACACACTATGGTTGACAACACACTATGGTTGTGGATTTACTTTTATTGATTCACCTTCCTTTATAGAATGCATTTCGAAATGTGGTTTCTTGTGTATTTTCAGTTCTTGTAAATTATTAGCCACAAATCCTTTGAATACTGCTGCTCTTCCAATTCCAACTTTATTTTTCTGCAGTTGATTATATTTTGAAGTGTATTTGTATATTCTCCATGTCTCTTAACTGCCCATTCATAATTTTTTCTGCTTCTCAGTAGTGTACTCTCAGCATAGTTTTTCAATTTCCTAATCTTTTTTTTGAGAGTGTATGGACTAGAGGTGATCTCATTCATTAAGCTTTTCAGTTTCTGTATTTTTCATTTATCATATTTTTTGTTTACTTTTTCTAATTTCATTTGTGCATGTTTTCATTTCTTTTAAATGAATGTTATTCCTTCCACTATCTCTGTGAAGATCCTGAAAAAATATATATACCCTTTTTAGATTATTATTTCCATTGCATTTGCTGTGTTGGTTTACATTTATTGGTTGTCTTCATTTAGAGACTGTCCCTCTTTCCCTCTTTCTTCACTCATTCCTTCCTGAATGGTTGTCTCTCCCTTAGTCCCCCTGGAATGTCAGCTCAGAACCGGGTATTTTATGGGTAGTGGGGACTGAATAGGTCACAAGTCCAGTCCCTGCATTTGTGGCAGCTTGCTCAGGAGAAGTTAATTTAATTTCAGGACTGTGACAGTTTCCTTCTGTCTCCCTTTGTTTGCAGCTTCACAGGAGGCTTAACATCAGGCAGCAACTGTAGTAGCTCTTATGTCACTGGTGGGATGGATGGGAGACACTGGTCTAGTCCTGATTTCTCATAGTGAGCTTGGCTCAGGGTACCCACCATGTGCGGAATTCTCATGAATCCTGAAGAGCTGAAATCAGTTGGGTCCAAAGAGATCATTAGCTTGCTTTAGAGCATACCTTTTAAATATCTTTTTACGTTTTATCTGTTCTTTGTGTTTGTAGTAGTGATGGGATGGGTATAGTCCCATTCCTCTTCTTTTAGAATCCATTAGATCCTGTTTGCGTGCCTTTCCCTATTTGTTTTTTATTGGTGACCATGCCACTCAGCCTGATTTTTCATGTATAATTGTTGGATCCCCAAATGTACCCCAGAATAAGCAAGCAAGAGTTGTTCCATAATTTTCTTCAGGGACAGATGGTGGTGACTGAGCTGATGATGGGTGTGTATTGGGCCTCAGTAGCTGTGTCAAAGTATGGTTAGGACATGGCTGGCTTGAGTGTGAGTCCTGGCAGGGCCACCGTGTCCCCTCCACTCTTTCTCTTCCTAACACCCTCTTCTTTTAGCTCACATGGCACAGACTGATGCCCCAGAGGAGTCTGAAGAAGAATGTGAGAAGGCTGCTTTTGGGTTGGGGTGACCCAGACATAAGACCTACTGTCTTTTTCAACACTGCCTTGAACCTAATTTATTTCTGGTTCTGAACTAAACTATGGAATGGGGCAGCACTGTGTGGCTGTGTGTTGTGCAATGTTCCCGAGTATAGAAAGCCGTGGGGGCTAAAATCCAGTTAGTGCTCCATCCAAATTGTGTACCCGTGGTGCTGTGTCCATCCAGAGTGACAGTTTTTTTTTTTTTTTCCTATGGAGATGGAATCTTGCTCATTGCCCAGGCTGGAGTGCAGTGGTGCGATCTCAGCTCACTGCAACCTCTGCCTGTTTTAGCCTCTCGAGTAGCTGGGACTACAGGCGCATGCTGCCATGCCTGGCTAACTTTTTATATTTTGGTAGAGATTGGGTTTCATTGTGTTGCCCAGGCTGGTCTTGAACTCCTGAGCTCAGGCGATCTGCCTGGCTTGGCCTCCCAAAGTACTAGGATTACAGGTGTGAGCCACCGCACCTGGCCCAGAATGACAGCCTTATAATTGACACAAAGACGTCAATTAGACAAGTGTGGCCATCCATCCAAGGACACATCTGCCGCCTCTTTCCAGGTCTCCCTTCACCTCAGTTAAAATAACCTGTAAACCTCTTGTTTGTTATGCTTAGAGACACAGTGTTGCTGGACCCTGTGCTAGGGATACTTTTCCACTGGGGTATGGTGAAGGGATGATTAGGGTCTGGCACTGTGTTGTCAAGCCACCCTACTGACTGCTGGAAGAAGTGTCAGAAGCTGGGCTTCCTTTCTTATTTCAGTGTAGAGCTGGCAGATGAGGTGCCTGTTACCTCTTTTGGATGGGTTAGACTTCAGCCTTTTTTTTTTGAGATGGAGTCTTGCTCTTGTTGCCCAGACTGGAGTGTGCCACAACCTCTACCTCCCGGATTCAAGCGATTCTCCTGCCTCAGCCTCCCAAGTAGCTGAGATTTCAGGCATCTGCCACCACGCCCAGCTAATTTTTGTATTTTTAGTAGAGACGGGGTTTCTCCGTGTTGGTCAGGCTGGTCTCGAACTCCTGACCCTAAGTGATCCGCCCACCTCGGCCTCCCAAAGTGCTGGGATTGCAGGCGTGAGCCGCCACACCCGGCCAGACTTCAGACATTTTATCCAACTAATGACATCCTCAAACTGCCAAGTAGTCAGATCAGCTTTGACCTTTATTCCCTTTAGGAGTCAGTTTTTTTGTGCACAGTGCCACTGACACTTTGGACCTGGATCTAATTCCTGCCTTCATCTCCTCTGACTTGTTATATAACTTCTTCTGGCCATAAAAGTATTAGACTTTGGCCCCAGGGAAGGAGCTGCTAGAAATCCAGCCCTTGGTACAAGGAAAGTCATGGTGAATATCACCTTGCAGTCCTGCCTTGATACTAAGTATTAAGTAATATTATAGCCTGATTCCTTGTCAAGGGACCCTTCTCTGCTAGTGACTAAGATAGTATAAAAGTATGTGGTTTCCAGAACCAAATGTACACTTACTTTCATTTTTTAAAAACTGGTCTTTAGCATCCTTACTACTTTTTTTTTTTTTTTTTTTTTTTTTTTTTTTTTTTTGAGACAGTCTAGCTCTGTCGCCAGGCTGGAGTGCAGTGGCGTGATTTCGACTCACTGCAACCTCTGCCTCCTAGGTTCAAGCAATTCTCCTGCCTCAGCCTCCCGAGTAGCTGGGATTACAGGCATGTGCCAACATACCCGGCTAATTTTTGTGTTTTTGGTAGAGATGGGGTTTCACCCTGTTGGCCAGGATGGTCTCAATCTCTTGACCTCCTGATCCACCAGCCTCTGCCTCCCAAAGTGCTGGGATTACAGGTGTAAGCCACTGCACCTGGCCCCTTGCTACTTTTTATAATTGCCGGAACTCACCAGAAAATTCCTTCAGGGAGGTTTAGGAGATGGCATAAGGAAGGAAAGGCTTATTTTCAATCAAGAGGAAACAGTAATTATGAGGACAGAGGAAGCTGGAGAAAGAAAATCAAGGAAAAGACACTGGGAACAAATATAATCAATCCAAGGGTTTCAGGTAGTGGTTGGTAGATTTGAGTTGGGAGTCTCAGTTCAAGAATATCTTGTGCCAGCCACTGTCCTTGAAACCAGCTTGTAGGGACAAGGATATGAGATTGAGGGACCACAGGTATCTGCCTTATATAACTGGGGTGGGGGAAGGGGGAGTCAGCCTAGCAAGACTAATGTTTAGAGTTGTGAAGGCTTTTGATGAGCTTATCTTTTGGGAAGCATTTTATTTGGCTAAAAAGATTTTACCAGCAGGGTGAGGGATGGGGGAAAGCACTGATGTTTAGAAGGACAATTTCTGAGTGGGAAGCTGTTTTCAGCTAGTCACAGAGCAAATGCTGTAGTCTATATATGGCTCCCATGATTACCATAAAGAAAATATCAAACATGTGCTACTGAATGCAGGAGCGCAGTGGTGGATACAATTCCTGGAGAATTAGATGGGTATGGGCCCTGACATTATGGAATTTACCAAATTACCTGTAAAATAGAATCTCAGGTATCTGTTTCCACTTAGACTACAGAAATCAAATGTAGAGATGTGAATGCTGTTGGTACTGTGGGGGAGATGGAGAAATTATGCGTAAGAACTAAGGCGCAAAGAATGTGTTCTTATGACCGCTACATTTAGAGAGCAGAAAGGGGAAGTTTGTAGGTAGATTACAGATTCTGTAATGAGGATGGAATTTGAGTCCCACCAGAAAGTAAAGTTTTCATGAGTATGCCATTTGAGATGTGGAAAACCTAAAGTCTGGGAACTTTCCCACATTGTGTTCATGATTTATTCGATATCTGTTCCTATTCATTTATACTTTTCTATCTACATAAGCCTCAATTCCTTCTTTCCTACCCCTACCATTTTACCACCTACTCACAGTAATTCTTCCCTACCATCATCAAAAGAACTTCTGCAATCTACCTCTTCTAAGGTAATTTTCCCATCCTTAACGGCGGGAGGAGAGGGGAGCAGAGTTCCTGTAATGCAGGCTTTGTGCACTTTAAAATACATCATCATATTTCACAGTCTCCACAATTCCAAGAAGTAGTACTATGAAGGATCTTTCAGGAAATCTCCAAGTGATGTTTAAAATCAGGTGTTTAAAGTCAGGCTCCGCCGGGGGGCCTGACTGTTTAAAAGCGTTTCCACCTCACAGGAACAGAGGCTACTAGCAAATCATGACCACTATTTTTAAACCAGGTTGACAAAGGTCACTAGAGAAGATCCTGGAAGATCCACTCTCACTAATGGAAAATGAATAACTTAGGCTTTGCTTAGGCTCTTTTAAATAAACACATCTAAGAGTCAGGTTTGAATCATTGGATGTAAGTAGTAAGTCAGGGAATGGTGATACCTTTCTAGGTAAGTGGAATGAAGTAATATTCTTTGCTGAGGAGGAGAGGGGTTGAGATTGCTGTGTTGTTGAATCCATTGAACATACATTGGAAGACATGGAAGGCTGAGCAGTTTATTTCTCAGTAGTGGACCTGTGCTGGCCAATTTGTAGTAAACTTTTTCTATTTTCTAGCTCAAGACAGATGGAATCTTTGATCTGAAATATTTTGCTGTGCTTTGATAACTCATAGCCAAGGTATAGCCAGCCATGGTGAGTTTTCATTTACTAGAAGTCACTCTGATGGAACTGTGTAATCCAAAGCATCAGATTCAGGGAACTCAGTGGGGGCATTGAGAAAGCATAAAGATCCCAGGGGCTATTTTTATATGTCTATGGAGACAGTCTCACTTTGTTGCCCAGGCTAGAGGGCAGTGGTGCCATCTTGGCTCACTACAACCTCTGACTCCCAGGCTCAGGGAATCCTCCCAACTCAGCCTCCCGAGTACCTGGGACTACAGACACATACCACCATGCCTGCCTGATTTTTGTATTTTTTGTAGAGCCAGGGTTTTGCCGTGTTGCCCAGGCTGGTCTGGAACTCCTGGGCTTAAGCCATCTGCCTGCCTCAGCCTCCCAAAGTGCTGGGATTACAGTCATGAGCCTCCATGCCCGCTCCATGGGCTATTTTTTAGAGTGCTAGAAGATGACTAGTAGCATGTGGGCATAGGGAATGGGAGCGAACCATCTTCTCCAAAAGGCTAATGGGAGAAATTAATTCTTACTGACCAAATGATCAAGTCATAGACTTACAGAGCTTCAATGATGGATGGAGCTTTAGCAAACAACTCCCTAATTGTGCAGATGAGAAACTGAGGCTCCAAGAGATTTGTCCAAGGCCACATGGGAATAGACAGAGTAGAATTCCAAACCATATCTTTAGAGTCTAACTTTGTGCCATACTATGGGAAGTTGAATTTATTTTTTCAAGATTTCTAATTCAGTCCTGCATCTGATATGGCCAAAAGAGTCTGTGCTTTGTTTTCTTAAGAAAGAAAATATTATTTTCTTGTTAGCAGTCATACCAGAAGCTCACAAGAGGTTTACACACCAGATAATAAACTCCTATTCGATGTCCTAGAGAAAGGTTGAAAAAAATTTATGTAAAGTATAAAAGGTAAAAAATATAAATATTCCAACCCATTAGTGGATCCAGTTCTTATTAACATTCCTTTTTCCTGCTACTTCTCTTTGTTTTTGTGATGACTTTGGGCTTCCCAGAGTGAACGATGATTTGTCTTGAACAAAACAGAATTGTTCTTGAATCCTGCTGGTGTAAACTGTAATCTAAATAAATGGAAATAGATAGAAGTCCCAGGAATAAATCAGACTGCTTGCTTAAAAAAAAAGCACATACTCAATATTTTTTTTCTAGTAGTAAGAAAAATTCACAGGGCTGTAACTCTATCTCTTTACCCACATGTAGACCTTACTCAAGCTATTTTTTCATTTATTCGTTTGTAGAAAGATAGGTTTTCTCTTTTCTTCCCTCTCTTTATTATCACTAATTTTTGGGAGCAGTCGAAACCTGACACACTTTTGCACAGGAAAGGGGGCATTACTGATTATGCTGATACAAAATTATGCGACTGTCAGATCCCAACATTTAGTCACAGACTATATCTATACATCCTCCGAGACCTCATGGAGATAACTGAGAGGTTAGACCTTTACTCATTCAAAAACAGTTATTCAAACACAGATGCATCTGGCACAGCATTAGGCACTGTGAATGTAAAGCTGACAGCTTCTGTGTTAGTACCATATGAATTATTCTTTCTTCAGCCTAGACTTTCATAACATGGAAAAGTAAGGCAAAACCTTCAGAGCTGAGTCCACCAATTATGGTTCTTCTTAGCAGTGCTTGTGCATATATGACTTCCACCTGGTCTTGCCCCCTCGTGGTGGCTGCACACGCTGAAGCATGATGAGTCAGAGCCGTGTGATTTTGTTCTGCCTCTGCCCTGCATAGGCTGGTTTTAATCAAACGAAAGCCTAATCCTGTAGTGAATCTTATTAATCCCTTTGCCCTTCCCCATTCCATCTGTTACATGTCTCAAATTCTGTCCCCCAAATGGAATAAGCTGTTTTTTTTTTTTCTCAGACTTTTTTTTTTCTTTTTGTGTTTGACGTCTTTCAGAGATAGGCCTGGAGTCAAAAATTACAATCAAGCTGAATTGGGTATGGCAGAGGATTTTCAGTATCCCAAGTTACTTTCAATGCTCCACTTGTCTTATCAGCAAAGCCTCTTATTTTCAAATCTAGTGTACTGGGAAGCTCTGCAGTTGGTTTCACGGCTTTCCTGCCAGGACCACAATTACTGTCTCCCCAGGGTGTAAAATACTGACAGAGCCTTGGGGCACACAGTTATGGTGCCATCTTCTTGGATCAATAGGTATATGTCGTTCCTAGCCCTACTGTAGAACTCAGGTAACTGCTGGCAGATGGATCACAATCTTGCCTTAGTGGGTCTTTCTGATCTTTTTGATCTGTTGCCTAGTTTGTCTTACTAACCATATCATTCACACGCATCATAACCAACTTAATTTGAAAATAGGCCTCCGGGTCTCTGTCCAGGGAATAGCAAAAGAGTACAGACAAATCTTCCCCAAGGCACATATTTCTGTTTATTGTAGTTTCTCTTCTTGGCAGGTAAGGAGAGATAAGGTTTTACTCTAGAGGAATGAAAAATATGTAAAAGGTGTTGATGATATGGCAAGTTCCAAATTTGGTTCTCTTTCAGCAATCACAGCCCCTGACATCTGGACTCTGTTCCTCTCTTGTTTTCTCTTGGTGTAAATGCCTGTTTCTTTCCTTTGTAAGGTTCCCTGAAGGAGTGTTCTTGTGTCTCTGTCATCTTTAAAGCTCTTCTTCACACTGGGGCTAAGTACATTGTTTTCCACAGAGAAGATAATTGAATGTTTCTAAACTCAGTAAATATCTTTGGTCTGTAAATCAGTAGTTCCTTTATTTGATGCTTCCTCATATTGAAAGACTCACTGAAAGGTTCTTAGATGGAATGCAGTATAACCACTTGAGTGTTAACCACCCAAATATCCTTTGAGTAATAAGGCCTTGCCAGAAAGTCTGGAGAATATGAAAGTCACTCCGTGTGCAGTTCTATGGGGTTTTTTTTGTTACCCTGGGTGCAGAATCTTCAGTACTCTAAAGATGCAGGTAAAACATGGAATTGGTGCCACACCTAATCTTTTCACTGTCGTGCTTACTGCTGTTGCTAATATATACACACAACCCCACTTTGCAATGAATGGTAGGAAAGGTATCTCAGACCCAGGAACACTCAGTCAAACTGGGGCCTGGGACCTGCTTTAACAGGAGCATCTGACAACCTGGGTTGTTGGCTCCCAAATCAAATTAGGCTAGTATGTGTCCCATCCTGAACTGGATGGGGATCAATAAGGACTAACAAAAAGCAAAGAAAATAAGATGGAGGACAATTTGCCACTTGATTCTACATTCTATTCCTAATAATTTAGTGTTTCAACCCAGCTGTAGCTTGCTTTCTACCCTATTTGACACTTTCATATTGTTTCTCTCTATTAATAGTCATTGGGCTTCTTGTCAGCTGGGGATTATTATGTTTCATTACTGTTTCTAGATAAAACTCTGGTTGCTGGGAATTCTATTTGTGTTGTGTTTGAGAGCAATACAAATTTCTGCTTCACTGATGGAGATGGTGAGAGATTGGCCATTATGAACAAATGAAGATAGTGCAGCATTAGGGAACTTCAAATGAGTTTCCAAGTACATAAGAGACATGCAAAAATGTATTATAGCCACTTTCTCTATTTGGAAAGTCGACTCTCTCTTTTTTAGGTCTGGGTGTTAAGAAACTTGAGATAGTATTTCATGTATTTATGTAGGAAAGCCATGAATTTGGTAGGCAAAGAGGTGTCATAAAGGGCCAAGTCTGCATGGACATGCAGTGTCCCTGCACAAAGCCCATCTCTAGTCACCCAAGTATGTGCCCCTCCCCTCAGTCAGTCAGGAGGAAGGGGAGACTTTTTGTTATTTACCCAGAGTGGTTGCCTTTTTTCAATGGTAGTAATGTTAAGCCTACCAAGAAGAAGAAAAACTGCCACCAAGATCTGTGTCTCCATTATCAAGGCACATTCCTGAATCAGCAAAGACACAGAATACAGCCCTTTGATTCCAGATAAGTGGTCTTTACCTAGCTCCATCATTTTGTTCTGTCATGAGGGGCAATTCAGGAATGCTGGCTATTACATTTCTTCTGGATAGCTCTTGCCTCCACCCCCTTTTCTGGGCCTCATAATTTTACACTTAAAAATCCTGACCAGGCGCGGTGGCTCATGCCTGTAATCCCAGAACTTTGGGAGGCCGAGGCGGGCAGATCACGGGGTCAGGAGTTCGAGACCAGCCTGACCAACATGCTGAAACCTTGTCTCTATTAAAAACAAAAAAAATTAGCCAGGCATGGTGGCATGTGCCTATAATCCCAGCTACTCAGGAAGCTGAGGCAGGAGAATCGCTTGAACCCGGAAGGCAGAGGTTGCAGTGAGTAGAGATCGAGCCACTGCACTCCAGCCTGGGTGACAGAGGGAGACCCTGTCTCAAAAAAAAAAAGAAAAAAAAAATTTCCTATTCAGCCCTGACTAATACCAAACCACATATACCTACTAAATGCAGAGTTTCTAGTTCCTGAGAATCCCTGGCGATTGATGCCAATTGTAGTGCTTTCAGCAATAGCTGAGAAAGCCAACAGAAACCTAGAGAGTTTTTAATGTAAGTATAAGCAGACAGGTGAGGCTAGGTTGGAAGACTTTCTTGAAGTATATAGACTGGGGGGAGATATGTGGGCTCTGGATTGACAGGGAAGTTTTATTCTGGTAAAACTGTATATAGGCTCAAGCCAGTTTAGTCAAGGACAGGTCGTTTCCTAGTGTAACTTGAACTTAGGTTTGAGGAAGGGAGCTAAATTTCAGGAACTTGAACTTTTAAACTCAAGTTTAAGAAAAGCAATGATACTGGGGAGGCTGAGGCAGGAGAATGGCGTGAACCCGGGAGGCGGAGGTTGCAGTGAGCCGAGATCATGCCACTGCACTCCAGCCTGGGCAACAGAGCAAGACTGTGTCTCAACAACAACAACAACAACAACAAAAAAAAAAAAAGAAAAGCAATGAGATTGCATACTCTTTAGACATGGACCTACTCATGCAACAGAGCAAGACTCTGTCTCAACAACAACAACAACAACAAAAAAAGAAAAGCAACGAGATTGCATACTGTTTAAACGTGGACCTACTCATTAAGTGTCTTTGCAGCTACTAAAATAGTGTTTTACCCTTGGTGGACACTGAATAAATAATAAATTGGATTGAGTTTTCTGAAGGTAAGAAGCGAGTTGGTGAAGAGTTCTGATTTTGGTATCTTTCAGTCCGTTTCCTCTCTACAATTCTGTGATTCTAGCAAGGCCAGGAGGCAAGAGAGAAAGTAGCCGGTTTGAGAATAGCAAAGAGATTCAGTGTGGCTGAAACATGGAATATAAAGGAATTCTGGTGAGAGATGAGGCTGGAGAGGTATATGATAGCCAGGTTTTTATTATTATTATTATTATTATTATTATTTGAGATGGAGTCTTACTCTGTTGCCCAGGCTGGAGTGCAGTGGCACAATTATGGTGCACTGCAACCTCCGCCTCCTGAGTTCAAGCGATTTTACTGCTTCAGCTTCCTGAGTAGAGTAGCTGGGACCACAGGCATGTACCACCATGCCCAGCTAATTTTTTTTTTTTTTGAGATGGACTCTCACTTTGTTGCCCAGGCTAGAGTGTAGTGGCGCGATCTCAGCTCACTGCAACCTCCACCTCCCAGTTTCAAGCAATTCTCTTGCCTCAGCCTTCTGAGTAGCTGGGATTACAGGTGTGCACCACCACGCCCAACTAATTTTTTTGTATTTTTAATAGAGATGGGGTTTCACCATGTTGGTCAGGCTGGTCTTGAACTCCTGACCTTGTGATCCTCCTGCCTCGGCCTCCCAAAGTGCTGGGATTACAGGCGTGAGCCACCGTGCCTGGCTGCTAATTTTTTTTATTTTTAGTGGAGATGGGGTTTTACCATGATGGCCAGGCTGGTCTCGAACTCCTGACCTCAAGCCATCCGCCCACCTCAGCATCCCCAAAGTGTTGGGATTACAGGCATGAGCCACCACACCCGGCCTGAAAGCCAGCTTGTACAGGTCTCTTCAGTTGGTGAAGGCATTTGAGCTTCACCCTAAAAGCAGAATGGAGTAACAGAAGGGTTTTTAGCAAAGGGTGTGACATGCTAAGATATATACATTATAAAGATTACTGGGCTTAATGTAAAGAATGGACTGGAAGACAGGTGAGGGTACTGTTATTGCAATTTGGGGAAATGGGGATTTTGGCCTGAACTAGCCTGGTGAGTGGAGAAAAGTGGATGGATTCAAGAGAGGGATTGGCAGGATGTGAGGAAGTTTGGATGAGGAGGAGCAAAGGGTGAAGCATGATTCCCAGGTCTTTGATTTGGGCAGTGATGGAGCATGGTGCCATCAATAAGACAGGGACCATAGAAAGAGAAATGGGTGAGGAAAGGTGGTAGAGAAAACAATGGGTTTAGTTTTCTACAGTTATAGTTTGAGGAGCATGTGGGACATCCTAGAGATGTGTAGGTGGCAGTTGGATGAATGGACCTGAAATTCTGTAGACAGCTATCAATTGAAGTACAAATTTGGGAGTTTATGATGCAGATATGGGAATAGATATGGGAGTAGATGCATTTTTTTCAAGAAAATACCAACATTTATTGTCTTGGCAGAGAGGGAGGTACAAAATAAACCTAACAGTGAGTAGCCAGAGAGCTAGGAGGCAAACACAGAGAGGCATGCTTGGAGAATAGAGAACTTAAAGACAGAGGGAATGATCCACCTTCCTCACCTTTGGGTCATCCAGTCTCTAGGTTCCTAAATATTTCAGTTTACTTTTGGTCAGTAAGTCCTAGATTGGGAGCGGGGGGAAAGCATATCAAACCACTACTGTGTGAATGCTATAGCCCTAGGTCATCGGTCTGTTTTATTTAAACATATCTAGGTTCTGCTCCCTCTGATGATTTTACCTAATGTTAAAGAGAATGAGAATAAATACTCTTTATACATTATAAAACTATGCTAATAGTAGCCAGCAGGGAAATTGACCTATAAATACTCTGAACACATTAAGGTAAGTACATTTTTTTAAAGTTATGTCTTTTGGCAATGGTTTAATGTGATGATTACTGAAAATGGAACTGAAGAGTGACAGGAAATATTAATGGCAGGCAGCACACAGTCTTTTGGCTTTAGAAAGAACAATGGACTTTGTCTGTTCCCAGAGGGAAAGTTTGATGAGTAATGACCTTGATACACATTTTAAATACTCTGACAATGAAATAATGGGTGCTGCGTTTACTCTTTGACCAGCAGAGTCTCCTTTGCTGCAGTTAGGTCTACTACTTAAAGCTTGTTTAGAGGGCCACCTAAGGGTACAAGCAGAAGCATCACAACATCTATATTTCTGTTATAGGCAGTGATGAGTACTATGAGCCTCTTACAAGAGGCTGCAAGTGGTTGCTATACCATCAGGCCTACTTTCCCTGCAGAGGGAAGAAAGCAAGTCCAAGGTGCTTAAGAAGGTACACTTTCCCAAAACATCCCACTCCCCACATTGCTGATTAAGAGCTAATGATTCACATTTAGATGCCCTTTCACCCCCATCCCCATCCTGACAACACAAAATTTGAGTCAAGCCTCAACCTTGCTAAGTAAACAGATTTGCACTTGTTACTCTTAGCAGCACTGTAGTCTAAAGACAGACTATGTGGGAAGGCAGATTCTTAGTTACCTCCTCCCCAAGCTGTTGTAGGAATTTCAGATCCCTGCTTGCCAAAACACTTTTATGGGGTTAGGAATTTTTTCGTGTGTGTTGAGAGTGGGAGAATGTACAACTTTGAGTGACTTATGCCCTTCTCTGGGCCTCACTTTTTCCCTGTTAGGAGGGAAAGGAGCTGGATTAGGGGATCCTTGAGTTTCCCTAAGCCTGGCCAGCTGGATCCACCAGCCAGAGCCTGCTTCAGCCAGGCCCTTCTCTGGTTGGCTTGGCTGGCTTTAGAGGGCTGCAAATAGGCAAGTCACTATTTGTCAGTCTGTAGAGAGGAAGCTTGTTTGTAGTGGGAACACCATAGGAGGAGATTTCTAAGTTGAAAATGCAGGCACTCCTCCTCTGGGGAATGGAAGAAAGACAAAGAGCCCACTAAGGGTTCTAGAAATCAGAATGGTTAGATTCTTTCTGGCCCTATCAACATTTGCCTGTTTCGCTGGTCTCATCTGTTAGTATTTACTTGTGTGAAGAGGTTCCAGGTTTAGAGAAAGGGTGTTGGAGGCAGACAAACCTAGCTCTGTCAGTTGGTTGTTGTGTGATCATGTATGAATTGTTAGAATTTCTGCACCTCGTTTTCTTTTTTAAGGATGTTTCATAGGCCTGCAGGAGGATTAAATGAGGTACATAATACATGTGAAACAGGAATGCAAAGCCTGGCATGGGAAGGGGTGACCTCCCTTGTCCCGCAGTCCTTCTCTTCACTTTCATCTTTGCTCACATGTTATTCTCCCTACCGGAAACTTACCTTCAGTGCTCGGTGAGGCCCTCCTGCCTGTGCCATTGTTCGAGTCCTCCTGGTACCCTAGCATGCATTGCCTCACCTCACATTTTAGTAACAGCCTTCTGATATTCTTTCACTGGTTTTGCCCATCTAGATTACTGCTCTCTGAGGGAGGTATTCTGTCAAATACTGGTAATCTTTCTTCAATTCCTGGTAAGGTGTTAGGTACATAGTAGGGGCCTAAGCAATATTTGAATGAATGATTATAGAAAGAACCAAGTTACAGAGAGAAAGAGGGGGCAGTATGGGCAGTGGTTAAGGCCTGTATGGATGCTGAAACCAGCCTGCCTGGGTTTGAATTCTGGTGCTGCCAATTATTAGCTTTGCAACTTTAAAAGAGTTGCTGAACTGTACCCGTCAGTTTTCTCATCTGTATAGTGGCAGTGGTAAAAATAGTACCTTTCCTAGGGTTATTGTGAAGATTGAGTAAGTTAGTATTTAGAGTGTTTAGACCAGTGCCTGGCACTTAGTGCTGTATAAGAACCCACTATTATTATTTTAAAGATCAGATAAGCTTGAGTTGAAAGCCTGCTCTACTACTTACTAATGATGTGACCGTAGGCAGAAATTATTCAATTTCTCTGTGCTTCAACTTCCTTCTCTGTAAAATAGGGATAACCTACCAACATAAATAGGGATAAATAGAGATAAACTATCAGCATAACATGTACTTGATAACTGGTGGCTATCAGAAGCCTGCTTCAGTCTCCTAGAAGCAAGAGTTCAGTCATGACTGCATGAAGAATCATTGCAGTAGCCCAGGCCCTATTTAGGAAACTGAAATCCTGGAGCTTACCCTTACTGGGAAAGAGTGAGAAGACCTGAATTAGGAGTTGTGGGTGTATTGAAGGAAGGGATAGGGAAGTTACTTTGTGCTGATTGCTAAGCTGTGTCACCAAAATCCTGACCAAATTAAGTCATTAAAAATACATTTGGAAGGAGCTGGAGACTTTTGCCCATGTGAAATTCCAATACAGGTCCATACCTGCCACCTTTCTGCATATCTCTGATTGTGTGAGGTGTTTCTTGTGTTTTGTCCTCATGTAGCCAGCTGTGTTACTGTCGTGGTGATGCTCCTGGTGTGTGAGAGTGGAAATGTGCCATCTTCTGCAGGCCAAGTGGGTCTGTTCCTCTTGTTCTCAGAGAAGGTGAAATTTGCCAGTTCAGAGCTTACATATCTGAAAGGTGCCACTTGCCCTCTTCTTCTGAAGCTACATTGGGACTCAGAGAATCCTGATTTCTAGGGTTCAGTCTATTGATTCTCACTTCTGAAATCTGATTTGATCTTAAGTGATGTTTTAGATTCTAGGGGGATCTAACTTCTGCCAGCAGTGAGGGGCTGACTCCTCTCCACTGTTGAGGACAGAGGCCTTCTGAGGGTTATGGTCTCAGTAAGGAACCCCACTTAGTCCATTGGCTTTTCAGGGAGATGTGGGAGGGGAAGAGTAAGCAAAGGAGAGGCAGGCAAGCCTTGGTACTAATAGCTTCTTTCTCAGGCACTTTGCTATCATCTGAATCTGTGCTTAGACTTTTCATGGTCCCAGCTTCTCATATCCCTTCTCTCTGTCCCTCTACTACTACTTTGTCTGTCCCTCTGCTGCTTCTTTGTTTGAATTTAATAGTAAATTCTGCAATGCAATAAATTCTTTGGTAAGGCGATCTAATATATTTCTATCTCAAAATTACAGATTTGCTGCATGCTTGCTGTATAATCTCGCCATCATCAAAATCTTGTGGCTTCATTGTCAGCAATGCCAACAATTGGTTTCAAATATCAAGATAACAGTAACCACTTCCTTGTTTCCATTACTTCAGAGTTCTTTATGATTATAGTTTTAACTATATTCAGTCAAGAGAATTGACCTTTGATTAATGTCATTTTGCAGAATAAAATTCAGATATGGGGAAGTGAAGAGAAGGCAGTTCATTATGTTCAGATGATGGACCTAAATTCAGTTCTCATTCTGTATCAGTTTGGTGGTACCGAACCTGGCTGTACATGTGAGGAGTTTGAAAAAAATACCAATACGTGTGTCCTGCATTAAGCCAATTAAAAATCATGATCTGTTGGGGTGGTGTCAGGGCAAGGGTATTTTAATCTTTTCATTTGAGTCTGATGGGCAAACAGGGTTAAGAATCACTACTGAATTTACCAAGAAGGCAGGACTTTTAATTTTCACTGTTTGGGTGAGGAAATTTTATGAATAAAAACCAATTTTTAAAATGTAGCTGATAATGTTAAAACTTGTTTTCTGCCATTACTTTTCAAACCAATCAGCATTTTGCAAATGAAGGTTTCTAGACAGCATTAGTTACAAGGCTTTGTGTGTGTGTGTGTGTGTGTGTGTGTGTTTTGAGACAGAGTCTTGCTCTGTCACCCAGGCTGGAGTGCAATGGCATGAATCTCAGCTCACTGCAAGCTTCGCCTCCCGGGTTCACGCCGTTCTCCTGTCTCAGTCTCCCGAGTAGCTGGGACTACAGGCACCTGCTACCACGCCTGGCTAATTTTTTGCATTTTTAGTGGAGACGGGATTTCACCGTGTTAGCCAGGATGGTCTCCAACTCCTGACCTCGTGATCTGCCCGCCTCGGCCTCCCAAAGTGCTGGGATTACAAGCGTGAGCCACTGTGCCTGGCCTGTGTTTTTCTTTTGAAAGAGTAAAACTTCAGGGTACTAATGTTAGCAGTGGCAAATATGTATGGGTCTGCATCAACTGTATTCTTGCCTCCTTGGAGGAAAGAATTTGTCCAAGCAACATAAGGCAGAGTGAGAAACCAAGGCAAGTTTTTGAGCAGGAGTGAGAGTTTATTAAAAAGTTTTAGAGTAGGAATGACAGGAAGTTAAGTACACTTGGAAGAGGGCCAAGTGGGCAACTTGAAAGATCCAAGTGCCCAGTTTGACCTTTAACTTGGGGTTTTATATGTTGGCATGCTCTGGGGTTTTGCATGTCTCCTCCCTTGAGTTTTCTTTGGGGTGGGCTGTCTGCATTTGCAGTGGCCTTCTAGCACTTGGGAGGGGCTGCATGCAGAGTGTGTTTATTGAAGTTGTGCACATGCTCACTTGAGGTGGTTTTCCCTTATCAGTTGAGTGTTCCTAGAGGAATGTCATATACCAGTTAAATTCTGCCGTTTTACCTCTTTGTGTGCATGCCTAAGTCCATTCACCCAACTCCTGAGATCTTATCAGGAAGCTGCTGATCACCAGCTTCAGGTGTTATCTATCTGTTGGGAGACTGCCTTTCCCTGGCACTGGCTGTGACCAATTATAATTTTATTATTTTAGAGAGACAGTTTAACAACTGCCTATTACCTGATGGTTGCCTGACATTCCTTGGTGTGTGTTTGTGGGGAAGCAAGGGTTGTTCTGCCCTTCTCATGTCTGTCTAGCTACCTACTTTAACATTTCCACCCTAAAGAGCCAAAGACCCAATTCTTTGGGAGAATGGATAAAGGTCAGTCTTCTGTAACTGCTTCCTGCTGACAGAGGGGCAGTGATGGTTGTTCTGTGCGTCTTGGCCTCTTGCTAGTTGTCAGGGCAGAGTAGCTCTATGGTTTGGTAAAAGTGGTATACAATCAGGTCTAAGGGATACAGGCAGGATTTTGCCTCTGTCCTGTCCCACTGATGGGCAGTCTAGGACTCTTCTGTAGAAGGGTGACTCTTGAATATTGAGAGGATGGTATCCCTCACTGAGGATCATCTGGAGCTTGATGGCCTGAAGATGAGAGGAGACAAATTGGCTTATTAGATTTAAAAGACATGGACCAAAAAGGAGCAAAAGTAAGAGACTAGTGGGCCTAAGAAGGGAAGAACCCAGTTGAACCATTTCTAGTTTCCTTCCCAATTTAACGAACCCTGAGATGCTTGTTCCCGTAAATTGGAGGTTGGATTTGAGAGTTGTCTGATGCTGCCTTGTACTTTTCTTGATTGTTTTACCTAAAAGCAATACTTTTAATAAGGCTAAACAAATTCCTCCCTGTGCTGCCATTAACCTATCTAGCCCTTGATGATTTTGGAGGACTGTGGCTGCTAAATAGTCGATTTGTTCTTGCATGGTTGTTAAGGTCTTAGCCATGGCATCAGTGTTGTTGGCTATTTCCTTTGAGAGTTGGCTATAGATTAAAGAGGACTTTATAATTCTAGCAATTTCAGTTTTTGTTCCAGCTATAATGCCGAGTCCCATGAGAAGGGGAATTAATTGGATAGCCCTCCTCATCCTGGGCAAGATGAAATGCCCTCGGATTGCTACTGGAAGAGACAGATTGCCAGGGCCTCTGAGGATGTCTGGGCCTACCTCAGTTCAGTTACTGGAGAGGCATTGGTGAATAGATTGGCCACAAAGACAGAAGGCTCCTTGGGTTTTAAGACAAGTAGATATGGACAAACAAAATAAGGGGGTGAGGACAGCTCCAAAAAATCCCAGGGCTCCCGACACACCCCGGTAGCTGGTGGCTATACTCACGCCTGCTAAGAATGGGATGCAGGTTTGGCTCTGGTTAGTTCCCTTGGTTTTATTTTCCCAAAAAATAGAATTTCGAGTTTGGTCCAGTAGAACCCATTCTGCTGTAGAGCGGAGGTTGGCAATTTGCAGACATTAGTTATAATCAGCAGGCCAAAACCAGAAATTTTGAGCACTGCATGAGCTTGGGCATCCCTGGACAAATTGGGTGGACTTATCTGGCAAAGTTCCCTGAGGAAAGGTAATAGTTGGAGGTTTGGGAATCTTGGCTGATGGCAGAATTCATTGCAGATGTATGTTCGGTAAATTCATTGATGAGGATCTACAGTGAGAGTAACATTACAAACTGTTCTGGGCAGAGCACCTATATCCATTCCATTTTTCCATGTGCCTGTAACACAGATAGGGGCTATTCCCATTAAAGTGATATTAGAAAAGATGGCTCTGAAAATGGGAGATTCCTTGTGGATATCAGGGAAATCTTGCTTTACTTTTGCAAGAAAGCTTGCAGGCCTGAACATCCCTTTCAGATTAGGGTCCCATTGATAGAAAATATGTAATTCTGCCTCTATGCTTGTCCAGTCTCCAGGCGAGGCTACTTAAGCTCTTCCTGGTGTTTTAGTGGAAGAGCTAGTATGTAATCAGCAATTTGTGGAGTAAGGGGATTCTGTGCTTTGGAGCAATTGTTGAGCTTTTGCCAATAACAGGAAGTGAGCATGGTAATACGCTGCTAGTAAAGGAGTGAGAATGAGAACCCGCAGGAGTGGGCCCATGGTGACCTTAGGTGATTGTAAAAAAGAGAAATTGGTCACAAAGCAAGCTGCCACTGGAACTCCTGGTGGTGTACAAGTTAGGTTGAAAATAGTGATAGCAATTAGAGCTTTTGTGAGTAAAATTCCTAATATTGAGATCACCTTACTTTGAGGTGAAAGGATGTTTGAGGGCATTACTTATCTTTTTGCTTAAAGAGGAATTTCAGATCTTCCAGGGCCTCTCGAGTATATTCTGTATCTGAGGGTGTTGGTTTCAGTTCTGATATTTCGGGGCTTTCCCACAGCTTCATTTGGGTACGATGTATCCAGCTGCCAATCTCTGGTACTTTAATGACTGTGGAGGTAGGTAATAGAACAGTGAAGGGGCCCTTCCAGATTCAAGTTAGTTGGGAATTCGGGGTTCCATCCTTCTAAGCTTTAATGAGAACTAGTAAGCCTGGAGGATGTAGTGGTGGAGATTTTTTTCCCTTCTGATTTTGGGTTTGTTTGTAATCTATATTCCCAAAGAGCGCATTGGAAGCCTGCTAAAGAGACATACTGGGTGATTTTGGCAGTTTCTTCATTTAGTAATAAGTCTAAATATAGGAATGGCCTACCATAGAAGGCTTTAAAGGGGCTTAATTGAAGGGAGACTTAGGGGCAATATGAATCTGAAGGAGGGCTAAAGGTAGGAGGTCCACCCATGGCTGTGTTGTTTCGTGACAGAGTATATTGAAGATGCATTTGAGGGTTTGATTAGTTTTTTCTACTTTTCCTGAAGATTGTAGTCTTCAGGCAGAGTGAAAGTACACTTTATGCCTAGGGCACTACTAACCTGTTGAGTTACTTGGGAAATAAAGGATGAATCATTGTCCTTTGCAATGACCTGGGGAGCCCGAATTGGGGAATGAGTTCCTTTAGGGGGAATACCTCCTGTGCATTTTTAGTCCTTGTGGGGCAGGTTTCTACCCCTCCTTGAAGGTGTCTATACAGACCAAGATATACTTATACCCGGCATGCAGGGAACTGAGTGAAATTCATCTGCCGGTCCTCCCCAGGGTATGTACCTCTCTTTTGGATTGGATTTATTAATGGAGGGGGCTTCTGTCTTTGGGGATTATTTATGGTGCACAGGTGCAGGCTTGACAAGCCTATTGAATAGTTTTGTTTAGTCCCTTCCCACTGAGCACCTGTTTACAAATTTGCTGTAGACTGTCCTTTCTAAGGTGGCAGGAGTTGTGTAAACTCTTGCTGACTTTCCATTTGGAGTCTTTAAGTAGATAGAGAAGTTCTCCCAACCTGTACCATCCACTGGTTTCTTTTTTATACCCATGTTGGATGGCCCAATCTATTCCTTATTGGAGAGGGGGCAGTTCACTGGGGAGAGAGGAGAGCAAGGCTCCCATGAAGGTGTCTTTTGAGATGGCTGCCTCTTTAGTTTTTTGCTCAGCTAACCTATTTCCCCATATGGTTTCATTGGAGCCCCTTTGGTGTCCTTTACAGTACACTACTGCCACTTCCTGGGGCAAATGAACAGCCTCTAGTAGCTCTGAGATTTGAGGCCTGTACTTAATAGTAGTGTCCCAAGTTGTTAGATACCTCCTTTCCTTCCAGATAGGCAGGTGGGTGTGAAGCACCAGAAAAGAGTATTTGGAATCTGTATACATGGTTATTCTTTTTCTTTCCCTTAATTTTAGGGCTCTGGTCAGTGTGATGAGTTCGGCTAGTTGCACTGAGATCACCGGGGACAGAGTGTAATTTGGTGAAGGGACACTGTAGCATACTCTGCATATCTAATGCCATTCCTGACAAAGCTACTCACATCTGAAAACCATCCAGATTATCTAGGGGCTGATCTCTTAAGTCTTCCCGGCTAATATACGTTTGACTAAGTATCTCACAACATGAATGTGTTGAGTTATCCTCTCCTGGTAGTGGCAGTAAGGAGCCCGGGTTAAGGGTGGGGCACCACCGAACTGTGGGTTTTCTACCAGGAAGACTTGGGACTTTAGCAGTCTGTTGTCAGTGAGCCATCGTGGTCCTTTTGTGTCCAACAAGGGACCTATTTCGTGGGACGTCAGGAGCGGGATTGACTGTCCCATGGTGATTTTGAGGGCCTCCTGGAGTAGGATGGCTGCTGCAGCCACTACCTTGAGGCAATGTGACCATCCTTGTGCTGCTGGGTCTAGGTTCTTTGAAAAGTAACTTACAGGATGTTTGATTGGCCCAATGGTTTGAGTTATAACTCCTAGGGCTACACTTTGCCTTTCAGAGACGAAAAGCTGAAGTGGTTTGGTTAGTATGAGTAGCCCAAGGACTGGGGCTTGTGAGAGGACAGTTTTTGGCTGTCTAAAGGCTTGCTCTTGATCCCTTCCCCAGAGAAATGGATCCTTATCAGTCCCTTCTTTTAGCGCCTGATATAAAGACTTAACAATTCCACCATATCCCAGTACCCAAAGTCTGCAATATCCTGTGATCCCCAGAAAAGTGCAAAGTTGCTATCAAGTGGTTGGGGTAAGTATTCTAAGGAAGGCCTGTATCTGTTTTGGGGAGAGCTTATGTTCCCTCGGGGTCAGGATTATTCCCAGGTGTTGGACCTCTTATTTTGGTAGCTGTGCCTTGGCCTTGGATACCTTGTCCTTGTATACCCTCTGTCTGTGAGGAAATTTAGTGTCTGGACTAGATGTTGGAGTCCTAACTCTGTTGTGGGGGAGCAGATTAATAGGTCATCCATGTGCTGTAGGAGATGCCTTCCCCACCTCAAGAATTAGGTCCTGCAAATCTCTAGCTAAGACTTGCCAAAACAAATGGGGACTATCTCTGAGGCCTTGTAGAAGGACTGTCCAGGTGAGCTGTTGACTCCTTCCTTTTTCATTTTCCCACTCAAATGCAAATAGAAATTGGGAAGATGGGTCTCAGAGGGTACAAAGGAATATGTGTTTGAGATCTAAGACTGAAAACCCCTGAGCATCTGAAGGACTTCTGCTAGAATTACATATGGATTGGGGACCATTGGATATATAGGGACTACTGCCTCATTTTTGATTTGCAGGTCCTGGACCATCCTGTATTCTCCATTGCTTTTTTTAACAGGTAAGATAGGCATGTTACAGGATGAATTACAGGGTATTAATAATTCATGTTTTAGGCCGGGCGCAGTGGCTCAAGCCTGTAATCCCAGCACTTTGGGAGGCCGAGACGGGTGGATCACGAGGTCAGGAGATCGAGACCATCCTGGCTAACATAGTGAAACCCCGTCTTTACTAAAAACTGCAAAAAAAAAAAAAAATAGCTGGGCGAGGTGGCGACGCCTGTAGTCCCAGCTACCCGGGAGGCTGAGGCAGGAGAATGGCATGAACCCGGGAGGCGGAGCTTGCAGTGAGCTGAGATCCGGCCATAGCACTCCAGCCTGGGTGACAGAGCGAGACTCCGTCTCAAAAATAATAATAATAATAATAATAATAATTCATGTTTTAGAAATTTTTCAATCAGCAGCCAAAGTCCCTCTTTGGCCTCCTGCCAAAGAAGAAACTGACTTCTACAAGGATAGCTAGAAGGATCTTTGAGCTGAATTACTACAGGCATTGCCATTATGGCCTTTCCTGGTATTTCTGGGGCCCGGACCTCTGGATTAATGGGAAGGTCTGTGGGCAGCTCATCCTTGTGCGTGGTTTCCTTGAGGCATAAGATTGCATTTGGAAAAGGGAGGGTTGGCCCTGGAGGAAAGATTAACTAAGCCCTGAGTCTATGCAAAATATCTCTACCCAAAAGGGGCAAAGGACATTCTGGCATCACTAAAAATGAATGAGCAAAGACAGTTTTCCCCTATAGGCAGCACAGAGGAAGAGTAAACCTCTGGGTTATGGGTACTCCATTTACCTCCTTCACCTGGCAGATTTGGAGGATTTGGAGGATAATTGCCCAGGAAAAGAGGTAAGCACCGAGCAGGCCACTTCCATGTCCAAAAGAAAACTTATAGCACTACCTGCCATGTCCAAAGCAGCCCTTGGCACTGTCCCTTCAATAGTGATGTTCAATCCGCGAGCAAACCAGAGCATAGGGCCCCTTTAGCTCAAGGCCATCAGGATTGGGATTCTGTCCCTGGGACTCTTCAGCCCTCAGGGCAGTTGTGTTTCCAGTGGCAGAGCTTGTGGCAGAGGGGACAAGCCGTGCAAGGCTTCTCCCCTCTGTCCCATCGGGGCAGTTTGCCTTCCAGTGGCCTGGCTTTCCACACTCATGGCAGTTACCTGGGAGAGTATTCTGAGTGCAGTCTGGATAGGGCTGGCAGACTTGTAGGGCAGCCAGTAGAGCTTTTCCTTTTGCCTCTCATTTTGCCGAGTCCTTTCGTTTTCCTCCTGGTCCTGGCTGTAAAAGACCAAGGAAGCTATTTTAAGGATGTCAGGCAAAGGGGTGTTGGGGCCTAGTGCTAGTTTTTGGAGTTTCTTCTGAATATCTTGGGCTGCCTGAGTTAGGAAACGGCCCTTTAGGACCATTTACCCTACTTGTGTCTCTAGGTCTAGGTTAGTATGTTTCACTAGGGCATCTCATAGCCTCTAGGAAAGTGGTGGGGTTTTCAAGAGGGCCTTGATCTATTAAGGCAAATTTAGTACAGTTCACAGGCTTTGCTCTGCTGGTTTTCAGTCTTCTACCAGACAGAGGAACATGTGGTTCCTTCCCATATACCCCACTGGTTATTGTATTCCCAATTGGGATTGACCTGGGGAACTGTGGTGACCCCACAGGGTAGCCACCAGAGTCAGTCATGTACATTGTGTTTGCAAATTGTTGGGCTGCCTCCATAATGGAGTCATGTTCTCCCTTAGACAGTGTTTGCCCTAGTATGACTGAGAGGTCCCTCCAGGTGAGTTCAAATGTTAAGCCCAGTTTACGGAACCCTTTGATGTATTTATCAGGGTCCTCCAGAAACTTCCCTAGTTTCGTTTTAATTTGACTCAGGTCTTGCATAGTGAATGGAGTCTGGACTTTAGTGGGCACACTAGGGTTGTTAACCTCCTGAAGGGGGCATAATTTGAGGGTGGGGTCCAGAGGATGGCCCTGGGTAGGGAGGGGAGAGCACCAGGGCTAGGAGACTTGGATATAATAGGGTAGAAGGGGCAGTGGGGTTTGCGCTAAGCTCTGCCCTTGGTTCCTCTGGTGCTTGAACCCTGGGTAAATCTTATAAAGGGTCTCCCAAACCTACCAGAGGGGGCTGCCTGACTATGGCTGCTGTCATTGCTGGATCCATTTTACAAGCCCAACAAAGGTCAGGATTGTTTCCTAGAGTCATGAAGGCCTGTGCGTAGGGGATTTTTTGTCCATTTTCCCTGTTAGTGGCAAAACAAATCTAGTTGATAGATTGTACTAAAACATATGCTTCCATTTTGTAGCCAAGATTTCTAGTCCTGGAGTTTCTATTCAACCCAGGCTGTGTTACAGAAAAATATAAACCAAACCTTTAGTGTTTGAGGGTCAAACTCTTTCCTGTTCTTGAGGATGTTTCTGAGGGGTGTGTCCTGTGGTATGGAAACATGATTATCCATCTTTGAAGAGAGAACAGAGGAGACAAGAAGGAAAAAGAAGGCGTACTCTCTTATTTCCCTGTCATCCTTTCCTGAACAGGGCATCCCCATTCATCCTTAGGGTTCTGAAATGAACCAGTCTTACCAGGTACCCTTAACCTTGATCCCGTCTCATCACAATTACCCACTTGAGAATAGAAGAGATAGCAGAGTAAATAGGGACCCCCTATTCATCTTTGGGGTTCTGAAATGAACTGTTCTTACCAGGTACTGCTAACCTTGACTTCACCTCTGTTCTAATGATAATTTGTTCTGTGCCTATAGCCTAGGACCAGCCTTTGTCTCTGTCCTATGTGTACTTTTGTCTCTTGTACCTACAACCTTAAGCTGGCCTATATCCTTGTCTCCATGACCTTACAGTGACTCTCACTTGGAGCATTCTAGCACAAAATGATTATCTCTTTTTATGTAATCCCATTTCCTGTGTTTTTTATTAGATGAGAAGCCTGTTTTTCAGCTAACTACTACAGGGGGCTGAATTTCCCTTTCTTCGAATATGACCTTGAAGGTCTTGATGTATATTGAGAACGTGGAAGTGATTAGAGAAATGGAGGAAAATGTATGTTTGGGGTTTTTCATCCTCCCAGGGTAATATGCAGAACAAATGCTTAAGCAGATAGGAGAATCTCTTTGCTCCAGGAGGAAGCGGGAGAAAGTGAGGGGGATACTCACGGAAAGCTTCATATGCTCACAAAAACAGCAGCCCTTGAATTTGAGAGGGCAATATTTATGTACCTTCTTGAGATAAAGGAGGAACCTCCGGAGGACGTGGGGGTTGGGATAAGGGCTCACAGATGGCAAAGGAAGAATTTTCCCTCATTCCAAAGGGTTGCTAACTCAAAAAAAGCAAGTAGGTGGGGTCCTTAAAGTGCCACAGAGTGAGGTCCTATGCAAGACTTCTTGAAAAGTCACCAGAAACTTGGCCCTGGAGCATAACAGGAATGACAAGCATATGGTAAATCATAAAGAGCTGGCAGAGCTGGGGTTCCAATTAGTGTCTGTCCCATCAATGAGCCAACAGACATCTACAAGGGAGCCCATTTCTTCGCTGCTGTGCAAACACAGCAAGAGCCACGGGTGCACGAATAATAAGGAGTGTGTGTTTAAGGCAGAGAAGGAAGTCATGTGGCCTGTGAAATGAAAACAGAGAAGAGACAGACTTGCCCCCAAGGCGGACAGTCCTGTAGGTGTACAAGGCCATTTCAGAATATACACAGAGCAAGCAGGAGAGTAGGTGGTGCAGGCTTTTGGAAAACAGCCAGTTTTCATTGAAAAAGCAGAGGAAACCCCAGACATTGCACAATCTTAGAGTTTAGCCCTGTGACTCTTGCAAGCCTCCTGTTCAGGAAGGCCTTTAGTGTCTCAGGTCTACTTGGTGCAGACTCCAAGGTTCTTCCCACCCCCATGAGCCACCCATCAGAGTGAGCTGAGAGATCAGCCCAGTGAGGAGCAGAGCCTCTGTGGCTGAGAGGACTTGTTCTGGGGGTTGGTTAGTAAGCAGGAGAGAGAAACTGAGGAGAGGGAAACCATGTATGGGAGTTGAACACCTTCAGCCAAAGAAGGCGAGGCATAGAGGTGTCTTACCACTATGGAACATATCTGAGTCACACACCAAAGTATGTTAGCAGTGGCAAATCCATACAGGTCTGCACTAACTCGATTCTTGCCTCCTCAAAGGAAAGAATTCATCCGAGGAGCATAAGCAGAGTGAGAGACCGAGGCAAGTTTTTGAGCAGGAGTGAAAAATTTTTTAAAAGTTTCAGGGTAGGAACGAAAGGAAGTAAAGTACACTTGGAAGAGGGCGAAGCGAGCAACTTGAGAGATCCAGGTGTCCTGTTTGACCTTTGACTTGGGGTTTTATACACTGGCACGCTCATCTCCCCTCCCTTGTGTTTTCCTTGGGGTGAGCTGTCCACATGTGAAATGGCCTGCCAGCACTTGGGAGAGGCCACGTGCAGTATGTTTACCGAAGTTGTGCACATGCTCATTTGTGGCCTTACCAGTTGAGTGTTCCTAGAGGAAGGTCATGTATCAGTTAAACTCTGCCATTTGCCTCTTAGTGCAAATGCTTGAGCCCACTTGCCCAACTCCTGAGCACTAAGACTGGAAATAACTACTTGCCATTTATCAGGACCTTGGATCATTGAATATATTAGTGTTAACCATCTAGTGCTCTCTTTGGTACATGATTATGTTAACCTTAGTGATTCCCAATGAAGTTGAGCAGAGTGCCCCTAAAGGACTTTTCTGAGTAGCTATTTCAGAGTTAAGATTTTTTCAAACTATACCTTCCAGCACACCCACCAACCTCCCCCATTGTAATCTGCTCTCTAGGTTAGTGTGGGCCCGGGTTATGTAACTGAAGTAATCAACCCTGGTAGCTGATGGAGTGTATCTTTGGGATATCTGAAGGCAGAAATTGTGTTGAGAGCCACAAGTTCCCTTGACTCTTTATTAAGTGTGACATATTAATCCTTGTTTTTAGAGCTTTATGTGGAAATGTCAGTCTAGTCGCTGAGGAAAAACCTGGGCTCAGAAATTCCTTGCATTTCATTTGAAAGTATGATACAGCTATAGCTGGGATTTGGTCTCTTTTAGGGATGGGATTCACGGCAAAAGGGAAACCATCTGTGAAGATTTGCCCTAGAATGGCACCTTTGTCTTAGTTCCTCTTGATTTACTTTGGGATCCTTCAAGTTTCAAGCCTGGCTGGGTTGCCTTTGGAGCCAAAGACAGTTCCAATTCAATTGTTAGTATTAGTGAGTTCTTACTAGCATTTTGTGAGGAGTACTGCAAATCACACCACAAAGGGTGTGAAACCCTAGCTTGGGGGGCAGGGAGGGTGAGCTGAATTGTTTCTTCTTGGATTAATACCAGACATATTTCCCTTGGTGCAGATCCATTCTTCTCTGTGTGGGAATGTTTATGTTCAAACTGTTAGGTGAGGGTCTTGTTCAGATAATTTTTTTAAAATACACATTTTAAAACTTGTTTTAAAAAATCCACAAGCCCAACAAAATACTTCTTTTTTCATGATGACTTGTTCAGAAATTTGAAAAGGTTTTTTGATGTATGTGAGAGCTTTCCCTGTCATGTGGGTCTACCAGTCATTTGAGCAGAGTTAAGTGAGGCCAAAGAGGCTTCTCTGGCAGCTTGGAAGCTTTGTGTAGTAGCCAAGCCGCGAGCTGAGAGAGGTTGATACTCATTTGTTTGTATATAAAACTTTCATTCCCAAAGTCTTAGATATCACATACCAGGAAAGATGATTGTGAAAAGCAGGGATAAACTCAAGTATTTCTCAGCTGTTATGGTTGCATTTGATGTATCCGATTCTGCCTGACAATATTTGCCACTTGATTGTCTGAACAGAGTTTTAACTGGTAGCAGAGTGAGCATTAATTATTCACATCTAGCAGCTGTCATAAATATGATTGTGTAGGCCCGAGTCTTACAATAAAGCCTTTTGCCTGGAGATCTCCAGCCCTCCCTTCTTTTTGTACCATTTGTGAGCTTCATTCTGGAGTTGTGTGACTTGATAAGGTATAATGTTCTTTGCTTCTGAGGAACTGTGCTGAGGGCTTGTGCAGAGAGTGGCCCATCTAGAAATGTCTCTCAGGACCCTGAAGGCTCCCTTGTTTCCTTTTCCTGGTTCCAATCGGGGTATAGCAACTGGGTCTGGATATAGCAACAGCACCCCCTAGTGTATTATAGGGTGAGGATGTGTTCCTGGTTAACAGTAAGGTGAGGTGTTCTGGCTTCACAGAGTGCAGTGTGAGAAAGTGGCAACTTGGCATTTATTAAACAATATAGTTGAGGCTAAATATGCAACAGCAGCCTGTCTTCCAGGTTTTGACAGCTGAGAAAGGAAGATAAAGACAGCAGAAAGATAGGATTTTAGATTACTTTACAAGGATACGAAGGCTAAGGAGAGCCGCAGGAGGGAATCAAGAGGTCACTGGGGAAGGGAGTTGTTCCAATGAATGGTTTGCTGTTCTTCAAAGAATCCAAAGCTTGGCCATATGCACAGAAAGGCCTGGCCACAAAGGCCTTCCATTGTTGGCTGAGACTGGGGACCTGCAATGGGGGGTTCAAAGCCTTTTGTTAGATGTGAAACGGAAATTCCAAACACTCCAAGCAGTGACTTAAAGGCTGCAAAAGTATAAATGACAGGTAGATATTTGCCTCATAACAGAGTTTTGATTAAGGAAACTAGGCCTTAAGGGAACAAAATGGGGGTGGAGATGGACTATAGAGAGAAGAAAATAGGGATGCTTTCTTCATTTTGTTCTTTTAACAAATATTTGCTGTTGAGCTGCTATTCAGTGCCAGCTTCTGTTCTGCATACTGCAAATACAGATGTGAATAAAACAGAGTTTCTGTCCTCATGGAGCTTACATTCTTTACAGTTGTCAATAAGAGGGTCACCACGGATCAGTTCTTAACGTTTGTATTTTTGAAGTGTGATTTATTTACAGGCAGAATGTTATTTGAGGTCATGGAAAGTACCCATTGTTCAAAATTGTCTTCCCCCAACCAACCAGTTTTTTTCCGAAATTTATCAACCAAAGCCCCTCATTCATTATGTTTTCTGAGAGGAGTAATAATGAATCCAGTTGCTTTGACCCACACTTACATCTAGTGAAAATGAATGACCTGATGAGACCTAGAGGGATGGGACACTGAGGGGTGGAATTACAGCATTGGGACTAGCAAGCTGTAGCCTTGGTGAGTTTATTTCAGGACGAAGTTTTCATTATCTGTAGAAGTAGCTGTATTCCTGTCAGGTCCCTTCTAGCTCTTACCCTATTTTGTGTGGCAGATAGCATCCAAGAAGGTGTAGGGCTGGGTGCAGTGGCTCACACCTGTAATCCCAGCGCTTTGGGAGGCCCAGGCGTGCGGATCACCTGAGGTCAGGAGTTCGAGACCAGCCTGACCAACATGGAGAAACCCCATCTCTACTACAAATACAAAATTAGCTGGGCGTGGTGGTGCATGCTTGTAATCCCAGCTACTTGGGAGGCTGCGACAGGGGAACTGCTTGAACCCAGGAGGTGGAGGTTGCGGTGAGCTAAGAGCATGCCATTGCACTCCAACCTGGGTAACAAGAGTGAAACTCCATCTCAGGAAAAAAAAAAAAAAAGGTGTAGAACATGGAGCACCCCTGGGACCCCAGGAAAATTATTTGGGGGTAGGAGTAGGACCAGATTAGACACTGAAAAAAAAAAACCATGGAGAAGGAACATGATTTGACAGTCAAATTTAGGCTATTTAAAAAAATATTTCTAGGGCATTTATTCTTGGGTTCAATTTCTGACTATAAATTATCTGGAAGGGAGGGTGGTACTATGAATATGGCTGTAGCAGATTTTTTGGGAAAGCCCAGTTGGTTTTACTTTTGTGGGTCACATTAGTTTTGAAGATTATCTATAAAGCTTACAGTGATAGACCTGACCCCCAAGCCTCAGCTGCTTAAAGAGCTGTGTACTGTGGATTTTCTTGTTGTGCAGTGTTTCCTTTTAACTTTCCTGTTCAGGGCAGAAACAGAGTAATGCAGGCCCATATTCTTTGACTCCTAGAGAGCAAGTGACCTACTTACTATTGTACCTGAAATATTCAGCTAGAGTATATTTTAGGAAATACTTTTTCAGCTTTAAACATGACTTTGCCTTTGTGAATAAACACTTCAATAGAGAGGTACTGACAGGTGTTCTGGACTGTTCTCCTGACCCGTTGTGTGACTTTGGATACTGTATGACTTTTCTCCTTTGAAAGAGGCAGTGTAAAATCCACAGGTTTCTTTAGAAAAGACAATTTGTAACTACACCCTTCATGTAATGAAGATTAGTGAAAGCTTTCATTGGATTTAGAAATTTTAGAAATGCAGGAGGCCGGGTGCGGTGGCTCACGCCTGTAATGCCAGCACTTTGAGAGGCTGGGACGGGAGGATTTTTGAGCCCAGGAATTTGAGACCAGCCCGGGCAACATAGTGAGACCTCATCACTACATAAATTATACAAAATTATCCGAGAGTGGTGGCACACACTTGTAGTCCCAGCTACTCAGGAGGCTGAGGGGGGAGAATCTCTTGAGCCTGGGAGGTTGAGGCTGCAGTGAGTTGCCATCATGCCACTGCATTCCAGTGTGGGCGACAAAGTGAAACACAGGAGTTATTTGCTGGGTTCTTTAACAGCTGGAAGATGTGGGTTCTGGTATTCATAGTTTATTGGCTAGGCTTTTCTTTATTTTGTGGTCCTCCTCTTTGCAGGGTTTCAGCCTCTCTGTGAAGACCAAAGTACCTGTGTAAACAGGATTCCAGGATGGAATATGAGTAGGTTTTTTGTTTGCAAAATTCCTTACTGTACATGGCTAACTTTTAAAGAAATAACACAGTGGACCAACAGAAAGATGAAAACCTTGGGTAGCTTTGTAATTTTCTATGTGTGTGTTCTGCCACCTGCTGGAAAAGGATCACCACGCTTGGGAAGCTGGCTGGCAAAGCAGAGGAGGGTGTGTAATCTGGCTTCTTCAGCCCTCTTCTAGGGGTAGGCAGAATACAGGAAAACTCACAAAATGCTGTGGTGTGCTTGGTTTTCTGCTGGATCTCCCTAACTGGCAACTAGCATTATCCCACAGGGATTTCCCCTTCAGCCTGCTGAGCTCACAGCCAGCCACCTCAGGCCCAGGCTACTTTGTGAGCCCCGCTCACATCATGCTCTGGCCTTATTCCTCTGAGTATCCAGTGTGTTGACTGGGATTGCCTTGAAATACTTTTCACTGGTTGAAAGTGGAAACAAAACAAAACAAAACATTTAATCCAAAGTAGGGGGCAGGGTGGCCACCTTTGTTGTGACATCTATAAGAGGACCCACTGACCTATTCAGGAAAGGAATGGCCTTTTTTCCTGAGATTATAGTCTCCTTCCTTTTTGGTGTTAAAATGCATTTTTACAAAATGATGCTGAGAGATGAGGGTTATCACTGTAAACATATATTTGCTTGGCAAAAGAAAAAGGAAATGTAAATCAGTTCCCTAATTCTTAAAATATTTTCCTATCTGTAAAATGCCAAAGTCTGGCCAAATGCAGTTTGCTACTCATTGTGGTCAGTCTTACCTTTTCCTTTATTTGACAACCTGAGCAGAAAAGTGGGGTCAACAATCCTCAGTTGTAACTTCCTTATTTTCCCTGTCAAATTCTCCATGGATTTTTCTGTGCTGTGACCCACATAGAAACACAAAAATAATAGTGTGGTGGAATGAGGATAATGTTTCTTCACTAACTGGGTCACTGCTTTATGGATAAATTTTCGTCTAGAGTAAATGGTTGGCCTGGTTTTGCACCCCTTTGGATCATTTTCTTCCTCTGGAGTTCTGGATGGAATGTGACCTTCCTGGATGGATGTGTATGTGGGACTCCCATGGGCAAGACTTAGATTTTTGGCAGCCAGACCCTCAAGGCAACTGGGACAGGATGTGGAGGCTCAGCCTCCCTGTTATTTGAAATTTCTCAGAGGCACACAATACTTTTGAAAGATTTTTAAATGGGAATAAGACATTTTAATATCTATGATTAATTTAAAAAATTTTATTAACTGAGGTAATGACACAGACTTTCTTCTGTATTAACGGATATAATTACAGAAGAGTGTTATTTTTAAAAAATGTTACAGCCTCAATTTAAATAAAATTTTAAAGTTTAAAGAAAAAATGTAGATATACTCTGATTGAGACAGGTTTTGTGTTTGGCTTTGTGGAGTCTAAATTGAAAATTGCTAGTGTAGAAAACCTGAACTGAGATTTATTTTTGAAAAGATACTTAAAGAGAGCAGATAGTTGAGATCTAAGTAGGTAGAGGCTGGGAAAATGAATTTGTACTGAAGCCAGAACACATGGTGTCTTCACTGGAAATAAATATTCCCAAAGAATAAACTTTTTTTGTGTGTGTACTGCTTTTGAATGAGCTAGGACATTTATGATTATAGGGTGTGGTTTTCTTATGGGCAAGCATGGAGATTCTGAGCTAAAGGCCATATGAAGAAGGTAGAAAGATCTTCCCCAGTTAATTTTCATAGGCCAGATTAGAAATATGTCCAAGAAGTGACTTCATAAAACTTTGAAACTTGGCTGAAAACCCTGGCAGATCTGCATCATCTGGTAAATATTTAAGACCTTGTGTGTGTTATTTTCAAGAAAAGGCAATAAACTGTAGAATTTTTTTTCAACAAAAACAAAACACTGTGGGGTTGTTAGCTTTTGCATCAGAACTTTGGTAAGATAATGTGTTTGTTTTGGTTTTGGGTTTTTTTGTTTTGTTTTGTTTTGCTTTTGTTTTTGAGACAGAGTCTTGCTCTGTCAGCCAGGCTGGAGTGCAGTGGCACGGTCTTGGCTCACTGCAACCTCCCTCTCCTGGGCTCAAGCAATTCTCCTGCCTCAGCCTCCCGAGTAGCTGGGTTTACAGGCGTGTGCCACCATGCCCGGCTAATTTTTATTTTTATTTTTAGTAGAGATGGGGTTTCACCATGTTGGCTAGGCTGGTCTTGAACTCCTGACCTCAGGTAATCCGCCCGCCTCAGCCTCCCAAAGTGCTGGGATTACAGGCATGAGCCACTGCGCCTGGCTGGTTTTTTTTTTTTTTTTATTTCATTTTATTTTTTGAGACGGAGTCTCTCTCTGTTGCCCAGGCTGGAGCGCAGTGGCGCGATCTGGGCTCACTGGAAGCTCCGCCTCCCGGGTTCGCGCCATTCTCCTGCCTCAGCCTCCTGAGTAGCTGGGACTACAGGCGCCTGCAACCACGCCCAGCTAATTTTTGTATTTTTAGTAGAGACGGGGTTTCACAATGTTAGCCAGGATGGTGTCGATCTCTTGACCTCATGATCCTCCCACCTCGGCCTCCCAAAGTGCTGGGATTACAGGCATGAGCCACCGCGCCTGGCCAGTTTTGGTGTGTGTTTGTTTGTTTGTTTTGCTTTTTCCCCAGAGGGGGAGAAAAGAGATCTCATTTCAGATAGATTTAGGTCAGTTTAAATTCTCTTTCACTGAGGTTGACCTGATCAAAGTTTGCCTAGTGACTCAGCAAAGTCTTGTCATGTGGAGGCTTCATTTTTCATCACCTGTTATTTTTTCCTTTTTTTAAAAATTTATTTCTTTACAGAGACATTTTGATATCATTTAAAATCTCAGCATGTGACAAATATAAACTGAAAATGTGAATTCTCATGTAGTAGGAAAATTAGAAAGCAGGTAAATATAAAGGCTGTCTTTCCTTAGGTGATAGCCTTTTGTTAATGACATTATCTTGGTTTCCTCAGGTGATAACCTAATTAATGACATCATCTTGTATTTCTGTCCTAATTAAGTTCACTTCTGTCATCTCAGGTAAATGGTAGAGAACTCATGGGTAAAGGTAAATGGGTAGAGTACTCATGTTCCTATTTTAAAACTTGAGAAATAGAGTCACAGATAAAGAATGACTTTCCTGTCTCCCTTTTTCTCAATTCATTGTTCTACTGGTAATAAGGTTAACACAGATGTTAATAACTTACTTAATGCCAAAACACTTTACATGTATTATTTTATTATTTCTTGTGAGATAGGTATATTCCCACTTTATTCAGATGAGGAGAGAGTGACTTTCAGAGACTTTATTTTATTTTTTTGAGATGGAGTCTCACTCTGTCGCCAGGCTGAAGTGCAGTGGTGCAATCTTGGCTTGCTGCAACCTCCACCTCCCTGGTTCAAGCGATTCTCCTGCCTCATTCTCCCAAGCAACTGGGACTACAGGCACATGCCACCACACCCAGCTAATTTTTGTATTTTTAGTAGACATGGGGTTTCACCATGTTGGCCAGGATGGTCATCTTTTGACCTCATGATCTGCCCACTTTGGCCTCCCAAAGTGCTGGGATTACAGGCGTGGGCCACTGTGATCAGCCGACTTACAGAGATTTTAAAAATTACTGAAATTTACAAAGCTGGAAAGAGGCAGAACTGGGAACTAACCCATCGCTGACTTCATGGTCTGTGCTTTAAACTGTTACACCATATGTCGGTCCAGTTATATGCTACAGAGAAAGCAACTTCCACAGAGTTGAAACCAGCTGCCTTTTGCTGGGCTCCCAGCCTGGTTACTGTCCTCCTATTTCTGACATTAAGAGAAGCAAAAGGTTTATTTAGACCTCCCAGGAAAGGGTTCTGGAAAAGCGATAGGACCCTGTTCTTCAGCTCAGGGTCATCTATCACTGGTAAGACCCCTCTCTAAGATGTTTTAAAATAGCATGTCAGAGACACAATAAATGAATATATCCTCTACGTAAAGGCTTAGTAAACAGCAGCTCAGTAATTGCCCAAAGTGTAAGCAGGCAAGCCAGAGGCCTCAAAGTGAACACGCCTGCACAGTGTATAGGCAGGCATCATCTCATCAGCTTTACTCCCACCCTGGCCTTCCCTTTTCTGTTGACTTGGGCAGAGTCTCAACTTTTCCTTACAAAAGATCAAAACTAAGACTTCTTGGCTATCCAAATCAGATCGTCACTAGAGTTTGGCCAGCTGTCCGTAAAGACAAGCTGGGTTGGCCTTGGCATTCCAGGAAATTGAACCTCTGCTGAAGGACCTTAAAACCAACAACTGTCTGTCTCATACCACAGACATAGCTTTGACCGAAAAACTGAACATTCCTCATGCCAAGTAAATGGTATCTCAGGGGATGCCATCCAGACTCTCCATCTTTTAACCCATTTATCTTTAGAAACTTAGCTTTTCTCTTTCAGACTCTTGGCCTGTAAACATGAAATTCTATTTGGATACAAAGCCAATTCCAAAAAGGGGATCCTTTCTGGACTGCTGCTGTTTTTGCATCGTAGTAGCCATCTATTGTTACTTTGTTGATTATGAATTTTCTAAAACAAATAATTTTGTAGAACACATACTCTAGACCCTGTTTGTACAAAATTCACCACAATGGAAGGCGCCTTAAATGCCTGACTCTGCACTGTTTGTTTTTGAAGGAGAAAAGACATTTAAACTCTGCATTTATCTTTCTGCTTGGTTCTGTGAGCTACTGAGATTTAACTCTTCAATTTTCTTATGACTCGAAAATTCAAATATCTTAGCCACCCACTACAACAAAATATCACAAGTGTTCTTAGAGCTTTAGGAGGAGGAACAGTGTGGTCAGAATGCTGCCTTCTTTATAATACCACAGTCAAAAAACATCTTCTCACTTACTAATTCAATACAGAAAAACTGACCTTTCATTTTAGCTTTTGCATATTAAGAACATGATCTCTAACATTCCATTCCTTATAGCAAAAGCTCATTATTTTAAATGTCTCCGATGTTCATTATCATGCCATGTTTCCTCTTCTGCTTCCTAAGAGAGGAGGGAGTGTCATTCACATCTGGCAAATGGGAAAGAGTTACATAGATAAGCTATGACTCATCAACCAACTCAATTCTGGCCCCAGGCAGCAGGTGGTTCTTTTGATCTTTCACTAAACTGGGACTTTTACAGGAAACAGTCCTTGAGGAGGGCAGTTTCAGTAACTTGGCAGTTTTGTAAGCAGCATGCATGTAAACTAGAAGATAATCTCTTCATGCCCAAGCGTATTATAAATTACTGATGGAACCAGATGCAAAAGGGACCCCAAACATGAGATTTCTGTATTGTACACATTATTCAGTCATGAGCCATGGAAATGTAATTGGTAATGTCTTGCCTGTGTCTTGAATCCCAAATTGAAGATGGGGAATGAGGGGCTCTATATTTAGATGGTTACATGTGATGCCAAAGAAAATGACCAATATGGGATCAAGAAGTGAACAAATCAGTTTGAAACTGAGCAAAAAGATGGATGCATCACCAGGAGGATGAAAGAGAGCATCAAGACTTGTAACATTTGGCTGGAGAATAGGCAACTATTTCTGTGAGGTGGGGTGGGTAGTTAACACTAGAACTATACTACAGTCACAACCAGGTATCCAATATATGGACATTTATATTAAAGATTACAAATATTGTAGTTTTCCTTTTTCTTTTTCTTTTCTTTTCTTTTTTTTTTAAGATGGAGTCTCGCTTTGTCAGGCTGGAGTGCAGTGGCACGATCTTGGCTCACTGCAACCTCCGCCTGCCAGGTTCAAGCGATTCTCCTGCCTCAGCCTCCTGAGTAGCTGGGACTACAGGCGTGTGCCACCATGCCCAGCTATTTTTTTTTGTATTTTTAGTAGAGATGGGGTTTCACTGTGTAAGCCAGGATGGTCTCAATCTCGTGACCTTGGGATCCACCCACCTTGGCCTCCCAAAGTGCTGGGATTATAGGTGTGAGCCACTGCAGCTAACCTCTTTTAGTTTTTCTTAACTACCTTTATTATCCCTTGAAAGAAGTCTTGTGACTTTAAGTACCTTAATGGGCCATGCAGTTAACACCCTAGTGAACCATGCCAGATGTAAGATGGCAAGGAATGGTAGGCCCTATAGCAACTGGACATTGGTATAAACACACACACACACACACGCCCTATAGCAACTGGGCGTTGATATTAAGACAGACACACACACTCTGACGCATAAACACATCTACCTTCAGGAATTCTTAAGGTCATATTTCAGCCATTATTATTGTCACTAACCTGGTTCCCTGAGAGTATTTCACAATGTCAGGGAAGGGCAGGAAAAGAGGGGCTTCAGGACCTACATTTATAGAGAAGCAGTCATGTTTAAGTCTTCTAGTAAGCTCTCATCCAGCAGCATTGAGATAAACTAAATCAAGTGGTTTCTAATGTTGGCTGTGGTAGATTCCATGGGATGGTGCCTCAGATGGTATTATCTGGATAATCTAGTCCCACTGAATATTCATGAAAAATAGAAAGTTCCTCACAGGCAAGAGAGTTTAAGGAGATATACAAAGTAAGCTAAGAATACCTTGGATATTGTCTGTTATACATTTTATGTATTGTCAATAAAACAACCATTTACATCTTCTCTTCAAACTACTAACTTTCCCTTCCTCATCCTTGCTTTCAGTTCATGACATTGCTTCCTATTTCACTGAGAACACTGAAGCAGTCAGGAAGGATGCCCACAGACTCAAGCTCTCAATCATGTACTTACCAACATCTGTACGCCTACATTCTGTTTTCACTTCTCTCTTGCGTATGAACTGTTCATTCTCCTGTCAAGAGTCAGTTCCTCCTCTTCTGCATTGGATTCCACCACCTCTCACCTAGTCAAGAACATGGCTCCAGAGATTCTCCTCTCTTCATACATCATCAGTTTCTTCCTCTCTAGTAGGACACTTCCATCAGTACACAAACTTGTCTCTCATCTTAAAAAATCATTTTTTGAGTCACTTGCCACTCCAGAAATCAATCCTTTTCTTGGCTCCCCATTTGCAGCAAAATTCCCAGGAAAAGTTGTCTACTTTTGGTGGTCTCTGATTCCCTTTCCTCTGTTCTTTAAAAACCGCATTCAAGTTTTTTACTCTCCCCATGGCCCACACCATTGAAACTGCTCTTGCCAAGATCACAGGTAGTTTCCAATTTGTTAAATCCAATGATTAGTTCCTTGTTGCCAACTAATTTTATGTATCACTTACATTTTATATGATTAATTCCTCCCTTCTCCTTGATATAGTTTCTTCACTTGGCTTTCAGGATTTCACATTCTTGGATTTCTCCTACCTCACTGGTCACTGTTTTTGGTCACCATTGCTGATTACTCTTCTCAGTGAACTCTTACATTGTTGTGCTCAGGACTCGGTCCTAAGGCTTCTTTATCTATATTCACTCCCATTGTGATCTCTTATGGCTTCAAATACTACCTATATGTTGATGGATCCTAAATTTATATTACTGAAGCAAACATCACTCCTTAAGTCTACTTGTATATCTAACTTGGCATCTCCATTTGTATGTCTAGTAGGTATCTCAAAATTACCATTTCTAAAACTGAATTTTAAATCTCCCTTCCTGTATCAGTTCAGATTCTTGGGAATATATGTGAAGATGGAATTAGAATTTCAAGAGATTTACTGGGGGAGAGTGGAGAGTCATATTAGCAAGATGGCAGAGTCCTTCCACAACACAACAGTTAGACAGCTATCCATGAATGAAAATAGCTTTAGGAGAGCCCAGGAGTCCAATTAAGAAGCTGCAGCAACGTAGTGGAGAATTAAAAAAAAAAAAAAAAAATGGTGGTATGAGAATAACTGCACTGCACAGAAAGGCTAGGAAGAACAGCTTCATTTTGCCTGCATTATTTCATCCCCCAGGCCAGCAGAGCTCATCACCAAGAGAGTACTCCCAGGCCTGTGAGTTCCCCTCATGGAGCAAAGTAGAGCAGGGTGAGCAACCTGCATCCCCAGCCTTTTTGAGGCACTGCCTAAAGGACCTTCTTTGGTATCACTCCACTAATATTGCTGAGGAGATCAGCGTAACTGAGACATTTAGAGACAGATAAGAACAAAAGAGAAGGGTGGAGGGCTATCAATATCAGTATCAGCCATGTAGTGTGTGCCGCCATGGTTCCCAGTGGACTGCTCTGCAAAGGACCTCAGCAACCATCATGGCTGCTATTAGCCCCCAGGAGAAGGAGACACTGCTGCAGGCCTGCCCTCCTGCCCCCTGAGAAGGAGTTGCTGCTGCACCACTCAGGCTGGAGACACTACTCCACCCCCTTGGCAACTGCATGCATGCCTGTACCCTGGTCTTTCTGCATACACCTGTGCTCCAGACCCTGACTCTCAGTTGCTCCATGAGTGCCTGTGTCTTGCACACCAGCATCGCTACCGCCATGGACATGCCTGTACCCTGGACACAGGTACCATTGCTACAGCAGGTATGCCTACACTCCTCAGCTTCATAGTTGTTCTAAGAGTACCTGTGCTTCACACACTGGTGACACCACCATAGTGGGCATACCTGGGCCCTGGATTCCAGAGCCACAGTCACACCATGCATGACTCTGCTCCAGACCCTAGATGTGGCTCCAAGGATTCCCTTGGCCAGGGGGCATAAAGAGAACAGGAGGACTCCAGCAGCCTTCACCACTGAAGATCTCAATAGCCTTTGCTGCCATTGAGGACACCTGCAATCTTAGCTGACACTGACCTCAGGTGATGGAGCTGCAAGAGACTACAGTGCTATGACCTCCTCAGTGCTAGAACTGCCATGCCCCACTCAGACAATACCCTCACACTCATCCATGGGTGAAGGTCCTTCCCCACTGAAACCAGCCAAAGCCTGGAAGAGGTGATGTCTCCCTCAAATGTATAGACATCAATGCAAAGCTATGAGAAACAAAAAATTAAGGAAACATATCACCACCAAGAGAACACAATAATTTTCCAGTAACTGACCCCAAAGAAATGGAGATCTACAAATTACCTAACAAAGAATTCAAAGTCATCTTAAACTCTTGAGCTACAAGAGAATACAGATAGACAACTAAACAAAATCAGGAAAATAATACATGAACAAAACGAGAAGTTTAGCAAAGAGATAGATACCATAAAAGAGAACAAAATGAATTCTGGAGCTGAAAAATACAATGATTGAAGAGAGAAATTCAATAAAGACCTTCAACAGCAGACTCTATTAAATAGAAGAACGAATCAGTAAACTTGACAGATCGTTTGAAATGACCAAGTCAGAGGAACAAAACAAAACAAAAAAAGAATTAATAAATCTGAAGTGACTTTTAGGGCAACTTTAAGCAAACAATAGGCATATTATGGGAGTTCCAGAAGGAGCAGAGAAAGAGGCATAAGACTTAATTAAGGAAGTAATGGCAGAAAATTTCTCAAATCTGATTACAGAAATGAACATCTAGATCCATGATGCCTAAAACATCCCAAATAGGCTGAACATTGAGAGATTTTTACCAGGACACATTGTACTTGAATTGGTTACAGTTAAGAACACATAATTTTTTAAAGCAAAAAGAGAAAAGCAACTCATTGTAAATAAGGAAATCCCCATAAAATTTTATGGCAGCAGATTTCTAAATAGAAACTTTGTGAGCTGAGAGTGGGATGATATACTCAAAGTACTGGAAGAAGAAAAACTGCCATCCAAGAATACTATACCTGGGAAAATTATCCTTTAAAAAAGAAGAGGTTAATGTCTTTCTCAGAAAAACAAAAATTGAGTTTGTCACCACTAGATGTACCTTACAAGAAATCCAAAAGGGAGTTTTAAAAATAGAAATGAAAACGTGCTAATCAGCAGCACAAAATCATGTGAAAGCATAGATTTCACTGTAAGTATAAATATATAGACATACAAATATTTATTTAACAATGTAATGGTGGTGCATAATTTACCTTTAACCCTAATATTAAAATTAAAAGATAAAAATTTGTTAATGGAATCACAATACAAAAAGAAACTAACTCTCACTACAAAACACAAAGTCTGTGTGGGAGAAGGGGAGTAAATTTGTAGTGTTTTTGAATGCAATTGAAATTAAGTTATCAACTTAAAGTAGAAGGGTATAACTACAAGATTATTTTATGCAATCTTCAAGCTAACCATAACAAAAAAAACCTACCATAGGTAAACAAAGAATAAGGAGAAAAAGAAAGAAAAGGAAGAAAGCAAAAGAGGAAAAGAGGGAAAATAACAGCAAAAAAGAAAACAATTAACAAAATGGTAATAGTAAGTCCTCACTTATCAATAATTACCTTAAATGTAAATCCATGAAACTCACCACTCAAAAGGCATAGAGTGGCTGAATGGATTGAAAAACAAGATACACTGTCCACAAAAAACTCACTTGAGATTGAAAGACACCTTGACTGAAATTATAGGGATGGAAAAATGTAGTTCATGCAAATAGTAACCAAAATAAGGCAGAAGTGGCTATATTTATATCAGACAAAGTAGATTTTAGGTAGAAAACTGTAGAGAAAAAGATGGTCATTATTAAATAATATAAGGGTCAATTTAACAGGAATATATAACAATTTTAATTATATACACACCCACCCAACATCACAGCACCTAATTATATCCAGCAGATGTTGATAGATCTGAAGACTAAAACTGACATCAATACAAAATTGTAGAAGGGAACTTCACTACCCCACTTATGCTAATGGATAGAACACCCAGACAGAAAATCAATAAAAAAACAGCTGACTTGAACAATGCCGTAGATCAAATGGAGCTAACAGACATACACAGAACTTTCCGTTTAACAGCAGAAGAATAAACTTCTCAAGCACACATGGAACATTCTCAAGGATATATTACATTTTAGCGTATAATATGTGCCATTTGTTATGAAACAAATCTTAACAAGTAGAAGAAGACTGAAATCATATATGAGACATCTTTTCTTTTCTTTTTTTTTTTTTTTGAGGCAGAGTCTTGCTCCGTCGCCCAGACCGGAGTGCAGTGGCCGGATCTCAGCTCACTGCAAGCTCTGCCTCCCGGGTTTACGCCATTCTCCTGCCTCAGCCTCCTGAGTAGCTGGGACTACAGGCGCCCACTACCGCGCCCGGCTAGTTTTTTGTATTTTTTAGTAGAGTCGGGGTTTCACCATGTTAGCCAGGATGGTCTCGATCTCCTGACCTCGTGATCCGCCCGTCTCGGCCTCCCAAAGTGCTGGGATTACAGGCTTGAGCCACCGCGCCCAGCCGAGACATCTTTTTTGACCACAGTGGAATGAAAAGACATCAAGAAAACCAGAAAATTCACAAATACATGGAAACTATACAACATACTTTTGAACTACCATTAGGTCAAACAGGAAATAAAAAAGAATTTCAAAACTATCTCAAGACAAGTGAAAACAAAATCAACACATACCAAATCCTATGAGATGCAGCAAAAGCAATACTGAGAGGGAAGTTTATAGCAATAAATGCCTACATTAAAAAAAAAGATGTCAAATAAACAACCTAACTTTATATCTCAAGGAACTGGAAAAAGAAGAATAAGCCTAAGTCCAAAAGCTAGCAGAAAGAAGGAAATAATAAAGATTAGAGCACAAATACATTGAGAATGGAAAAACAAAACTAAGAGCTGTATTTTTTGAAAAGATAAAATTGACAAACTCTTACACTAAGAAAAAAAGACTCAAGAAGAAAGAGAGTTATTACAATGGATACCCCAGAAATAAAAAGGGTCATAAGGTACTATTATACCAACAAACTGGATAAACTAGAAGACATGGAAAAATTCCTAGAAACATACAACTTACAAAAACTGATTCAAGAAGAAATAGAAATTTTGAAAAGACCAGTCACAAATAAGGAGATAGAATTAGTAGTAAAAAAATCTCCCCAGAAAGAAAGGTGCAGAATCAGATAGCTTCACCGGTGAATTCTACCAAACATTCAAAGCAGAATTAATACAAATCCTTCTTAAACCCTTCCAAAAAATAGAAGAGGGAACACTTTCAGACTCATTCTGTGAGGCCAGCATCACCCTGATACCAAAACCAGACAAAGACATTATAAGAAAAGCAAATTACAGGTCAGTATCTCTGATGAACATTGATGTAAAAATCCTCAAGCACATACTAGCAAACTGAATTCAACATCTCATTAAAAGGATCATACACCATGACCAAATAGGATTTATCTCTGACATGCAAGGATGGTTTAACATACACAAATTAGCATGATACAACATGTTAATAAAATCAAAGAAAGAAAAACACATGATCATCTAAATAGACACAAAAATGCCTTTAACAAAGGCAGAAAAAACCTTTGACAAAGTTCAACATCCATTTATGATTAATACTCACAACAAAATACGTGTGGAAGGAACTAACCTCAACACAATAAAGGTGACATATCTAAAGCCTGCAGCTAGCATTATCATTGATGAGGGAAAACAAAGCTTTCCTTCTAGAATCCAGTACAAGGTACAGATACCCACTCTCACCACTTATTTTTTGATGTAATACTGGAAGCTTTAGCCAGAGCAGTAAGACAATAATAAATAAATTAAATAAATAAATACATAAAGGCATCCACGTAAGAAAGGAAGAAGTAAAATTATTTGTAGGTGACATAATCTTATATGTAGAAAACTTTAAAGACTCAACAAATAAATGGTTACAACCAATAAATGAATACAAAATCAACATACACATGAAGCATCCAAAAATGAAATCAAGAAAACAATAACAGAAAAAAAGTCTGCAAGAAGATGGCCAAATAGGAACAGCTCCAGTTTGCAGCTCCCAGCAAGACCAGTGCAGAAGATGGGTGGTTTCTGCATTTCCAACTGAGGTACCCAGTTCATCTCACTGGTTAGGCAGTGGGTCCAACCCACTTAGGGCAAACAGAAATGGGGTGGGGCGTTGCTTCACCTGAGAAGTGTAAGAAGCCAGGGGAACCTCTCTCCCCCAGTCAAGGTAAGCCGTGAGGGAACTGTTCTTCCTGGCTGGTTACTACGCTTTTCCCACAGTTTTTGCAATCTGCAGATCAGGAGATTCCCTTGTGTGCCTACACCACCAGGGCCCTGGGTTTCAAGCAGAAAACTGGGTAGCTGTTTGGGCAGACACTGAGCTAGCTGCAGGAGTTTTTTTTTTTATAACCCAGTGGTGCCTGGAACTCCAGCAAGACAGAACCATTCACTCCCCTGGCAAAAGGGCTGAAGCCAGGGAGCCAAGTGGTCTCACTCAGTGGGTCCCACTCCCATGGAGCCCAGCAAGCTAAGAACCACTGGCTTGAAATTCTCACTGCCAGGACAGCAGTCTGAAGTTGACCTGGGGTGGTTGAGCTTGAGGGAGGGGCACCTGTCATTACTGAGGCATTAGGTGGTTTTCCCCTGATAGTGCTAAAGAGGGTGGGAGGTCTGGCCTAGGTGGGATTCACCACGGCACAGCAGAGTCGCTATTGCCAGACTGCTTCTCTAGATTCCTCCTCACTGGGCAGGACATCTCTGAAGGAAATGCAGCAGCCCCAGTTAGGGGCTTACAGATATCACTCCCATCTCCCTGGAACAGAGCACCTCAGGGAAGGGGCGGCTATGGGAGCAGCTTCAGCGGCCCTAAAGAGAACAGCTGGTCCTGACAAGAGGGATTCTACCAGTACAGCGTACCAGCTCTGCTAAGGGACAGACTGCCTCCTCACGTGGGTCCCTAACTCTCATGCCTCCTGACCAGGAGAGACCTCCCAACAGCGGTCAACAGACACCTCATGCAGGAGAGCTCTGGCTGGCATCAGGTCATCAGCTCCATCAACTTTAAATTTCATATGGAACCAAAAAAGAGCTCATAGAGCCAAGACAATCCTAAGCAAAAAGAACAAAGCTGGAGGCATCATGCTACCTGACTTCAAGCTATACTACAAGGCTATAGTAACCAAAACAGCATGGTACTGGTACCAAAACAGATATATAAACCAATGGAACAGAAGCAGACCTCAGAAATAACACCACACATCTACAACCGTCTGATCTTTGACAAACCTGATAGAAACAAGCAATGGGGAAAGGATTCCCTATTAATAAATGGTGTTGGGAAAACTGGCTAGCCATATGCAGAAAACAGAAACTGTTTCCTCTTGCTGCCTTTCCCACAAATATTCTAATAGTGCATTCTCTCACTTTTTCTGTGTCTTTGTTCAGATGTGACCTTCTTAAGGAAGCCTACTCTGACCAACCTATTTAAAATCACATTCTCCTCTGCAAACCTGATGCCTTTTAACCTGCTTTATTCCATTCTTTTTCCATAGCACTTATTACCTAACATAGGATATAAATGATTATACTTAATTTTTATTATCTGTCTTCCTTCAATAGAATGTAGGCTATGAGGGAAAGGAATTTTACTATCTTATGTATCTGAAGCAATGTAACAGTGCCTGGTTCCAGAAGATGCTTAACGCTTGATGGGTGAAAGAACAGGCTTTCCAGGTTAGGAAACTAAATAGAGTATTAAACCCTATTGCCTGGGACCACAACAAATGTCCTCACAAATTAATATCTAGTTTGAATCTTGTATTCAAAACTGACCAATCTTTCACCCAAGCTAAATAAAAAGCATCTTTTTGTCAGGGTCTTTTGTCAGGACCAAGATCAAAGAGAATCATGTTTGGTTTGTGCCTTCAAGGACTCAGAGTCTAGTGGCTGGAGGCAGGCCAATACATGCCATAGATTATCTTTTTCTGTCATCCCCCTTTTTGTATGGTAGAGGTAAGGGATGGATGCTCGTGAATGACCACAGGGACAGGTAGATTTATCTTGCTTCATTTAGTACAAGAAGACTTTTTTGATGTCACGTGGAGGCCTATTTCAGGTGTCATACTTAGAATTAAAATCTTCCTTCCCCCACATTGTATGTAACCAAACAGAGTAGATGTCAGATAAAAAAGATACCTTTATCTGGAATATAATGATTAACCTATTTAAAAGTGCAGAGAGATTTCTATTGATAAAAAATTATGGTCATTGTGCAAGCTTCTGACTAGACCTAATTGTCTCCAGGTCAATTTACAAAACTTGTCATAAAAAGCGCTCCCGGCAGCATTGTTCAAAGAGGAGCCTCTAAACAGAATTTAACTAAGGCTGGTGAATGCAGTGAAAGATAAAAATGAATTAGGTGGTATCCTATTTCTAGTCTTAGGTAAGAAAATAGGTATTTGTATTCCTATTCAGTAATAGCCAGGATTTTAATTCTGACATTTCTTTTCATGATCTGTCAAAAGATAATATTTTAAAAAACCGATCCATGTCTGATAAGCTTTGCATTTTGTTTAATTGAATTATATTTTCCTTTAGTTGAATTTAAAAATAGTTCTTTGTATTCTTTGATGTGACAGAAATCTTGAGTGATATGTCAAGGAAAAAGTAGCATTTTAGGTGTATGTCTGTTTTTCTATTCATTTGATTTCTTATTCATTGTTTGTTGAGTGCCTATCATGTACTTGCCTGGATTATAAATACAAGTATCTCTCCATTTATGGAGATCATAGTTCTTCTCAGATCTCCCCTGAACAGGGCAGACAGAAGGAATTGCCTACCTTGTATTAATTCTAACTTTGAGGGAAATAGTTTTTATACCTCTTTTGGCTGAAAATTATTACTATTTTTGTTGCAGTAGGAACACTTAACATGAGATGTACTCTCCCAACAAATTTTAACTGTACAATACGGTATTAACTATGGGCGTAATGTTGTACAGCAGATCTCTAGAACTTACTCATCTTGTGTAACTGAAATTCTGTATCCACTGAACAGCAACTACCTATTTCCTCCTCCTCTCAAGTTCTGGCAAGTACCATTTTTTCTGTTTCTATGAGTTTGACTATTTTAGATACCCCACACAAGTGGAATCATACAGTATTTCCTTCTGCGAGTAAGACTACAGACAAAAAAGCTTCTGCACAGCAAAGGAAACAATCAACAGAATGAACTGGTTGAAGATTTTTGGCTGGAAAGGAAAAAAGCCTTGTGTATAATTGAGGGGAAGAATAAACATTGTCAACCTGCATAATTTGTGGCAGTGAGGATCTGTATTTATACTTTCCCCTGATTTTTTTTGCTGAAAGAAAAATAAGTTTTTAAAAAATTGTCAGAATTCAAAGTTTGATAAAAACATCTATATTTTTACCTCTAAGTGACAATTATTATTTGCTTTAAACTATCAATTTTTATTCATTGTTCTTTTCTTTTCTTTTTTTCCTTTTTTCTTTTTCTTTTTCTTTTTTTTTTTTTTGAGACAGTGTCTTGCTTGTTGCCCAGGCTGGAGTGCAATCACAGTGATCTCTGCTCACTGCAACCTCTGCCTCCCAGGCTCACGTGATTCTCCAGCCTCAGCCTCCTGAGTAGCTGGGACTAGAGGTGCGTGCCACCATTCTGGGCTAATTTTTGTACTTTTTAGTAGAGACAGGGTTTCACCATGATGGCCAGGCTGGTCTCGAACTCCTGCTCCTGTTGTCAAGTGATCCAGCTGCCTCAGTCTCCCAAAGTGCTGGGATTACAGGCATGAACCACCGTGCCCAGCTTCCATTTTTATTCATTTCTATTGACCTCCAAAAGATTGGCTACCTTTTTTTAATGATGGTTTTCATTGATGTTCTTTCCCTTTCTTCTTCAAGGTGATAATTTCTCAAAACACTTTCTTCACCTGTATTTTCTTATCATTTTGTGACATTTCTATGTTTATTGTCTATATTCTAACTTTTAAAAAACTGTAGAAGCTCATGTCAGCCTTTCCTTGAGTAAATCAAGTGATTCTCAAATTACTCCCCATACCCTTGCTTTTTTTGCTCCCATCTTTTCTTCTTTGGCTCCTCTCTCGAAAAAGACAACATCCTATTTTCACTTTCCTGTCTTCCTTCTGATACGTAGTTAACCTACCTCTTGTTGAAATATTTTGATCTCATTGATTTTCTATATTTGGAAAATCTTTTAATAGATTTCAAAGAGTTGTCTAGTCTATTATATTCCCAAGAAAGATATTCTTTACTGAAACTTTATTTTTTCATCTTTCTGGATGTCTCACTTATTTTAATTCTATCTTATTCTCTTTTTACTTTTTTTGTCTTCTTCATGGAGTGTACAAAACTTTCCTCTTCCTGAATTATCTTTGATTTATCAGAAGAGTGATTCTAACACAAAATGCCAGAGATTTCTCCTCTTATTCTAGGAAGATGACCCTAACATAACTTCTTCTCTGGGCCTCTGGTAGGTCCCTTTTCTTAAATTCCATTTTCTAGTTTTCCTTAAAGACTATATAAACAGGCAGGGTGTGGTGGCTAATGCCTGTAATCCCAGCACTTTGGGAGGCTGAGGCAGGTGGATCGCCTGAGGTCAGGAGTTTGAGACCAGCCTGGCCAACATGGTGAAACCCCGTCTCTACTAAAAATACAAAAATTAGCCAGGCATAGTGGTGCATGCTCTTAATCTCAGCTACCCAGGAGGCTGAGGTAGGAGAATCGCTTGAACCTAGGAGGTGGAGGTGCAGTGGGTCAAGATGGTGCCATCGCACTCCAGTCTGGGTGACCAGAGTGAAACTCTGTCTCAAAAAAAAAAAAAAAAAAAACCAGAGAGTATATAAACAGTCACTTGTGAAGACTGATTTTTTCAAAGTTTGCCTCCTCTTTTGGTGAGACCAGATGGCTTACTCCATATTCTCATGTTAGAGAGGCTCACCTAGTTAAGCACTACATCAAGAATGTCAAAATCTGGTGGTCTTGGGATGTTTGAGTTTGTTCTGTCAATTTATCTGAATTAGACAATTTATGTTATAGTTAATCTCTTAGATTTCCCTAAATATTGATTTAAAATTTTCTCCAAGTCCTTTTCCAACTTTTTAGCACATCAAGACATTATAGTGACACTTTTGGAATTCTCTTCTCTAGTCAACTTGAGAGTTTTGATGGTATCTCCTTTCTGTTAATCCAGTTTCAGACTCCTCAGTTGCAACCTTAATAAGAAATGTTTCAAAACACAAAGGTTACCTACTACACCTATCCACCTACCCACCAATTCCTTTTGTCCCTTGTTTCTGTCAGTTAAATTTAGGAGTTTTCTGCTCATTCTGACATTATTTGATTGAAAAATCAGTTCTTGGGAGTAAAAGGTTTTATTCATTGTAGTTTTTTAGTGTCAAATTATGACCAAAAGACAAACCTACCCTATTTTCTCATGTTCTTCACCCTTTTTTCTTTACAGGATAGATTCTTAAGTAAGTTCTTATTCCCAAAAACCATCTTGACTGTCCTTCCCACACAAAAAATTTCACCTAATTTTTTTGAAGCGTGAAACAATTTGTTCTCCCTTCAAAAGTATCTTCTCTCCTCACTTTCAGCAATAAAGGCTCAAGAAAAATGATTTCTCTGCACACTAAAGAGTCATCATTAGAAATGCAAATCATAACCACAATGAGATACCACTTCACACTCACTAGGGTGGCTAGAATAAAAAAGACAGATAATAACAAGGGTTGGTGAGGTGATAGAGAAATTGGAACTCTTTACACTGTTGGTAGGAATGTAAATTAGTGCAAACATTTGGAAAAACAGTCTGATAGTTTCTCAAAAGTGTAAACATAGAATTACTATATGACCTAGAGATTCCACACCTAGGTATATAAACAAGAGAAGTAAAAACATATATCTACCCAAAAACTTACACACAGATGTTTATTGCAGCACTATTTATAATAACCAAAAGGTAGAAACAACCTAAATGCCTATTAACTGATGAATAGGTAAATAAAATGTCATATATCTATACAATGGAATATTATTCTGTCCCAAAAAGGAAAGGAATGATGTACTGATAATACAACATAGATGAACCTTGAAAATATACTAGGGGAAAGAAGCCAGATACCACAAAAAAACACATATTATATGATTCTATTTGTGTAAAGTGTTCAGGATAGGTAAATCCAGAATACAGAGAGTGGATTAGTGGTTGCCTAGGGCTGGGGTGGCAATGAAGGAGTGATGATAATGACCACTAATGGGTATTAGGCTTCTTTTAGGGGTAATTGCATTTCTTACATTTCTTTTACTCTATGGTCCCACCCACCTCCATGTCTTTTTTTTCCCTTTGCAATTTTCTTGTTGTTGAAGTAATCAGGCCTGAAGAATTCCCATGGTCTGTATTTTCTGATTGCATCTCCATGGTGTTGCTGGCATGTACCCCTCTGTGCCCTGTTTTTACTATTAATTGGTAGTTAAGGCTGGGTGTGATGACTCACACCTGTAATCCCAGCACTTTGAGAAGCCGAAGCAGGTGGATCACTTGGAGTCAGGAGTTTGAGACCATTTTGACCAACATGGTGAAACCTTGTCTCTACCAAAAATACAAAAGTTAGTCAGGCATGGTGGTGCATGCCTGTAATCCCAGCTACTCAGGAGGCTGTGGCACAAGAATCTCTTGTACCCAGGAGGTAGAGGTTGCAGTGAGCTAAGAATGTGCCACTGCACTCCAGCCTAGGTGACAGGGTCAGACTGTCTCAAAAAAAAAATTGGTAGTTAAATTTAGTGGTTGATCAGATTCAGATACTTCATAGATTATTGTGTTGGGTACTCTACCAGGAGGTATATAACATTTGATATTGACCCTTTTGAGGGTGTCAGCAACTGCTGATGCTTATTTTCTACTTTCATAAGGCATATCCCCCATATTCCAAAGGGAGATATTCTGTTTTTACTTCTTCCTTTATTAGTTAGAATACTTACAGCTAAAGAAAAACTTCCCCTCAACTACTACTACTAGCATTCTCTGAGCTACAATTCACAAAGGAAAGGCAGGAGAGATGCTTGATTCTTTCCCTTTATTGACCAGCTTTAAAAATATGAAGTGGTTCCCTAGCATGCAGCAGTAATCACCAGAGCTTTTTAAAGTATCCTTATGAACTTACAGATTTAAACGTATGTGTCTTGTTCTAATCCATTGCTGGTATAATCCTTATTGGTGCCTAAGTTTCCCGTATTTTGCCAGTGGGAACATTCAAGTTGGCTCCTGGGTCCTTTGACTACAACTCTAGTAGTGTTTGATGACTTGCCTATTTGCTGATGTAACAAGTTGTTCCAGGCTCATCTTTTACATTTCCTGCTCTAGAATCTGCCATTTCTCCAGGGAGTTCTGAAGTATTTCAGAGACCACTACCTGGGCACAGTGGTTACCTGTGGCCTCTATCTAATTTGGTCATTATTTCTAGGTCTTTTCAGTGGGCAGATAGAGGAAAAAAATTTTTTAAGATAAAATGCTTTGATGCTTCTAATTAAAAAAAAAAATGGGTTATGCTTAATTTTGTTTATCCATATTTCCTTTCTTCTATATTGAAATCTGTTCTTAACATCAATGTAAATATGTATTTTCCTTATCCCATGTTAAACACACAGGTGTCTGAGAGTAATGTTACAAATGCTACTCCCAATAACATGATTGGTTTAAAAAGTTTTTAATTGTTTGCAGTTATTTTTATAATTTGAGTATGTCACCAAAACAATGACCAGATGCATTACTGTCTTTTAAAGTTACTTGAAATGCTTTGTTTCTGATGGTAATGTGACCAACTGTACATATATTTAGGTTCCTTTTTTTACTTTTTATTATTAAGGATTGCTTTTTTATACTTCTGTAATTAAGGTATAATTTACATGCCATAAAACTAATGCTTTTTAATGTATAGTTCTACAAGTTTTGACAAATGCATAAATATAACTTCCACCAAAAATCAAAATATAGAACAGTTTGTCGCTCCCTAAAATTGCCCTGAGCCTCTTTGTAATCACTCCTCTCCCTGCCCTCAAATCTCTGGCAATCACAAATTTGTGTTCTTTCCCTCTAGTTTTGCTTTGTTCCAGAATGTCATATAAAAGGAATCATACAGTATATAGCTTTTTAAGTATAGACTGTTAGCATAAAAGGACTGCTTTTACAAATATGTATTTTTCTTATAATGATATAAAATGTTTACATGATTCTACAGTCATATCAATGAAACAAAGTGTATGCAAAGAAGTCAAGCTTTTATTCTTGTCTCCTCCATTTTATTCCTTTCTTCCCTCTGTAGATAGCCTTTTTTTTTTTTTTTTTTTTTGTGAGACAGGGTTTCACTCTGATGCCCAGGCTGGTGTGCGGTGGCATGATCTCAGCTCACTGCCACCTCAGTCTCCATGGCTCAAGTGATTCTTCCACCTCAGCTGAATAGCTGGGATTAGAGGCATGTGCCACCACACCGGGCTAATTTTTTGTATTTTTTTTTTTAGGGAAGTTTTTGCCATGTTGCCCAGGCTGGTCTTTAACTCCGGGGCTTAAGTGATCTGCCCACCTTCGCCTCCCAAAGTGCTAGAGTTATAGGCATGAGCCACTACACCTAGCCCACTTTGTATTTTTTGATCTCTATATATGCATCTTACTATCTACATATCTTATATCTCCCTTCCCTTCTTAGATAAACGGTTAACATACTACACTCATTTTTCTTAAGTGGTATATTTTAATTTAAATTAATTTCAAGGACCAATTAAAAGGACCTAAGGATGACAATTTATTTGACTAGCCTCTAGTTTTGAGTTGGACTTTTGTGCTTGATAAGGAGTATATCATCTTTCTTTTCTCCCTTTCTTACTCCCAAATGTTATGAGTCAGTGCTGGAAATGTGTCTGTTGCTGTGGACTTGGAGTGTGGTGTCTGTACTGAAGTTTTTCAGGATTGGCTAACATTTCCTTAGTCCTTCATGTCAAAATGGGTTTTGTGCAAGCTTATGCAAGCAAAAACGACAAACATTACTGAGTGCCTTTTGGTGCAAGGCATATGCAAGATATGGAGGATAAGGCTGGAAACAAATCAGATACTTTCCCTGACCTCATTATCCTACAGTTCTGCAAAGGAAAGTAAAAAGGTCAGGGATGTTCACCATGTTAAGAGATAGGAGAAGCTAGGGCTTCTCATTTTCTGGTGTGGTGGCCAAAGCTTACCACAAGAGTAGTCACAATAGATGGACATTTACCTTGGTGCCTCCTTTTGCCATCAAGCCTGATCTGGTGACTGAAATTTCCATTTCTGCAGAAGTCATTACTTTGAGCTGTTGTTATCTTCAGAAACATTTGTTTAAATGAATAGGAAGGGGGCAGTACATCAATATATTAGATCTCATTTCATTATTGCCCAGTGCCTTTAATAGATTGCTAGAAAATGGAAGGCCTCTGGAAGTATTAATAAGAAGAGCATGAGAAAGACAGCAAGGGGTCAGATTATAGCTATATAACAATGCTTAGGTAGCTAATGTACACAGTGACAGATAATCAAAATGATTTTGATAGGTTGGGGGATGGGCCTGGTATCAACAGGATAAAATAATGTGTAGATAAAAGTAACATTTAGAATTCTTTGTCACACAGATAAACACATACACCTGGCCCAGGAATTGGAGCAGCTGAAGGAAGATCCATGGGAAAGTAGAGCAAGTTGTAGGCCCAGCTGCTGCTTCACACCAATGAAGTGAAACAGCAGAGAAAAGCAGCAACCTGTGTGAGCAAAACATGGCTGCTACATCATTTCTGCACACTAAATTGCCCACAGGAATCATTCTGTTTCTGATGCTCATCAGAAATACGCAGGACAGGGAATTCTGGGGAATGTAGTTCAGCATAGCCAATTTGATACATTACAAAGCCCACTAAAGATGTGTACTACTGTGATTGTTTTGGTGGCGGTAAACAGACTTGAAAACTAGTTAAGGAAAAAGTACTTTTCAAGATATAGGGGCAACTCAAGTAATCCAGAACAAGAATGCATCCAGGCCTATGGAGACATGGAATCACACCATTGCTGCTTCTTGGCATAGCTTCTTCATTCTCTCTGTAAGCCTGTTTCCTCTGCCTTTTTGATCTACATAGCAAGTGCAAGATGGTCAGCCCACAGGTCCCAAGGTTATGTTTATGGTAACTAGAGGAGGCATCCCAAGAGACTAAGCCAGTCTGTCTCTCTGTCTTTCCCTTCTTGACTGCTTCAGTTCAAATATTGGTAAATGGATTCTGATTGGCCCAGCTTAGACATTGTGCTTATTCTTGTCCAGTTAGGGAGAGTCACATTATACAAAATGCTTCCAGGAGCAGTATTTACCATGTGAGAGAAGCAGACCATTAATGAGAGTTCACTCAAGGAGTTTCTAGAATTGGTTTGTCAGCTAAATTTGTTCTAAAATTTTTTCCTCAGCAAGCTGTGATATCACAAGAGAAACCCAGATAACTCTGTAGTTTTGAGTAGTGCAGTGTATTTTTGTTTTCTCACTTTTCACCCTTTTCCTTTTTGCAGTACTCAGCTTTGATGTCCCAGTCCCTCCACGACTAGGAAAGCAATCAATATGTTATCTTCTGACCCCCACTTTGAACTAGAGTTATCTGCATTTTTAGAGAGAAATAATAAAGGCAATTATATGGTTTGGCTCTGTGTCCCCACCCAAATATCATCCTGAATTGTAATAATCCCCACATATCAAGGGTGGGACCAGGTGGAGATAAATGAATCATGGGGAGTTGTTTCCCCCATGCTATTCTCATGATAGTGAGTTCTCACAAGATCTGATGGTTTTATAAGGGGCTTCCCCCCTTCACTTGGCTCTCATTCTCTCTCCTGCCACCCAGTGAAGAGGTGCTTTCTACCATGATTGTAAGTTTCCTGAGGCCTTCCCAGCCATGTGGAACTGTGTCAATTAAACCTCTTTTCTTTAAAAATTACCCATTCTCAATTACCCAGACTCTTCATAGCAGCATGAGAATGGGCTAATACAGTAAATTGGTACCAGAGAGAGTGGGTTGCTGCTATAGATACCCGAAAATGTGGAAGTGACTTTGGAACTGGGTAACAGGCAGAGGTTGGAAGAGTTTTGAGGGCTCAGAAGAAGACAGGAAGATGGGGAAAAGTTTGGTAACTTCCTAGAGAACTGTCACATGGTTTTGACCAAAATGATGAGAGTGATATTGACAATGAAGTCCAGGCTGAGGTGTTCTCAGGTGGAGATGAGGAACTTGTTGGGAACGGGAATAAAGGTGACTCTTGCTATGCCTTAGCAAAGAGATTGGCAGTATTTTGCCTGTGCCCTAGAGATCTGTGGAACTTTGAACTTGAGAGGGATGACTTAGGGTATCTGGCAGAAGAAGTTTGTTTTTTTAACTTTTAAAATTATTTATTTATTTTACTTTAAGTTCCAGGATACAAGTACAGAACGTGTAGGTTTGTTACATAGGTACACATGTGCCATGGTGGTTTGCTGCACCTGTCAAACTGTCATTTAGGTTTTAAGCCCCACATGCATTAGCAATTTGTCCTAATGCTCTCCCTCCCCTCAGCAACCCCACTCCTGACTGACCTGGGTGTGTGTTGTTCCTCTCCCTGTGTCCATGTGTTCTCATTGTTTGATTCTCACTTATGAGTAAGAACATGCAGTGTTTGGTTTTCTGTTCCTGTGTTAATTTGTTGAGAATGATGGCTTTCACCTTCATCCATGCCCCTGCAAAGGACATGATCTCATTCCTTTTTATGGCTGCATAGTATTCCATGGTGTATATGTGTCACATTTTGTTTATCCAGTCTATCATTGATGGGCATTTGGGTTGGTTCCATGTCTTTGCTATTGTAAATAATGCTGCAATAAACATATGTGTGCCTGTGTCTTTATAGTAGAATGATTTATAATCCTTTGGGTATATACCCAGTAGTGGGATTGCTGGGTCAAATGGTATTTCTGGTTCTAGGTCTTTGAGGAATCACCACACCTTCTTCCACAATGGTTGAACTAATTTACATTCCCACCAACAGTGTAAAAGCGTTCCTATTTCTCCACAGCCTTGCCAGCATCTGTCGTTTCTTGACTTTTTAATAGTTGCCATTTTGACTGGCATAAGATGGTATTTCATTGTGGTTTTGATTTGTATTTCTCTAATGATCAGTGATGTTGAGCTTTTTTTCATGTTTGTTGACCACATGAATGTCTCTTTTGAGAAATGTCTGTTCATATCCTTTGCCCACTTTTTGATTTTTTTTTTTTTCTTGTAAATTTGCTTAAGTTCCTTGTAGATTCTGGATAGTAGACCTTTGTCAGATGGGTAGATTGCAGAAATTTTCTCCCATTCTGTAGGTTGCCTGTGCACTCTGATGATAGTGTCTTTTGCCGTGCAGAAGCTCTTTAGTTTAATTAGATCTCATTTGTCCATTTTGCCTTTGGTTGCAATTGCTTTTGGCATTTTTGTCATGAAGTCTTAGCCCATGCTGATGTCCTGAGTAGTATTGCCTAGGTTTTTTTCTAGGGATTTTTATGGTTTGGGGTTTTACATTTAAATCTTTAATCCATCTTGAGTTAATTTTTGTATAAAATGTAAGGAAGGGGTCCAGTTTCAGCTTTCTGCATATGGCTAGCTGTTTTTCCCAGCACCATTTATTAAATAGGGAATCCTTTCCCCATTGTTTGTTTTTGTCAGGTTTGTTGAAGATCAGATGATTGTAGATGTGTAGTGTTATTTCTGGGATCTCTGTTCCATTGGTCTTTATGTCTATTTTGGTACCAGTACCAAAAACCAGTACCAGTACTAGCTGTTTTGGTTATTGTAGCCTTGAGTATAGTTTGAAGTCAGGTTGCATGATGCCTCCAGCTTTGTTCTTTTGTTTAGGGTTGTTTTGGCTGTACGGGCTCTTTTTTGGTTGCATATGAAATTTAAAGTAGTTTTTCTGATTATATGAATAATGTCAATAGTAGTTTGATAGGAATAGCATTGAATGTATACATTACTTTGGGCAGTATGGCCATTGTCATGATATTGATTCTTCCTGTCCATGAGCATGAAATATTTTTCCATTTGTATGTGTCCTCTCTGATTTCCTTGAGCAGTGATTTGTAGTGCTCCTCAAAGAGGTCCTTCACATTTCGTTAGCTGTATTCCTAGGTATTTTATTCTCTTTGTAGCAATTGTGAATTGGAGTTCATTCATGATTTGGCTCTCTGCTTGTCTATTGTTGGTCTGTAGGAATGCTTGTGATTTTTGCACTTTGATTTTGTATCCTGAGACTGCTAAAGTTTCTTATTAGTTTAAGGAGTTTTGGGGCTGAGATGATGGTGTTTTCTAAATATAGAATCATGTTGTCTGAAAACAGAGACAATTTGACTTCCTTTCTTCCTGTTTGAATACCCTTTATTTATTTCTCTTGCCTGATTGCCCTGGCCTGAACTTGCAATACTATGTTGAATAGGAGTGGTGAGAGACAGCATCCTTCTCTTGTACCAGTTTTCAAAGGGAATGCTTTCAGCTTTTGCCCATTCAGTATGATGTTGGCTATGGATTTGTCATAAATAGCTCTTATTATTTTGAGATATGATTCATCAATACCTAGTTTATTGAGAGTTTTTAACGTGAAAGGATCTTGAATGTTGCCAAAGGTCTTTTCTTCATCTATTGAGATAATCATGTGATTTTGTAATTGGTTCTGTTTATGTGATGGATTAAGTTTGTTGATTTGCATATATTGAACATGGCTTGCATCCCAGGGATGAAGCCTACTTGATCATGGTGGATAAGCTTTTTGATGTGCTGCTGGATTCAGTTTGCCAATACTTTACTGAGGATTTTCACATTGATGTTCATCAGAGACATTGGCCTGATGTTTTCTTTTTTTGTTGTGTCTATGGCAGAATAAATTTCTAAGCAGCAAACCATTGAAGAGGTGACTTGAGTGCTCTTAAAAGCATTCAGTTTTGACTGGGTGCAGTGGCTCATGCCTGTAATCCCAGCACTTTGGGAGGTCGAGGTGGACCAATCACCTGAGGTTAGGATTTCGAGACCAATCTGGCTAACATGGTGAAACCCTGTTTCTACTAAAAACCAAAAATTAGCCGGGTTAGTTGGTGGGTCCCTGTAATCCCAGCTACTCAGGAGGTTGAGGCGAGAGAATTGCTTGAACCCAGAAGCAGAGGTTGCAATGAGCCAAGATTGCACCACTGCCCTCCAACCTTGGAAACAGAGTGAGACCTGGTCTCAAAAAAAAAAAAAAAAAAAAAAAAAGAAAGATTCAGTTTTATGCATTCACAAAGATTGGTGTGGAATTGGAACTTATGTTTAAAAGGGAAGCAGAACATAAAAGTTAAGGAAATTTGCAGCCTGACAGTGTAATAGAAAAGAAATACCCATTTTCTGAGGAGAAATTCAAGCTGGCTGCAGAAATTTGCATAAGTAATGAGGAGCTAATCACCTTGACTTGTTAATCACCAAGACAATGGAGAATATGTCTCCAGGGCATGTCAGAGGCCCAGAGGCATAGGAGGAAAAAGTGGTTTCATGGGCCAGGCTTAGGTCCTTTCTACTTTGTGCAGTCTCTGGACTTGGTGCAAGGCCCAAGCCTTGGCAGCTTGCACGTGGTTTTGGGCTTGCCAGTGCACAGACGTCAAGAATGGAGGTTTGGGGATCTCCACCTAGATTTCAGAGGATGTATGGAAAAACACAGGTGTCCAGGCAGAAGTTTGCTGCAGGGGTGGAGCATTCATGGAGAGCCTCTGCTAGGGCAGTGCAGAAGAAATGCATTGGTGTTGGAGCCACCACACAAGAGTCCCCACTGGGGCACTGCCTAGTGGAGCTGTGAGAAGAGGTCCACCATCCTCCAGACCCCAGAGTGGTAGATTTGCAATGGTAGAATGCAAGCAACAGCTTGTACCTTGTGCCTGGAAAAGCCGCAGGCCCTCAATGCCAGCCTGTGAAAGCAGCCAGAAGGGTAGCTGTACCCTGAAAAGCCACAGGGGTGGAGCTTCCCAAGGCTGTGGGAGCCCATCTCTTGCATTACCATGACCTGAATGTGAGACATGGAGTCAAAGGAGATCATTTTGGAACTTTAAGGTTTAGTGACTGCTCTATTGGATTTCAGACTTACATAGGACCTGTAGCCCCTTTGTTTTGGCGAATTTCTCCCATTTGGAATGGGTGTGTTTACCCAATGCCTATACCCGTATTGTACTTAGGAAGTAACTAACTTGCTTTTGACTTTACAGGGTCATAGGTGGAATGGACTTGCTTTGTCTGAGATGAGACTTTGGATTTGGACTTTTGGGTTAATGCTGAAATGAGTTAAGACTTTGGGGGACCGTTGGAAGGGCATGATTGTGTTTTGAAATGTGATGACATGAGATTTGGGAAGGGCCAGGGCAGAATGATACAGTTTGGCTCTGTGTTCCCACCCAAATCTCACCTTGAATTGTAATAATCCCCTCATGTGAAGGGTGAGACCAGGTGGAGATAATTGAACCATGGGAGTGGTTTTCCTCATACTGTTCTTGTGGTAGTGAGTTCTCTTGAGATCTTATGGTTTTATAAGATGCTTTCCCTCTTTGCTTGGCACTCATTCTCTCTCCTGCTACCCTGTGAAAAGAGGTGCCTTATGCCATGATTGATTGTAAATTTCCTGAGATCTCCCCAGCCATGCAAAACTGTGAGTCAATTAAACCTCTTTCCTTTTTTTTTCTTTTTTTTGTTTTTTGAGATGGAGCCCCGGTGTGTCACCCAGGCCGGAGTACAGTGGCACGATCTCAGCTCACTGCAATCTCTGCCTCCCGGGTTCAAGCGATTCTCCTGTCTCAGTCTCCCAGGCAGCTGGGACTACAGGCATGTGCACTATGCCTGGATAATTTTTATATTTTTAGTAGAGATGGGGTTTTGCCATGTTGGCCAGGCTGGTCTTAAACTCCTGAGCTCAGGTGATCTGCCTGCCTCAGCCTCCCAAAGTGCTGGGATTAAAGGCGTGAGCCACCATGCCCAGCCTAAACCTCTAATTGTTATAAATTACCCATTCATGGGTATTTCTTCATAGCAACATGAGAATGGGCTAATATAGGCAATTTAATATTTAATCTGAGGGAATTAAAGGTAATGTCTGGGCCCGAAACAAAACAAAACAAAATTGAAAATAACAAAAACCCTCTGAATCAGAGGAGCCTTGGATTTGGGAGAACCAAAAGGGCAAAACAAGGCATGGAACCTGGACAGGCCAACAAATCAGCATTGTCATTTGGTTTAGTCCTCAACAGAAGTTTTGAAAAGGGTCCTAACATTGGGATAAATACAAAGATACAGTTCAGCCTTATCACCACCAAACATTACTTGTTAAGCAATTCATTGTTTTGTCTTTACTGGAGAATTACACAGAATGATGAATAGCTAGGTTTGATTGATGTGTGACAGCTGGTTTGTGACCATCTGAGGGGTAACAAAATAAATTTTGTGGCACCCTGTGGGCTCTGGAAAGACTGGAGTGAGAAAAAGCAATTGCAATGCCTGGACACTATGTGCTTGTTAATGATAATTGGGCTGCTAGTGTTTTCAGACCTGTTTCTAAAGGCCAGAAATGCCCATCAAAGAACCACCAACATAGGCAAACTGTAAAGGAGATGAATTTTGCAATCTATGACTTACGCCTCCAAGTCTATCGTCTTAGTCCATTTGGGCTAATAATAACAAAATACCGTAAACTGGGTAGCTTATAAACAACGGAAATTTGTTTCCTACAGTTCTGGAGGCTGGGAAGTCTCCAGAATATCAAGGCACCAGCAGATTTGGTGTCTGGTGATGGTACACTTTCTGGTTCATAGATGGCATTTTCTAGCTGTGTCCTCATGTGGAAAGAGAAGGTAAGCTTGTTTAAGCTACCTTGGGCCTATTTTATGAGGGCACTAATTTTGTTCATGAGTACTTTTCCCTCATGACTTACCTCCCCAAAGGCCTCACCTTCTAATACCATCATCTTGGGGGGGCTGATGGGGGGGACACATTCAGACCATAGTACCTACTTCACTCAATTATTCAACATAATTATGTGCTACTTTCTAAAATTCTTACTAAAAAAAAAATCAATAAAACCTTAGATTTAGAAGGGATTTTAGAAGAGGTAATTGAGACCCACAGTCTCTTCCAGTGACACTGAGTATTCAACATTCAAAGACAGCACTCTCTAACAGGGCTCATCTCTTACTGATAAAAAGCTTTTCCATATATTGTGATTTCACCCATGAGTTCTATTCTGTCCCAGGGAGAACATGGTCTCAGTTCCATTTTCACATGATAGCCTCATAAGGATTATAGATATTACTGCCTTCCTTCAAGTCTCCTCCAAGGCAAGCATCCTCAGGGCTGTCATGTTCCTGTGATGTCAAATGAGCACTTTAGTTTATAAGTGTTCCTCTTCAACCTGGTTCTCAGAACTGGACACAGCAATCCGTAAGTGCAGAACTTAGTAGGGGTGTTACACTGGGCTAGTAATGTAGTCTGTGTTTACCTTAGTAATTATTTTGAACGTACTGAATTTGGGTCAACTAGGACCCCAAGGAGAAGTCAAATCTCTTCTACTTTATCTTACTCCTGCCAATGATTTCTTGAATTCAACTGGATCAGCATTATAGTCAAAGAGTACTCTTATTACTTTTCTATTGCTGTTGAAACAAATTAGCACAAATTTAGTGTCTTAAAACAGTACAAGTTTATTCTATTTCTGTAGGTCATATGTTTGACATGGATCTCATTTGGCCAAAAGCAAGGTGTCCTTATGTCTGCATTATTTTTTGGAGGCTTTAAGAATCCATTTCCTTGCTTTTCTAGCTCCTAGAGGCTGTCCACATCCCTTGGCTTGTGGCCCATTTCCTCCATTTTCAAGACCATCAATGTTGCATTTTTCTGTGCCCTTTTTCCATAGTGACATCTCCCTGTGACTTTCCTCTTCTGCCTTCCCCTTTCATTTTTAAGGATCCTTGTGGTTACAGTGGACCCACCTGGATAAACCAGGATACTCTATTTTAAGGTCAGCTGATTGGCAACCTTAACTCCATTTGCATCCTTAATTTTACTTTTCCATGTAACCTAATTATTCACAGGTCCTGAGGATTAGGATGAGGACATCTGTGGGGCTCATTTGCCTACCATAAGAGCTACAATAGATCCAGATACCATCTCCTCACACAATAACATCTAAGGACTGAATGGGGCCGATTCTTCTTTTAAGAAGGAGTGAGGGAAAATTTCCTAAAGCTTTACCATCATTTTACTCTCCAGAATTATGTCGTGTGCTCATTTCTAACCTAATTCCTGGCAAAGAAAATAAATTGTCAATGCTTGGACTAATCACGATCTATCTCCGGCTGGGCGCGGTGGCTCATGTCTGTAATCCCAGCACTTTCGGGGGCTGAGGCGGGTGGATTATGAGGTCAGGAGTTTGAGACCAGCCTGACCAACATGGTGAAACCTTGTCTCTACTAAAAATACAAAAATTAGTTGGGTGTGGTGGTGGCGCGTGCCTGTAATCCCAGCTACTCAGGAGGTTGAGGCTGGAGAATCGCTTGAACCCAGGAGGCAGAGGTTGCAGTGAGCCAAGATAGTGAGTCACTCCAGCCTGAGTGACAGAGCGAGACTCCATCTCAAGAAAAAAAAAAAAAAAAAGCTCTATCTCCTGGGGCTGCGGAGGGCCCAGCCTCTTGTGAGGAAAGTGGCTTTCCTCTGACACCTGAATTATATTGGGTTTCTGGTAACAAGAAAGGTAGAAAATGGCTTTGGGGTATACTTTATTCTGTAATGTCACCATGATAATGGCACTAATTATCCACTAATTGACCAAAAAAACTGAAGGACAGAGAGGAGAGAGAGAGAGGAATTTTTTTTTGTTTTGTTTTATGATTTAGCCCTCACCTCATGTTGAAGAGGGCAAAAAGATTTGAGATATCTAAAGAAAAGGAAGGAAAGAAAAATAATATATTTTAAATATATATGTGTTATTATCAGTCAGGGTTCTATCAGATGAATATATATATATATTTTTCCCAGCTCCCACAATTATATAAGGCCACATCCCTGTAATAAGTCCCTTCATATATATATGCATATATGCTATGCATATATATGTACAGATGCAAACACGCACATACATCTATACATATACGCATACATAAATGAAGGGATTTGTTATAGGGATGTGACTATGTAACTGTGGTAGCTGGTCAAGCGGTATCTGGAAGGCTGTCATCTTCAAGTCTGGTACAGAAGCTTGTGGATACAGTGTAGGCGGGGAAGGAAAGATGGCTACAAAGTACGAAATGCAAGAGAGCAAGAATAAGCTGGAATCACAAGCCTGAGTGGGATCCAGATCCATCAAGGAGGAGCAGAACCCGTGCAAATTCTGGTTGCTTCTGATCTTTCTTTGAAGTCTATTCAATCTTACTCAGATCCCAGTATTTGAGGTACTCAGTATCTGTTGCTATTCCAGGCTTTTTTCCCCCTACATTTGAACTTTTTTTTAACATTTAACAACACTGGCAGATTTAAACATTAGACTTGGTAATGTGCATTGATTAGGGGCCTGTACTAAAACTTCAAGGGCTTGGTTTTCTGGAAGCATATTGGGGAAAGGGAAAGTATTAGTTTAAAAAAACATATATTTCAGGTGTTTATTAGGTGGTTTCCTTTGTTTTCCTTTTCTTTGCTGTGCTAAGGTGTATGAGTGATTTAAAAATCAATTCTCTGTTGTTTCTCTTCAGTGAACAGGAATGATACATAATACTTTAACAATCCTGGTTACAGTCCATTTTACATTTGATATTACTTTTTGGTCACTGGATTGAAAGACCATAGTTAAGATAAACTCCCTCTGTCTGAATTATTTTAGTTGGTAAATGCAACACAATATAGTGCTTAAGGTTAAGTGGCTTTGTATTTAACTCAGAGTAATGATCTCACAAGACAAATATTGCAAAAAAATTCAATTGTGTTTATCAGCAATGTTAACTATAGTCACTTATTAATAAATGTAGGAAGCATTTTTGCAAAAATCATGTTTGAATTAAAAGGAAGGGAAAAAATTTATTGACTGTCTAGGATTTGTCTGGCACATTTTAGGTGTCCTCATCTCACTAATTCATATCACAAGCTTGTGGGGAGTAGCTCTCCAATGTACAACAGAGAAACCATGCCTTAGAGTCTCCCTTTACACTCCCAAATGCGCTCATTTGTCTCGAGTCCTGAAGAGTAAATGGTGAGGCCAGGTGCAGTGGCTCACACCTGTAATCCCAGCACTTTGAGAGGCCAAGTTGGGTGGATCGTATGAGGTCAGGAGTTCGAGACCAGCCTGGCCAACATTGTGAAACCCCATCTCTACCAAAAATACAAAAATTAGCCAGGCATGGTGGCGTACACCTGTAGTCCCAGGTACTCTGGAGGCTGAGGTACAAGAATTGCTTGAACCCGGGAGGCGGAGCTTGCAGTGAGCTGAGACTGTGCCACTGCACTCCAGTCTGGGTGACAGAGTGAAACTCCATCTCAAAAAAAAGAGTAAATGGCGGAACTGGGATTTGAACACGGTTCTGTATGATTACAGAACCCTTTTTTTTGGTTGTTGTTGTTTAATTAAAAAAAAAATAGGACTGATTCTAGTAAGCTTGGGTTTCCTTAGTAAAATTCATTATAGGTATATTACAAGATAATACATTTAAATACAGTGACTTGAAATAAAACAGTAGGGTGTGTTTATGTATGTATACATACACATTCACACACTCACATATTTTCTGTTAGGGAGAGGGATTATCCAATTTGTCTCTACATTAAACAAAATAAGCCTATGTTAAGAGGGCATGGTGGTAAAACAGTACTTTTTCTTTCCTTTTTTTTTTTTTTTGAAGGGAGTTATTTGTAAGGTGTGTGTTTATATACATAAACTGTTATATAAGCATTTGTATGCTAACATTGATGTCTGCTCGTGGTGGCATTCAGAATACTGTTCTCTTTTAAAATCTCTATATTAAATTTAATTTGCAACAAACCATGACTATCAGAATTCTCATCAAATTATTATATGAACTCCAAGAAATTACTTAATTATTTGTATCATATTTCTAATTTGAAAATGAAGAAAGGTACTGACGCCCCAAATTACCTTATTCAAAACCTGTCTATCCACTCTTAGAACTTTCTTTTCCTTCTCCTTCTTTTTGACTTTTTGTTCTATTATCTTCAGTTTACACAGAGCTTCAGTATAATCAGTAGTCATTACTTTTGCACCACACTTTAAAACGTTTAAGTTGTGAGTACAAAAAGTAAATATATAAGGCTAAATAAATTTATATTGCTGTTTTCCAACCCATCCATACAGGACATTATTTTGGTTTCCTGTTATTACAATACTACAATTTTTATATTCTGTAAAGACTGAAACATGCTTGGATGAGAATGGATGCACCAGTTGTTTCTTCCATGGTGTTACCTGGCTCCTGTGATGTCAAAAGCTGCCATACTGACCTCTGCTAGTCACATACACCAATTGGGATTGGATCCAGGCTACTGTGCATTGGGGAGGGTAGCTCAGCAGTGACTTCAGCAAGTGAAGATATAGACCTGCCCCATTGTTAATGGAGTGAGGAAAGTTAGGGAGGCAAAAAAGAGCTGAATTTTGGGTGAGTTGCAGATTTGTGGTCCCAAGAAGCAGCAGTTTGGGGCTGGTTCTCTTGGTTTCTTTTCTCCATCTGTTACAATGTAAAGACAGAGATATCACTGATACCCTGATCCCATGCCCAGGGCACGAACATTTAGCATCTACTTAAGTGAACTGTTTGTCAGGTAGAGGACCTTTCTCATTTCATATGTATTTTATTTAAGAGGACCTACTCTTTTTTTCATGCCATGAGTGGGGAACATTATCTTTTTTTCCTTATAAATCCTGGTTTATTTCTGATTTCCAAACTACCTGAAACTGAATTTTTTATAGAAACATAGAGGAGCAGGATTTGTATTTTAAAAAGAGTTAACATTGTACGATTGTGAATATTTTCCAGGATCAGAAATTGAAAATAAAATTATACAAGTGATTTGTCTGTTCACATAGACATTTGTAGCTCTGTCTATTTTGAGTGGATTCTCTGCTTATGGTCATGCTGACTGTTTCCATAGCCACATGCCTAGATGTTGAAAACAATTATCTAAGCAGGAACTTTGTATTTTATTATCATTTTTATTTCAATAGGTTTTTGGGGAAGCAGGTGGTGTTTGGTTACATGAATAAGCTCTTTAGTGGTGATTTCTGAGATTTTCATACACTCTTCACCTCATCAGTGAGCACTGTAGCCAATGTATTATTTTTTATACCTCAGCCCCCTCCTATTCTTCCTCCCAAGTCCCCTAAGTCCATTGTGTCATTCTTACTAGGCAGGAACTTTTCTGGTGATTTTATTTCATGACCATATCATTCAAAAAACTTGCCCTAGAGTTGATTTGGAAACGTACTGAACAAAATATTAAAATATTACAATTTGGCAATATCTCTTAAAATAGAAAAAATACACATACACACAGAAATATATAATCTCTTGACTTAGCAATTCCTATATCAAGAATTTATTCTATTAAAAGCATCTGAAAAGTGTTCAGTGTTACTAGTTGGTATAAGATTGGTCAAATAAAGGCATAAACTTGGAATCAGATACTATTCGGCTATTAAAGTGAATAAGGTAGAGCTCTAAGTATAATAACTGCAAAAAAGTAAGTTGCAAAAGAGTATATTATATGGTCAATTTTGTCTTAAATATCTAATATATACAGAATAACACACACAGGTATCTTTGTATGTCTATTTAGAAAAACTGAATAAACATAATTGTCATCCTCTGGGGAGGAAGGTTTATGGGGCACATTTTCTTTCTCTGTCATATATTTTTAAAGTGTTTTTTGATTTCTAATAATTATCATGTATTCCTTTTGAAATAAAAAGCATACTTAAAAATACCCTATTCATTTATTTTTGGCTCCATCAAAGCAAGTCAGAAGGTCTAACCAGGGGGAATATTGGGTCTGAGATCCTGAGGGATCTGATGAATTAGGCCTTGGACATCCCTGCTCACTATGACAGTTTATCTAAAAAGTCTTATTCTGATTAGACCATGAAGCCTAATTAAAAATGGAAAATTCATGGAAGGAGAGGCCTATCTGTATGCCCCAGGGGACCCATTCTTCCTTGGCTCCCTTTGGATCCTTCCAGTTCATTAGCTAAGAAGGTATTAGGGGAGCTGGCTCTAGCCACAGCTGCTGCCTTCTTGAGTATTGCTCTGATCTGGTCAGCAAAACCCCTGGTGGAAAGCAGCAGGCTCTGTGTGGCTGCCAGCCCAGCCTGCTGGCTGCCTCCAAAGCAGGCCTGCTGGCCTGGACCACCATACCTTGGTCTTTCCCATTCTCTCTCTCTAAGTCATTGTGCTACAGATCATCAATAGAAAATACAGGGAATTGGGGGGCTTTATTATTAAGGGTGTGGTGTGCCAGGAGGGAGGCATTCAGACCCTGGGTCATTACTAGGGATAATCCCAGACCTTAGATCTTAGAGATGACCAGAGCCAAAGATCTTATTTGAGTGAGAAACATCATGTACTCCCTAACAACTGGACACGATACTCCTGGGGTGTTTAGATTATAAAAGAGAACTGCTCTTCTTTGGTACTCTTTCCTGTGGACCCAAGGCCCCCATTATGGGATGCTGTCACATTCACCACAGCCCATGAGAAGCCCAAGGAAGAACACAAGATGGAGAACAACGATCTTACTAATTTGAAGGTGGCAGAGCAGAATGAGTTACATAGCAATTAATCACATAAGGAACCTGAATCTGGTTTAGTATAGTGACTGCCCCCATGACAATGGAAATGGAAGAGGAAGATTCAGAGGGTCTACTAGAAGACGAAGTTCTGCTTAAAAGGTTCCTCTCTGCTCCTTAACTCCAGAACTGGGCTCCCTTAAACCATGCTACATCACAATTGGAAAATTGAAGCTTACTATAGTCATTTTTCTGGCTACACTAGAGTTTCTATAATCTTGATTCTCTGCCCTCCACCCCTTTTATTGGTAATTATTATTTTGAAATCAAAAGAGATGGAGTAAGCAAAACCAAACTGGCTCTGTGAAAATAGCCTCTTTCTTCACTTGAGGCCTAATCATTCAACTTTCCTTAGAGTTTAGGTTTTTGCTTTAATTGTTTAAGAAAAAAAAAACTTGTGTTTTTTTTTCTTTCCAACGTCTAGGTTCAAGGGTACATGTTTGGGTTTGTTACACAGGTAAATTGCATATTGTGGGAGTTTGGTGTACAGATAACTTTGTCACACAGCTAATCAGCATAATACCTGATAGGTAGTTTCTCAATCCTCACCCTGGTCTCACCCTCCACCCTCAAGCAGGTCCTGGTGTCTGTTGTTCCCTTCCTTGTGTCTATGTGTACTCAACAAAACTTGCATGTCTCGATTGCTGAGATTCCTTTTCTTGTGTCATTGTAAAAATCAAGTATTTTAAAAACCATATCTGTGTGTAGCTAATTCAAGTAGGGAAATCTGCGTTTCATTAGGGATAAATTACACTAAAATTGATCTGATAGTTTCCCCCTCATCTTCTTTTTCAAGCCGAGAAATTTTCTGCTTATGGCGAAGCCCTCTGGAACTCAGTAATACCTGTGTTCTTTCCTTCCTAGGCATACAGTTAGACCTTCAGGGACTGTTTACACTAGAGTGCTGTTAGTTTCAAGGTCAACATATTGACTTTCCATATATCAAGACTAAAAACAATTAAAATAATTTTCTTTAATTAAACATAATGTTTAGAAGGGACAGTGTTATTAAGTCATTTCTAAGATACCTTCCAGAAATGATGTTCTGATCCTCTAAGTTTGCTTGAAACTGAAATTGACTAACTTTAAAAAATAACTTTATTAAGTAAATTTGTGTAGCTCACATAGTTACAGAAAACAGAATCTCACAAGTATAGAAGCCATGGTAGCTCCAGGTAATTCCTTTGGTGGAACTCACAGAAAGGATCACAGAAAGTGATTGCTGCCGTCAGAATGGATGAGTTCCACTAACCTTACATCTGTTTCTTCGTTGTCCCAATATTCCAGTTCCTGGGGGAAAGGATCAGATCTCGATTGTCTATATACCTACCCCTTGGCCCGATAGGATGTCAAGGCTGAGACAGTATCATACGGAAGATGGAAGGGCAACATCCCCCAAAGAAAGACAGGATTCTAAAATATCCCTTTAGAAACATAAAATGTGGTAGCAGGAAAAGTAGCAGCAAAGTTAGATGACTGTTACTTTGTTTCACCTGGTTGTGTCCTCTGAAGGATCTGTGTCTTCTTTCTTTGTCTAATATCTGAAAAGATTATGTTAACACATAAAACTTTAATAGGGTAGAACCCACATGACTTACCACCTAAAGGTGCCATCTTTTAATGCTATCACATTGGGTCCTAGGTTCCAACATAAGACTTTTGGGGAGACACATTCAAACCGTAGCATCACTCCAAAAGCTTAAATGTTTTACAATATTTAGTTGCTTATAATATGAATGAGATTCCTGGGTATATTTCTGTCTCTCTCTCTCTTTTTTTTTCTTGTGATGGAGTCTGTCTTTGTCACCCAGGCTGGAATGTAGTGGCATGATCTTGGCTTACTGGAGCCTCTGCCTCCTAGGTTCAAGTGATTCTCCTGCCTCAGCTTCCCGAGTAGCTGGGATTATAGGCACACACCACTGTGCCTGGCTAATTTTTGCAGTTTTTAGTGGAGACAGGGTTTCACCATGTTGGCCAGGCTGGTCTCGAACTCCTGACCTCAGGTGATCCACCCACCTCAGCCTCCCAAAGTGCTGGGATTAAAGGCATGAGCCACTGCACCTGGCCTCTGGGCATATATCTCAAAGCAGTGAAGTATAATCATTATATGCATGTGGCATTGTAAATAATTGCAGTTTTTAATACTATGTTTAAAATAGCAACATTAACAGGTTTTGTTGGGAAATATCTTAAGATTGAGAGCAGTTTTTAAAGCATTTATTTTAAATCTTAGAAGAAACATTTGGGCTCATTAGCATCTGAGGTCAAAAGGGCAGTATATAATGTCTGTTTATTGATCCTTGAGTCACTAGACTTTCAATCCACAATATCACCAGCTCCCTGTGTGGGCTGCATGTGCTCTGTGAAATGCAGTTACTTCATTAAGAGAAAAACTATTTATTTTGAAATAATTTTAGATTTATAGAAGAGTTACAAAGCTGGTACAGAGAGTTCCAAAAAACCCATCACTCAGCTTCCTCTAAATGTTAACATGTTATGTATCCATAGTTATATTCATTTTTCAGTGGCTTAGGATGAACAATCATTTAGACTTAGAAAGTGATTCATTTAAAAGAATGAGATTTTATATAGACCACACTTGAATTTAGGTCCTATATCATATTTATTAGCAAAATTAATTCCAGGCGAGTTACTTTTCTGTAAAAATGGGGTGCCATCTTTCTTATGAGGTCCTAGTAGGCATTAAACATACATGGAATCATCTTGTAAGGTTTTTTGTACTGTAAGGTACACAGTAGATGCTTAGTAAATGTTCATTTCTTCTTCCCTCTCCCTCTCTCACCATTCTTTTTTTTTTTTTTTTGAGCAAACATGGACATTCTTTTTGTTCCCTTCTATCCCTTCCTTCTCTCCTTTCTTTCTTGATATCACTGGACAAGATTACTTTTTTCCAGGCTTTTGGTCTCTGCTTTTGTATCTGTCCCAAGCCATACTGCCTTGTCAGTCCTCCAGTTCCAGCACTTTCTGATGCTGAGTGAAGAGATGACCTTTTTGACCTATTTCCCAGCCTCTTGCTGATTTAGCCTGAAAGCTTCAATGTCCATCAACCTGAGTTTGAAGTACGAAATGTTTCCACATCAGTAACAAGGACACAGAGAAATTGTAAGGAAAAAAATGAAACCAACTATAGGTTGCAAAATGTGTGTGTGTAGGGGCAACCAGACAAGAATATAAACTCTGAAAGACAACTCAAGGCCCCCTATACTTTAACACTGGAACGGATCCCTAGTACATGAAGTTTAAGATCCTTGATATAAATAATCAAAATTTTAGCCAGTGGGACTCAGATCCTTAATGGGCTAATCTACTCTTGTCATTTACTCTGACAAATGTCCACGGGGAAGGGAAACAGTACAATACTGGCACCATTTCACCTCTCAACAAAAATCTGCTTAAAACCAGATGCCTAGTGGCCATATGACAGACGTTCCACCCTGAGGAGGAGGCTCCCCTCAGGGATCCAGGAAAGGCAGGGGTGATTATGCTGCACGCCTGCTTCCAAGCATAATAGGCAGGCGGGGAGGGAGAGATGGAGCCCTGAACATCTTGGAGGTGACACCCTGTGGGCCATAAGTACGCCATACAGGATTTAGTACAGCTCAGCAGCTGTCCCATGGTGGCAGCCCTTTCTGCCATATGGGGGGAGCAAGATTGGGCATGGAATTGGCATCCTCAGAGTGGTACAAACACCATTGTGTATGTGAAAATGTGGGTCAGAGGCCTCATTTGAGAGTGAGGGAGGAAAAGGGTGGAGAATAGGTACTGTCAATAATTCCCAATTGGTTCTTTAAAAAATTTTTTTTAATTCAAGGACTGTTATTCTGATCCCTAAGTCACAATAGAAGAGAGGGGTGAGTGTTAGTTTGCCATCATCAAGGACTACAATAAGGAAAAACAATAATCAGTGTCAGGTTGACAAGGAGTTTCACTAAGAGGAAATGTTTGCCCATGGTGGTTTTGTTCAGAAGTCTATCAGGAATCATTGGAAAGGTCACCAAATGAAAACTCCACCATTTAGTAAAGAAAATGGAAGCTGGATATGAGGAAAGTAGGATTTCTGTGACAGCCACATGTTCGAATGTGTAGCAGGGCAGAAAGCAGGGTACTGAGGCCTGAAAGTATCCTTGACTGTGGAAGCTGTGGCTGTGCCAGGAGGACCAGAAGGCTCCTTCTTTTACTGAGCGATGCTGCAGGGGTGGGGAGAAAAGAGGTAATCAGGGACCTGATTTTTTATGGTTAGAGATTAAGTTATTAGCATTAAAACATATTGGATATTTGAACTTTGTAGGGTGGTAGAGATATAATCATTTTGACTAAGGGCTCAGTGTTAGGAATATTCAAGTTTGTGGAAATATAATTTGTTGTCTTTTATTTTAAACGAAAAACACTAACATGTCATATCAGTACAGCCATATGACCTAGTGGAAAAATGGCTGAGAAACAACAAACTTGATTTGTGGTCTAGATTCTTTCACTGACTTATCTTAGTTTCTTTATCCATCACTGGGATGATAATAATAGCTACTTAGCTATGTGCCAGGTACTTGCTATGAATTAGCTCGTTTAATCCTCCAGAAATCGTTTGATACAGGCGCTATTATCATCCTCTTTATTTTATAGTGAAGGAGGTGAGCCCTGAGTTAAGTAACTTACCCAATGTCATATAGTTAATGAATGATAGAGCTGCCATTGGATCCTAGGTTGCCCAGCTCCAGAGCCTATATGTTCAACTTTCATATGATACTGTCCACTCTATTTACCTAAAAGGGTGTGGCAAAGATTAGGTAATAGAAAGGAACAGACTAGTTTTGAGATGGATACTAGAATTGAAAGAGCCCACCCCTTGGAGCCTGAAAAAGCTTACTATCGTCCTGTAACTAGCTGCAAATTATTTAATTTTATACTTTTAAAAAAAATCTTAGATGGGAATGGTGATACTTATTTTGCTGGTTGCTCGAAAAACACTATAGTATTCAATTTGTAGTAGACATTCAAAAAAGACCAATGTTTTCATATATTGGTCTTGAGGACCAGGGCCACACATATATTTTGGTATCCAATTTTAGTTATAATGAGACTGAGCACAAAGTTGTCATTCAACTATTAATAATAATGGCTAATGGCTAACGCTTACTGGGGGCTTACCATGGGCCAGATGCTTGGTTCCTGGAAGGTTCTTTATATACATTAACTCATTTTACCATCATAAGATGAAGAAGATACTCTTGATGCCACAGTTTTACAAACAAGGAAACTGATGAAGAGGTGTTAAGTAGCTTGCTCATAGTTACACAGCTTGTAAATGACAGAGATGGAATTTGAAACCAGTAGTCTGGTTCTTAATTACTAATTAGTGATAGAATCATAATGTTGGAAGACAAAGTAAAGATTTTATAGTTCAACCTTATGCCCCATAATGGGAGTTAATTAATATTAAGTAACTTAATAGTTTTTAGAGTTCCTTATTCACCTTCTGCTTGTCTGTCTTCAGTAACAAAGTGCTCATTGAGGCCGGGCGCGGTGGCTCAAGCCTGTAATCCCAGCACTTTGGGAGGCTGAGACGGGCGGATCACAAGGTCAGGAGATCGAGACCATCCTGGCTAACATGGTGAAACCCCGTCTCTACTAAAAATACAAAAAAAAATTAGCCGGGCGTGGTGGCGGGCGCCTGTAGTCCCAGTTACTCAGGAGGCTGAGGCAGGCGAATGGCGTAAACCCGGGAGGCAGAGTTTGCAGTGAGCTGAGATCCGGCCACTGCACTCCAGCCTGGGTGACAGAGCGAAACTCCGTCTCAAAAAAAAAAAAAAACAAACAAAGTGCTCATTGGCCCAATGAGACAACCCTGTTAATTGTTGGGCAGCTCTTTGTGTCAGCTTTCCAATGTTAACCTAAAACCAGCTTTACCCTTTCTTTTTTCATTGATCTAGTTTTTGAGGTACCCAGAACAAAGTTAGCTTCCTCTTCATGACATCCCTTTGCTACTTGAAAACAACTACCTCCTCTTTTCCAAGCCAGCAACTCCAATTTTCATCAATGGTGACTCATCACGCTGGCTGGGCTAGTGACTGTCTTTTTTTATGGCTGGTACAGTAAAATATGATTATTATTGTCCATCAATAGTACTTTAATCCTTTCTCAATGCAGGTTGAGATTGCATTAGCTTTTTGGACAACCTGTTCTCACAGTTTGCTCCCATTGGCTTTAGGTAACTACAATAGTCCCCCCTTATCTGAGGGGTATGTGATCCAGTACCCCCAGTGGATGCCTGAAACTGTGCCCTATACAGTATATGCTATATGCTGTGTTTTTTGCCTATACATACATACCTATGATAAAGTTTAATTTATAAATCAGGCACAGTAAGATATTAACAATAACTAATAATAAAATAGAATAATTATACTGTAATAAAAGTTATGTAAATATGGTCTCTCTTTCTCTCAAAATGTAGTATTTTTGGACTGAGCTTGACTGCAGGTAGCTGAAACTGCAGAAAACAAAATTGCAGATAAAGGGGCTACTGTGTAACCTCCTAGGTATTAATTGGCTCGAGCTGCCATAACAAAATACCATACACAGACTGGATGCTTAAACAACAGAAATTTATTTTGTCACAGTTGTGGAGGCTAGAAGTCCAAGATTAAGATTCCAGCTGATTTGGTTTTTGGTGAGGACTCTTCCTGGCTTGTGGACAGTTGCTTTCTTGCTACACCCTCACATGGCCATTTCCAAGGTGTTTCTCCCTCTTTTATAAGGATGCCAGTCCCATTGGATTAGATCCTCACCCTGATGACTGTACTTAACTTTTATTATCTCCGTTTAGTCCCTATCTCCACTATCTCCAAATACAGTTATATTGGGGGTAGGGCTTCAACATATGATTTTGTGGGGATATAGTTCGGCCCATAGCATCCTCTGATCATAGACTGTGCTACCAATCTGTGATGGAGAATTGGAGGAAAAAGGGCCATGGTTGTTTAATCTTGGGCTACAGTGCAGTGTAAGTGGAGTCGAAACTGCCCCTCTGCCTTTAGGGGCTATGCTCCTTGTTTCTGTAATCCTACTGGGTCCCTAATGTTCTTCTTTCTTGATTTTGATAGTTGTGATACTGACAGGGTGGGGACAGAAAGAGCTGAAATCTGTTATTGCAACAGTAACAGAGCTTCAAGTCTAGGAATTTCCCCAGTTATCTCATATTGGGCATTTGCCTTCCTGCCATAGGAAACAGATGCAGGGAGGGCAAGTTGTAACCTGGAGCTGTTAATCATAAAGGCATAGGGAGCCCTACCCAGGACATTCATTCATGGCAGGATGACTGGTGATCTGCCAGAGAAATCCCAGCAGCCATTGCTGAGAGGCATAAGGCAGGGAGATTCATGGCTCCTGTGACCCAACCTGTTTCAGCCTGGAAGAGAATGGAGGACAGAGCAAGCAAGGCATGTTTGTGTTCATTAGTATTCTTTAGAATGCAAGTGCTAGAAAAACCCACCCAAAGTGCTTTAAGCAAAATGGGAATTTATTGGTTCCCATAAATTTATTGCTGCCAGTGTACTTTAGTCCAGTACTCAAATATTATCACCAGGATCTGTCTCTATGTTTGCTTTGTCTAGCTGTCAGCTTTACTGGCTCACTTGGTGATTTAATCCTCACATTACGAATTCCAGAAGAAAAGTAAATATGTTTTCTTGGCTGTGACTGGGTTATGTGCCATACTGGAACTAATCAGTGTAGCCACAGGGATGGGTATGGTATTATTATAAGCCAGTCCAGGACCCCCCTGTTGCTAGGGATGGAATCAGTTCCATGGAAACCATATGACTGGAGAATGGTGGAGGGTGGTTTCCCAAAGGAAAATTTAGATCCTCTTTTCCAAAGGAATCTTTGGATCCCTTGGAAACTTTGGAAATGGTTGTTGGACAGAAATAGTAGGTGTTTATTACAGAGCATTTTTTTCGCATGGCCCCGCAAACAAATCAGTGTCGTGTTACTGGAATGTCCCTGGAAATTACAATAAGGTGTCACTTTCTCTTCATATTTTTATTACAGCAACTTTGTGTTTTTATATGCTGAAGTATAGGACTATAATCACCTCAGATTATCTTCCACTTATTTCTGAGGTTTCCCCTCTGGTCTTGTCACTTGTGCCCATCCATCCATCCATCCCTCCATCCATCCAACAAGTACATATTGAGTGTACCCTTAGATGTAGCAGTGACAAGAGATTGTTGTTGCCTGCATGGGGCTTTTAGTTTAGTGTTCCATTGTCCTCATCAAGCTGCCATCTGGCTCTTGCCATCATGCCCCATAACCCAGACATCTCTGATCTCCTTCATGCTATGAGTGCCCCCACCACCATGCTGACCTTGCCCCATTCTTTACTGTGCCACAAAGGGAGCAGCATCTTCCCTTAATTCTGCACAGAATGGCAGAGATTACAGTATGCTCTCATATGTGTAGGAAACATTTCTCTTTCATAGCACTTGTCGCAATTGTCATGACTTACTTGTGTATGTTTAATATCTTTCTAGACTTCTCATAAGGTTAGGAACTATGATTATCTTATTTATCATTATTTTCCCTTCTATAGTGCAGTGCCTGGAGCATACTAGCCATTCAAATACTTTAATGGTCTGCTATACTGTCAGATTTAACAGGACCCCTTAAGGTGAAGGAATAATAAAACCAATACAATACAAAAAGCATCCTGAAACAATTACTAGATGTGTTTCTTAGTCTGCTCAAGCTGCTATTACAAAATATAAAGTGGGTGGCTTACACAACAGAAATTAATTTTCTCACAGTTCTAGAGGCTGGGAAGTCCAAGATCAAGGTGCTGCCCAACTCAGTTTTTGGTGAGGGTCCTCCTCTTGACTTGCACACAACTGCTTTCTCCTTGTGGCCTCACATGGTGAAGAAAGAGTGAACTCTCTCATGACAAAAGGACACTAATCATATTGGATCAGGGCCCCAATCTTAAGATATCATTTGACCTTAATTATCTTCTTATAGGCCCTATCTCCAAATATAGTCACATTGGAGATTAAGGCTTCAACCTATTAATTGGTGGCAGAGGGGAACAGTTCAGTCCATAGTACTGTGGCTACCTTCAGCATACATAGCTAGGGTACCTTCAGAAACCTTTCTGGTGCCTGCATACTTAGTGTTCTGCATGTTTCTATGTGGCAGAGGCCAGCTGACGATACACATATTCAGTGCTCTGAGTGTATCTACTCGTAAGAATCTAAGCATACCTGCTCCAAGGTCCAGAAAGAGAAGAGGTTCTCCTCCTAGTCTAAGGTTGACTTTTCTGAGTCCCTGTGTTTTGTCCAAGTCTCTGTCTCATCCCAGGATTGTGAACTTACCTTAGGGGAACTTTAGTCTCAATCCATAGTTCCCCTCCAAAAAAATGACAAAAATGTCTCTAAAACACACACAAGCTCAACCCAAAATGAAAATATTCTCTACCAAACAGAACACTTGTATTTTTAGTTTGAAACAACTGCATTTAGGTTATTTCACTTTTTTTTTTTTTTTTTGGCATGGAGTCTCACTCTGTCACCCAGGCTGGAGTGCAGCGATCTCGGCTCACTGCAAGCTCCGCCTCCCTGCAAGCTCCGCCTCCCGGGTTCAAACCATTCTCCTGCCTCAGCCTCTCAAGTAGGTGGGACTACAGGCTCCCGCCACCGCACCCGGCTAATTTTTTGTATTTTTAGTGGAGACGGGGTTTCCTCGTGTTAGTCAGAATGGTCTCGATCTGCTGACCTCGTGATCCACCCGCCTTGACCTCCCAAAGTGCTGGGATTATAGGTGTGAGCCACTGTGCTTGGCCTATTGCACATTTTTCTTCAAGAAAAATTGGTAGATGTAACCCAGGGTTCCTTTTTTTTTTTTTTTTTTAAACAATGGCTTTGCCTATTCCAAAGAGAATTCAAATCCCTGTAGCTGAGCAGATAGAATTGCCTCCAGTACTCACATGCTAGCCTCCCTTTCATCATCCCCTCCACTCAGATTTTACTCCTCAAATATTGAATAATCTTAGGAGTGGTCAGAACTCACATTATGCTTTATGTTGCCTGAGTCTGATACTGAATTGCATAGTGCAATATTTTAGTCTCTGAAGCTGGATCTCTGTATCTCTGAACTGGCTGGAATGAAGGACAAAACTCCTATACTAAAGCTTCCAGAACTGTGTTTTCTGTGTATATAATGGGTGGAAGCAGGAATAATACTCGGAGCACAGTTTTTGTTTTGTAAGCCCTCTAGGTCATAGAGCTGTAATGAAAGAACTGACTCCTTGTTGCTTGGAATAGCCTTGAATATTGGTAAAGTCATCCACATATAAATATTTCAGGCTGTGTGGTAAGTGTTCTGTTTAGTAATGGAAATTCAATGTCTTTTAGAGGGAGAGACACATTTTTTAAAGTGTTTTCCCCCTTCATTGATTGATTGATTGCTCTAGAATTTCTGTAGAGAATATTTGACATGACTAATAAATGCTCCGAAGTTCAATGAAGAAACCACCTAGACCATTAATAGGTTAAAAACAAAAATGAGTAAAATATAATTTCCAAATGGTTGAGTCTGGATATTGCCTCTTTCGTAACAGTAGTAAAGATAACAAGTACATTTATATAGTGTTTAGAGTTTACAAAATGTTCTGTGGGTTGCCACCAGGTCTATTTTAGGGATGAGTAGTTTGCTTCAGCCCAAGCTGGTAACTCCAAATCTTACCATTCAAATAACTAGTGGAAATTTGTTGTGGGGGTGGGCATAGTTTGCCTCATCCTATCCCCCAGTGTTCCCTCAGCTTTAACTAGGGTACTTTATTCTCTCTGCCCTGCCACTACTTGCCTTTGGTACCAACAAGGAATGAGGGGGTCTTTACCAACAATGTCTGTGAGACAACCATGTTACTAGACTGAACTTGAAACTGTTAATCCAGATCCTTGTACTTAGGTATTCATCCTGGCTCACAATCAGCCATTTGATAGATATTTGCCAGTACATATGCATTCGATGCCACCACTTTCTGTATTGTTCCATTACCCAGCTGAGGCCCACTATTGGCAAATACTGAGCTTGGGAAAGTTCGGAATCTAGAATCAGGAAGTCCATTCCTGTGGTGGCCACAGGAAGTTTCAAGATCTGTGAGCCCTTACTGATCTCAGGGAGATGATGTTGGGATAGAGATGGTATGTTTTGCTCTGTGAACACTTCCTTTCAGTGGCACTCCTAGGATCACTACTCATGTGTATCCACTGCAGAACTGAAGAGAACTCGAGCTTTCTATCCCTTGGTCTGACTGCTCAGAGAGTTCTGATCAAAACTGCTCCTCCCTTTGGGGTTCAGCCAAATGGAATCTTCTTTGTGACCTCAGGTTCCTATCGCTGAGGGAAGAGGAAGATGCAGGGTAATGGAGAGCTCATTGGCCTGTACAGAAAACAGGGCTTCTGACTTGTTTTTTCTCAAAAGGCAAATTGTGTCTTGAATATCTTCCAATGAATCCTCACATTTTAGAGGCCACCAATTGGAAAACTTTGTTGGTACAGACAGACACTGGTGGATGCCTACTAAGTTTTCAGTAAATTCTTATTGATCAAAGCAATCAGCAGATTTCCAGCCATCAGACCAATTCCCACTGGGTATTTATTTCCACACAACAGTACCAATACTGCTCAAAGGACAAAGATGCTGTAAAGACAGGGCTGTTAATCAAAGTCAGGATGGCTGTACAAAATACACAACATGGCGAGCAGACAAGGAAGTACAATCTCAATAATTGCTATGTTGCCCTGGCGTAATTTTCAGGCTCCAGGCCTGTGTTAATTTCCAGGATTAATGTATAAAGACAGAGTCAGTAAAACAACTATTGCTCCATAGAGAAGTAGAGCACAGGGCAAGGAATTGGGAGCCCTGAGTCTCACACCTGTACTAGCTCTGAGGTTCATCCATGTTCTCTCTTTGTGTTTGTTTGGTTGGTTGGTTGATTGGTTTTCATGATACATGCCCTACCATTTCTGGGAAGTATGGTAAAGGGAAATGTGCTTTCTGAGTTTAAAGACAGTCTAATGAAAATGGCATAAGTTTTAGAGCCCAACAGACCTAGGCTTAAATCCAAGCTCTGCCATTCACTTGCTGTGTGAACGTGGGAGAGTTGTTTGCCCTCTCTGAACCTAGTTTCTTCATCATTGAAAAGGAATAGCAAGGCCTATCTTCTAGGATTGTCAAGATAACTAAATGAGCTAATTATATAAAGCATCTGGCACACAGTGGTGCTATATAGATGATAATTATTGTTTGCCAGCCATTAGTTTAGTTTTATGTAGACTAAACATCTTAAAGGCTTAGACAATGAATTGTTTTAAATCCCTACAGCATCTAGCATAGAACTAAAAATGTAAATGATGACTAGTAGCAGCAGCAACAAAAGGAGCAGTATTAGCTGCAGTGGGATCAGCCACAGCAGCATCAGCAACAATCATTATTAGTGCAGCAAATAGCAGCAACAATAAAAGCAGTAGCAATACTAGTAGGGCAGCAATAATAACAGTTGCAATAATCGCAATGCTGTCACAGCTTGTTCCTTGTTATGCTATGGATTGTCTATCCCTGCACCAAGAAGATAAAGTCTTCCATGCAAAGAAGCAGTGATCTATAGGCACTTTGATCAATAAGAAATCGAGCAAACCCTACAAGTTGAGGAAGCTCAGACGCTAATGGATGTTAAATACATGTATCTCTATACTAGTCTAGTAAGTTGTCATTCCCACTAGTATCAAATGCAGTATCTTTATGCCATTATTAAATGTAGAAGACACTAATGAAAGAAGCTGGTAGAATTTTGAACAGAATGGCAAACCTGATTCATTTAATATATGAGGAGAAAAGAATCCTGGCACTTGTACTCTCAAGCTTCAACCTAGATCGGATCTTTCTTTTCTGACTTTTAAAACTTCCAAATCTTAAGAGGCTATAGGGGGGTGCGCCCAAGATGGCCGAATAGGAAGAGCTTCAGCCTCCAGCTCCCAGTGTGAGCAACACAGAAGATGGGTAATTTCTGCATTTTCAACTGAGGTACTGGGTTCATCTCACTGGGGCATGTCGGACAGTTGGCACTGGTCCATGGGTGCAGCCCAACCAGCAAAAGCTGAAGCAGGGTGAAGCATTGCCTCACCTGCGAAGTACAAGGGAGAGGGGAATTCCTTTTCCTAGCCAAAGGAAATTGAGACACACAACACCTGGAAAATCAAGTAACACCCACCCTAATACTGCAGTTTACCAAGGGTCTTAGCAGTTGGCACACCAGGAGATTATATCCCACACCGGGACCAGAGGGTCCCATGCCCACAGAACCTCCCTCATTGCTAGCACAGCAGTCTGAGATCTAACTACAAGGTGGCAGTCAGGCTGGGGGAGGGGTGCCTGCCATTGCTGAGGCTTAAGTAGGTAAACAAAGCCACTAGAAAGCTCGAATTGGGTGGAGCCCACCACAGCTCAAGGAGGCCAGCCGGCCTCTGTACACTCCTCCTGTGGGGATGGGGCATAGCTAAACAAAAAGCAGCAGAAACCTTGGCAGAGGTAAATGCCCCTGTCTGACAACTTTGAAGAGAGGAGTGGATCTCCCAGCACGGAGGTTGAGATCTGAGAACGGACAGACTGCCTGCTCAAGTGGGTCCCTGACCCCTGATTAGCCTAACTGGGAGACATCCCCTACTAGGTGCAGACCAACACCTCACACCTCATACGGCAGGGTACAGCCCTGAGAGGAGGCTTCCAGAGCAAGAATCAGACAGCAACACTCGCTGTTCAGCAATATTCTATTTTCTGCAGCCTCCGCT
>NW_012115178.1:4601171-4602700 GCF_000951035.1 Colobus angolensis palliatus
AAAAAAAAAAAAAGAGGCTTTTCTCCTGCAGTCTCGAAGTCATTTTTCAAGTATCATGAAAGGAACAGAAAGGCCCAGATCACCTGCTGAATGAGAGGCCCACGTTGGTCCAGGGTACTTTGGGGACAGTGACAAAGAGGTTGGGAGAGTGACCAGAGTGCAGACAAGAAAATACTGGATCATTCCTCCATCCATCTATCCTCCCATGCAAAGTTTTCTTTCTATGGGGAAGATTTTAATCATCGCTTAAGAAAGTAACCAAGAGCATAGATACACCTATGCATTGGAATTTCCTCTTTTTCTTGCATTCCTTTTATATATGGCTTCCCTTAGGGAAAATGGGGGAGGAGAGGAAGTTTATTTAACAATATATACATGGCTATATGTTTAAAAGGAAAACAACTGCAAATAGCCAAATGTGAGCAAAGCTTGATCATGAACCACATATTTTTTAAAATCCTTCCCATAAGGGCAATTCCAAAGGGAAAGACACACTTTCTGCTTAGCAAATATGTATATAAAGACACTAGTATGCCCATCCCAGTACATGTATACAAGGCTCAGCACAGTAAATATAGCACATGAAAAATGACAACACACCATGAAATTAATATCCTAATGAAATAAATTCATTCAAACAAAATATATCAGAGAAACTCTCACTTCCCCTCAACCCCCTGCTATCCTTCTCAGCCTCTCATAACCATCATTCTACTCTTCATCTCCAGGAGTTCAATTGTTTTAATTTTTAGCTCCCACAAATAAGTGAGAACATACGAAGTTTGTCTTTCTGTGCCTTACTTATTTCATTTAACACAACAACCTCCAGTTCCATGCATGTTGCTGCAATTGACAGGATCTCATTCTTTTTTATGGCTGAATTGTACTCTATTGTGTATTTATGTATATAGCACATTTTCTTTAACCATTCATCTGTTAATGGACACTTAGGTTGCTTCCAAATCTTGGTTATTGTGAATGGTGCTGCAATAAACATGGGAGTGCAGATATCTCTTTGATATACTGATTTCCTTTCTTTTGGATATATATCTAGGAATGGGATGGGTGGATTGTATGGTAGCTCTATTTTCAGTTTTTTGAGGAACCCTAAAACTGTTCTCACAGTGGTTATGCTAATTTACATTCCCATCAACAGTGTATGAGGGTTCCGTTATCTCCACATCCTCACCAGCATTTGTTATTGCCTGTCTTTTGGATAAAAGCCATTTTAACTGGGGTGAGATGATATCTCATTGTAGTTTTCATTTGCATTTCTCTGATGATCAATAATGTTGAGTACATTTTCATATACTTGTTTGCCATTTGTATGTCTTCTTTTGAGAAATACCTATTCAGGTCTTTTGCCCATTTTCAAATCAGATAATTAGATTTTTTTATTTTTATTTTTATTATACTTTAAGTTCTAGGGTACATGTGCATAATGTGCAGGTTTGTTACATATGTATACTTGTGCCATGTTGGTGTGCTGCACCCATCAACTCGTCAGCACCCATCAATTCATCATTTAT
>NW_012115178.1:4610355-4662891 GCF_000951035.1 Colobus angolensis palliatus
AGGTCCTTTACATCCCTTGTAAGTTGGATTCCTAGGTATTCCAGGTCTTTTGCCCATTTTCAAATCAGATAATTAGATTTTTTTTTTTCCCTACAGAGTTGAGCTCCTTATATATTCTGGTTATTCATCCCTTGTCAGATGGGTAGTTTACAAATATTTTCTCTCATTCTGTGGGTTGTCTCTTTACTTTGTTGATTGTTTCCTTTGCTGTGAAGAAGCTTTTTAATTTGGTGTGATCCCATTTGTTCATTTTTTCTTTGGTTGCCTGTGTTTGTGGGGTATTACTCAAGAAACTTTTACCCATTCCAATTAAAAGATAGCTTCTAGATAAAATTAAAAACGAGAGAAACATACCAATTTAGAGATTAATAGAAGAGCCCGGCCGGGCATGGTGGCTCACGCCTGTAATCCCAGCACTTTGGGAGGCTGAGGCAGGTGGATCACCTGAGGTCAGGAGTTTGAGACTAGCCTGGCCAACATGGTGAAACCCTGTCTCTACTAAAAACTGCAAAAGTTAGCCAGGCACGGTGGTACGTGCCTATAGTCCCAGCTACTTGGGAGGCTGGGGCAGGAGAATCACTTGAACCTGGGAGGCGGAGGTTTCAGTGAGCCGAGATCGTGCCACCGTACTCCAGTCTGGGCAACAGAGTGAGACTGTGTCTCAAACAAACAAACAAACAAACAAACAACAACAAAAAGAGGAGCCCATTTATAGGAAGCCCAGATGAGAAGGAAATATTTGGAAACTCTATTAGAAGAATAGTATTCAGATTATGCCTTTTTCTGGTTTAAATGCTAAATGGCTGCCCTTAGAATGAGCCCTCTGTGAGTCACATTTAAGATCCATTCTGCCCCACTGTCTAGCCTCATCTTCCACACTCCCCCTCACCTTCTGTAAGTCAAGTGAACAAAGAAAGTATATCAATGCAAATATGTCATGCTTAGTAGAAAACCTCAAAAGTTCCTGTCCTAACCAAACAAAGTTTATGGTGATTCTTCATGTACACTAATTGTCTACTTATACTTCACATAATGTAACAAAGTAGCTCTCAATTATTCACATATTAATTATTTAGTTCAATGTTTCTCAGCCCTGATTAATCTTTAGAATAACCTAGGGGTCTAGGAAAATAAATATAGCAGCTCAAATAAGCTGGTCCCCTACTTAACAATGGTTTCACTAATGATTTTTCAACTTTGGGATCGTGTAAAAGTGGTATATATTCAGTAGAAACTGTACTTTGAGTACCCATGCAACCATTCCGTTTCTCACTTTCAGTACCATATTTGATAAATTACATGAGATAGTCAACACTGTATTATAAAATATGCTTGGTGTTGGGTGATTTTGCCCAACTGTATGCTGCTTTAAGTACTCTGAGTATGTTTAAGGTAAGCTAGGCTAAGCTATGTGGTTTAGTAGTTGGGTGTATTAAATGCATTTTCTATTTATGATATTTTCCACTTACAATGGATTTATTGGTGTGTAATCTTATTGTAAGCCAAGGAGCATCTGCATTATGGTAGTTTATTTCTCTTCATTTAATTGTCCACAGTGGATGTTTCTTGTCAAAGAGCAATTTTCTCCTACTGATGATGCAGGGCTGTCCTTCCTGGGGATACACAGGGCTCTACCTCAGTCTCTCTCCCAGGCACCATCTGGTTTGCCAGACCTTTCTTACACTGCACATCAGAGTTTACCTCTTCTAAGTTTCATTTCTCCATAGGAATGCAATCTGGCTAATCTGATTAATTTGGGCTAATAATAATATTTTATATTTCATAACACCTTATATGTTATTATAAGGTATCAATGAAAATATTAACCAATATCTTTTGCATGTCTGACATATGCCAGGCACCATGCTGGATCCTTTAACTTATACTAGAATATGAGCTCCCCAAGGACAGGGATCATGGCCTGTTTGTTCATTGGTGTATCCCAAGCACCTGGAACAGTGGTGACTAGTACATAGTAGATGCTCAATAAAGATTTGTTGAATGGATGTATGATTGCTAATCTTTATAATAATCTTGTAAGGCAGGTATTATCCCCATTTCTCAGAGGGGAAAAAACATAAAGCCCAGATAAATTATTTGCCCAAGGGCAGATTTTAGGTGGGAGTAACGTGCAGAAAGGAATTCAGATTTTAAAGCCTACCTTCTTTGATTCCTCACCCAGCCTTTACTTCTTTCCCATCTCGTTGCTTGTCCCCTTCCATTTTCCCCTGTTGACCCCCTTATCTTCCTCTTTCCTTTCCTTCCTCCCTTTTCCCTGTCCTTTTTTCCTCCTTTTTTTCCCTAATCCCTTTCAGTCCCCTTTCTCCCCCTTTTTTTCCCTCTTTTTTCTTCGCTTTTCTCTTCCCCTTTACTGGTTTCCCTTTTCCCTTTAAGCTCAAATACAGCCTTTTACTTCTTAGTGGATGATAGCAATGTTAGGTAAGCAGAGCAGTTATTTTGATTTCCTGTGGCTAGTTAGTGCTGGGGCTCCAACCTAATTACCTTCCCACTAGTCTAGTTAGTATCTTTCCCACAACATGTGCTGCTTTGCAGGTATCCATGGTTGTGGATGGCCGACGGTGATACCTCTCCTTTAAAAGGTTCGTTAGCTTCCAACTGATTGGACTGAATTCTGAGGTAATTTAGGAACCAAAGCAGGTTTGTGAGGGAGACCATAGGGCAAACTAGATTCAGATTCTCCTGAGATCCCACCATCTGAGTGACAGTTACTCGTAAGGCTGGTGCCTGCAGAGGAAGAGGACTCCAAAGCTGATTTCAAAGCCTGCAGTGCATGGGAGCCTCACAGAGCATCAGAAACAGCGCTTCCTCAGGAACTCAGAGTGGCCCCTCTTTGGGTGGGGGTGGGGATTTAGTATTTACCTGTTCTTAGATGAACACTTGAAATATCACATATGTAAATAGGCTGGCTCATTTTCACCTTGGGGCATCATCCTTTTCTTCGGTCTAACTTATCCAATGTAGTATATTAGTGATATTCTACAGCATCCCATTAACAATTCAAATCCTGAACCAGACATTATTCTGGTGCTGGTCAACCGCAGTGGGTATGCTTCAGTTATGCCACACTTCTTAGGTGGTTTAAGACACTAAGTCAATGCCGGGTGTGGTGGCTTATGCCTGCAATCCCATCACTTTGGGAAGCAGAGGCTGGTGGATCACTTGAGGTCAGGAATTTGAGACTAGCCTTGCCAATGTGGTGAAACCCTGTCTCTACTAAAAATACAAAAATCAGCCAGCATGGTGGTGAATGCCTATAGTCCCAGCTACTTGGGAGGCTGAGGCAGGAGAATCTCACTTGAACCTAAGAGGTGGAGGCCGCAGTAAGCTGAGATCAGATCAGGCCACTGCACTCCAGCCTGGGCGACAAAGAGAGGCTCTGTCTCAAAAAAAAAAAAAAAAAAAAAAAAAGACATTAAGCCAAGTCAACACACCGGTAAAACAGGTCCCAAATTGTTTCAATCTTACATTGTTGGGAAAAAGGTTGATTTCTTTTGCCAACTTCCAAATAAGAGCTGGGTAAGTAAGCAGTGTAAACGTAGAACTGAGTAAAGCAATGATTTTATTACTTGATTTTGTTCTTTTTATATCTCAATGTATATATTACTGTATATGTTCTTTATGTGACATGTATACTTATGAGTATTATATATTTACTTTTATGTTTGTGTCTGTGTAATCCTTTTCAGAAGAATTCTATGAAGCAATAATATTTTGTATTACTGTGAAATATTTTCATAATAAGAACCTTGATATAATGTTTATTTCAGTAGTAAATTAGTAAACAAATATAAAATGATGTCATTGACTAGTATGAGAAGGAAAGATTGATAATATATGCAAAAATTCATTGTCGCATATGTTTTTAAATCTATATGCATATGTGTGTATATTTATATGCACACATGTTTATGTTTGTTGACTTTGGATTTTTTTTTTTTTTTTTTTTTTGAGAAGGAGTCTTGCTGTGTTGCCTAGGCTGGAGTGCAGTGGTACAATCACAGCTTACTACAACCTCTGTCTCTAGGGTTCAAGTGATTCTCCTGCTTTAGCCTCCCAAGTAGCTGGGACTGCAGGCATGCACCACAACACCCAGCTAATTTTTGTACTTTTAGTAGAGACAGGGTTTCACCATGTTGGCCAGGCTGGTCTCAAACTCCTGACCTCAGGTAATCCACCCGTCTTGGTCTCGCAAAGTGCTGGGATTACAGGCGTGAGCCACTGTGCCTGGCCGGTTTTGGAATTTTTGATTGCACATGTTTAACTGGCCAGAGGTTGGAGAATGGGATGGAGGATTAAGTTGTTGAATTTGGCAAACTCAGACAAAAAGCATTTACTAGGCGAGGTGCCCGACAAGTGCTTGCTACACAACCTATGCTACTCTGGAAGACGGTCCTTGACCCAAAGGAGCTTGAAGTTGTTTCTGTGACAAACATCTGTTTAGTGGAATACAAGGCAGGCTGATGTAAAGTCTCAGCTAGAGGTAAAAGGAAGTTGATACTTATAATAGGATGTAGGATTTCAGCTCTTGTTTATTTCATAGAACCCTAGCAAATGAAAAGACTTGTGAATGGTGTACAACCCTATACATTATGATGAGCTGATTTTTAAGAGTGTATTTGTCAAACTGGATTATTCGCTAAAGAAAATGTTTCTACCCCATAAATAAATCTTTTTTGTTGGAGCTGCTGTGATTTTGTTGTAGTGTACCCTTTAATATATTATTTACTGAAGGATTTTTACCTCGTAAGCATGATATAATTAATTTTCCTGAAAAAATGAGAATCTTTAAAATTATCTTGGAAATTTCCATTTTTCTAGAGTGTATTGTGTTTATGCTGGGATAATATTTGTAAATGAGGATTGATTATCAATATTTTTTCTTGGGTAAGGGGCAGAGACTAAATTAAAATAACTTGTGGAGTGAAATTGCTGTGTTAGTTACAAGACAGTTGTGAATAACTTGAAAACAGGTATCATGAGCACCACTTTATTTCCTGTAAATAAGAACTCTGATGACACATGTATGTGTTTTCTTGCTGACTTGCTTTGTCATTTTAGGTCTGATTTTTTCATTAGCAAATTATATTTTGGTATTTTAGGCAGTAAAGGAAGGGATAAAGATTTACACATACAAACCTTAGTGGAATCTTACAACATTTCAAACACTGGGGTGATAAAGAGAAAGCTTGCAGGAAGCTTATCATTGCCTGGAATGGAAATAATGTTATTTTTCTCAAAAAAATTAAGAATTAAGAAGGACTTATTAAGAAATTACTTATGCCTAGGAGTGTGACCAAAATAGCAGTACCATAAAGATCTGCCTACTTGAGGAGGGAAGATTAAGACCTATGAAAACATTGAATGCTAAAACAGGAAAGCCCCAGTGCAGGGTTCAAAAAGCTTGTAAACTCCTGCCTAATATGTTCATCCTCAGTGTTTTCCTTTGCCTATATAAAGCAGCACAATTGTGCTTCCATTAACACATTAAAGCCACTTGGTTCCCTGTCAAATGTTTGTGTTTGGAGTTAAAATCAAAATGAAACAGCAAAACACTGGTCGACCAGGTGTTGTGGCTCATTCCTGTAATCCTAGCACTTTGGGAGGCCAAGGTAGGCAGATTGCTTAAGCCCAAGAGTTCAAGACCAGCCTGGGCAACATGGTGAAACCCTGTTCTCAAAAAAAGCACAAATTACCTGGGCATGCTGGCACGCCTATAGTCCCAGCTACTCAGGAAGCCGAGGTGGGAGGATCACCTGAGTCTGGGAGGTTGAGGCTGCAGTGAAGTGTCATTGTGCCACTGCACTCCAGCCTGGGCAACAGAGATCCTGTCTCAAAACAATAAAACAAAAACAAAAACAAATAAAAACACTGTAAAGTTCTGTAAAGTCAGACAGGAGAAAATCTTGAATTCAGAAGGACGTCAGAGAAATCTCTGAACTGGTTAGGGCAAGTTTCTGTGGGCAAAATCACCCCAAGGTCCACTTCAGATTCCAAATCTAATGTTCGTTCAAGATCTGATCTACCCTCCCTGGGATTGTTGAGGTTTTCGTCTTTGCCGATGGGAATTTTGCCTAGGAAAGGAGAGGAATGGAACTCAGGCTCATTGGGATGGTGGTCACTATCGTAAATTTGGGAATGTTCACGAGTAAAGGAGGATAATATCTTGCATCTACCTTGTGAGTAGGTCTTACCTGTACTGGCCCTGAGCCTAACCCTTTGAAGGGGTCTCAGCTCTGAGGCTGTGAACCCCTCTGGGACCTAAGAGCTTTTCTTTCCCCTTCCTAGGAAGCTGCATCCTATGGTGCCTACTTATACATTACACAATTTCTCAGATGACTTTGTGGATCAGGTAGGCCTCTGTTTACTGTGACTGAACCTCCAAGCCATACACTGCCTTAGGCAGAAACAGGGACTTTTGGACTCATAACCAACAGAACCAGAGTAAGGCTGATTTCTGGCACAAGTGGTGAGAGAATAGTGTTCCTTTTTCTCAACTCAGCTCTGCTCTTCTCCTTGTGTTGGCTTTATTCTTAGGTTCTTCATTCACGAATACAAAATGGATGAGCAACTTTAGACTTGACATCCTTTCCTATTCAAAATCAGGAACCAATAGTGATTTTCAGTAAAATGTTTCATTGCTTCTCAGTGGCTTCAGTGGTATCCCATGTACACCTGTGAGCTAGTTTCCATGGGTCGGGAGAATGTAATAAACTGATTAGCTTAAGATTGATTGGGTCACATACTCCATTCCTTTGGTTAGATTCCCACCCAAAGCATGTAAGTTTGAATGTAGAAAAAGGTGATATCTTAAGAGGAAATAATAAATGCAAACATTAGGTAACAAAATAACTGAATTTGTATACCGTTATTACTGCTGAAAGTTCCGTTCTGATTGCCAATGATTAATAATCATCAGGCAATACTTTCTTCTTTACATGGCTACCTATATAAAGCAGAGGGATGCTGAGCATTCAACAACAATAGCAGCCACATATATGCACTGTGCCTAAATATCTGATGTCCAAATATTTTTGGCCTCCAAATACTCTCAGAAAGTAGAGAAAGTGTACTGATTGAAGCAGCATCCACAGTCAGCATGGGCTTCTGATCATATAGGCATGTGGTTAGAGTGTTTGAATACTTTTCTATTCTGTGAATGAAGGTCTTTTTTAAAGCCAGAATTGGGCACGGTTGGTAGAGGATTCACTAAACCCTTTCTCCTTCTGCATCAGATTTTGACCTTTGGTTAACTCTCTAACTCTGTTCCCTTGAAAACAGTAAAATGTCAACCATGTTGTTGGGTAACATTGGTTAGAGTAAAAATGACCCTTGGTTAGTGAAAATGACTGCCTTGGAGAAGGGGAATTTACCTGGTCTGGCTCTGACTCTGCTCTCCAAGAGGGGTTGTTTGTTTACTCTGTCATGGCCCTGTTCCGTTCATTATATTCCCTGGCTACATCTGAAATGGGAGATGAGGAGTAAGCCCTTCTTAGTAGCTAGTTTGAGATAACTATAAATTCTAAGAGGAAGCTGTAGTTTTGGGCTTCTCTGGGTGCAGTGACTCTTGTAACCAGGTGTGGCTCTTGGAGGGATCTGGAAGTTATGCCTGTAAAGTTGTTTCAAAGATACTGGTTTCTGTGAGGAATGAGGCTTTCAAGGCTGAGCACTCTTGAACTTGCCTAATGTGTTCTTACCTCTGTTCTTAACCTGTCACCTGGGGGCCAGATAGAATAGTTTTGGATACTATATAGATTGTTCCATGGATTACCACAAGACTCCAGAGAAGAGGAATGCCTGATGCTGCTCTGTTGGCAAACTCTCTGAGTAGGCTGCTGCCAAATGTTGGCTGTGATAGTCTTATACACCTGAATGTTCAATTGAGCTTAAGAAGACTCACTGAAGGTATTTCAGACATATATGTAAAATGCAGCCTGAAGCAAGGATCATATTCCTGATCTCATAATGTGGCAGGACTGGATAACTGTGCATTTTAGCTGTTTCCTTCTCTCTTATGGCACAAAGCTAAATTCTATTTTCCAGCTTATCTTGAAATAGGTATAGCCATTTGACCAACTTCTAACCAGTAGAATGTGGTGAAAGTGAAGAAGGGTACTTCCAGATCTAGCCCATGAAAACCTCCCCATGTACCATCTCCCATCTTTCCTCAATTGGTCAACTGATGCCCAGGAATCTAAGGCATTAGAGGAAGGTGAAACCTCAAGAGAGAGGTCTTGAATGACCACGTAGAAGGTCATCTGCAGTCAGGAATATTCAGTTAGAGTTCAAATGAATAAGACATACACAATTATATTTAGCCAGGGTAATTTAGGGGCTTAGCTGTGAAATCCATTAGTACTTCCTTAACTAACAGACACATTCCTCAGATCTACAAATTTTCTCATTGTAAACTAGGAGATGCAGGCCAGCTGCATTTTCAGAAATGGCTTTAAGATTTTTAAGAACCCTAATATGCAAACACAAGATGTATGTTTGCATCATGAGCTGATGATTTGGAAATAATACTAATTTGCTTTCGAAATAATAAGAATTTGGGATACAGCTTTGTCTTAGTTCATATTTTGCTGCTATAACTATCTAACACTGAATAATCTATAAGCAGTAGAAGTTTATTTGGCTCACAGTTCTGGAGGCTGGAAGTCCAAGATCAAGGGGCTGCATCTGGTGATGACCTTCTTGCTGAATCATAACATTGTGGAAGAGATCACATGGTGAGAGAGGGTGAGAATGCAGGAGGTGGAAAAAGGAGGCTGAACTCCTGCAATCACTAAATTACTCCTATGATAGTGGTGTTAATCTATTCATGAGGGCCCTACCTCTTAAATATCATCACAATGGCAATTAAGTTTCAACATGAGCCTAGTTCCAGCTACTTGGGAAGCTGAGGCAGGAGGATTCATTGAGCTCAGGAGTTTGAATCTAGTCTGGGAAGTATATTGAGATGCCTCCTCTTAAAACAAAACAAAACAAAACACAAAACAAAAACAAACAAACAAAAAAACCAGAAAACCAAACCCATGAATTTTTGAGGGAGCACTCAAACTATAGCCAACGCCTACTTACAAATAGGAAAAAGCGGCCAGGAGGAAACATTTCTATAAATGTTGCTGTCTGCAAATGATACTACCAGATTTCTGTCTTGTCAGTTCAGGATGGCAGAGAAAGATTGGAGGCAGACTGAGTTGTGCAGAAGGTGAGAGAAGTTTTATGTTTTCCTTCTTCTGTAGCCCCAGACTGAATAGGAGGTTTAGTGGTGTTCTAGTTCATTGCTGTTTACAGTCATATTTAGTGTGTTGTAGATGGACAGCCAATGGAACATTAGTCTATGAAAAAAGGATTCTGTGGTTAAATATAAATTAGGAAAAGACTGCATACTATATTTCTACAGGAGAGTCTCAATGCATATTAGCAGATTTAAAACTCTTAGAAAATCTGCAGTCTGTTTAATAAATGGTGCAGGGAAAATTGGCTAGCTACATGCAGAAAACAGAAACTGGACCCCTTCCTTACACCTTATACAAAAATTAATTCAAGATGAATTAAAGACTTAAATGTAAAATCTGAAACCATAAAAACCCTAGAAGAAAACCTAGGCAATACCATTCAGAACATAGGCATGGGCAAAGACTTCCTGACTAAAACACCAAAAGCAATTGCAACAAAACCCAAAATTGATAAATGGGATCTAATCAAACTAAAGAGCTTCTGCAGAGCAAAAGAAACTATCATCAGAGTGAACTACAGAATGGGAGAAAATTTTTGTAATCTACCCATCTGACAAAGGTCTAATATCCAGAATCTATAAGGGACTTTAAAAAAGTTTACAAGAATAAAAGAACCCCATCAAAAGTGGGCAAAGGATATGAACAGACACTTCTCAAAAGGAGACATTTATGTGGCCAAGAAACATATGAGAAGAAAGCTCATCATCACTGGTCATTAGAGAAATGCAAATCAAAACCACAATGAGATACCACCTAATGCCAGTTCGAATGGTGATTATTAAAAAGTCAGGAAACAACAGATGCTAGAGAGGCTGTGGAGAAATAGGAACACTTTTACACTATTTTGGGGAGTATAAATTAGTTCAGCCATTGTGGAAGACAGTATGGTGATTCCTCAAGGATCTAGAACCAGAAATACTATTTGACCCAGCAATCCCATTACTGGGTATATACCCAAAGGATTATAAATCATTCTACTATAAAGACACATGTACATGTATGTTTATTGCAGCATTATTTACAATAGCAAAGACTTGGAACCAACCCAAATCCTCATCAATGATAGTCTGTATAAAGAAGATGTGGCACATATACACCATGGAATACTATACAGCCATAAAAAAGAATGAAGCTGGAAGCCATCATTCTCATCAGACTAACGCAGGAACAGGAAATCAAACACTGCATGTTGTCACTCATAAATGGGATTTGAACAATGAGAACACATAGACACAGGGAGGGGAACATCATACACTGGGGCCCATCAAGGGGTTGGGGCAAGGGGAGGGAGAGCATTAGGACAAATAGCTAATTCATGCAGGGCTTAAAACCTGGATGACAGGTTGATAGGTATAGCAAACCACCATGGCACATGTATACCTGTGTAACAAACCTGAGCATTCTGCACATGTATCCCAGAACTTAAAGTAATATAAAATTAAAAAAGTCTGCAATAAAGGAACATGTTTTTGACACTGTTACTTTATTATAAATAATGATATATAATATAATCTTGTTAGAAAATTTATTATATTTTATTAAATTATTATAATTTTGTCTATAAATAGATAAGTTATTCAGAATAAACTACCCCAGAATCTCAGTGGTGGTTTGTTTCTCACTCATTGGAGCCCAGTGTAGGTCAATGGGTAGTTAGGAGAAGATGGTTGAGCTCCATGCAGTCATTCAGGGACCCAGGCTCCATCCACAATGTGTGGCCATTATCTTTCTGGGCTTCAGAGTTCCGCTGGATTCTTTGCATCCAGCTAGCAGGACAGGAAAATATGAAGAAGAGACAGTTGGTCTTAGCCACCTTTGGAGGTGATGCTTTCCACTTTCACTTCCGTTTCATTGGTGAGTGCCATTTTGTGGGCCAGCAATTTAGCTAGTTCAGGTTGTTAAAAGTTTGACCTGGCCTCAGGTTTGATGAGTCACCCATTTCTTCCCACCAAACTATTGACTTGCTTCTGGAAAAGACGATTAACAAGATTCTTACCATCTTGAGAAGCCATATTCAAATCTGGAACACCTGCTCCAACCCTGTCCTCTCTTCTTTATAGCATGTGGATTTTAGCTCTGGAAAGACTAATCTTGTTCTGTAATAGCTCCACGTCTTTTTATCTTCTCCAGAGGCTGAGGGGTTCTTCAGAGATATCTTAAAGAGTCAGCTTATAGCAAAATGAAGTTGGAGGGAGTGGTTGAGAATGGCTCATCAGTCTGGGCTCTGGGCTTCTTATCTTGCCTCAACCAAGGCAGTCCAGCTTTGATCTGTATCATTAAAATAAAGGTTATATTACTAATGAAAAACCTGAAAACTATGGTTATTAGCTAAATCAATCTTCTCTGCAGATGAAAAACTTGAAGCCCCAGGAAGTTAATCAATTGGCCTGATGTCACACAGATGCTCTAGGAGGACCTGGCATTTACAGTTGGGTTTTCTCACTCTTGGATCCGTGCTCTTTGCACTGGGGTAGCTGCCTACTACTTCTCTCCTTGTGTGTGGCATGTGGTCTGAGGTCTAAGATAAAGTGGGGGAGTCAGGCTCTGCTGATGCCACTGAGGACCTACGCAGGCAGATTCACCTCCTGCTTTGGTCTCTTAATTCCTCTCTAGGTGAAGCAAGAACAAGTCTGTCTTCCCATCTAGGGCAGGGTTGCTCTGTGCGAGGTTAATGGTGCACCCTGCTGGGATCTTGGCACTTCTCAGGCATTTTATTAGCCCCTATTTACAGAGACACTGCCTGAATTCTTTCTGCCACTCATCCCACACCCCCTATGCTGGTGGTTAACAGTGTCATTTTAAAATCTCAAGCAGGAGGAGACAACATAATTGTCTCATTATATTTTAAACTTTTGGAATGTTGTTCTTTTTCAGAGTTGTGAAGACAGAGTGGATACAGGTCAGCTTGATTCTGGTTTTTTTCTCTATTAATGGCCTGCAAATATTAAATATGCAAAACACAGGCTGCTGTGTCCATATCTCCTTCCCCCCAGTTCTCACCACATGATATTTGTTTCTGCTCAGGACTGGAAAGAAGTGATTGCTTTAGGTTTGCTTTTCTTTTACCAACTGGAGAAATACCTTACTGTGTCTTGTTTAAATATGACTTTTCACCCAGTTCCAGCTTTTGGGGTTGGGGAGGAACATGAATAATCTGTGTGGTAGGCAGTTTTATTGCTCAGAAAAGAAAAAAACAGACCCCAGTGTTTGGCATGCCAATGATTTAGGAAGTTTCTAGCAGGTCTGCTACTTGTTCCAATCACTATGTTTGATCCCAGAAAAGACTGACATGCGTTTTGGCCATCAAAGGGAGGGGTTCCTTGCAGGCCAAAGGAAGAGTCACTAGAAGTTGAGGGTCACGTGTTATGCCCCTCTAGATTCCAAACTTCCCTTTGCTGCCTATCTGATGACCAGGTGAAAGCTGGGATTACTCTACATGAGAAGGTTCTGTGGGTTGGTGTTCCTCAGGGAAAATGACCAGGACAGACTTCACTGGCCAAGGGTTTGCCCATGTTTTGAGAATTAAAACTTGTTTACTTGAGAGAGTCATTTGGTCAGCTGTTTATATTCCATTTTAAATTATTTTTGTGCTCACTGTTTTGTTCTTTTGGTCTTTGACAGATGAGCAAAAATTATTTTTAATAACTTTTAAAAAGCTATCCCAGTACTGACCAGGGAGGAAAAGGTGATCAAATTGTCTGATAAGGAAACACTACACATTTCAGTTTTTATTTGCTTAGTACTAATTCTATTTTCTCCTCCTACCTTTTTTTCTAAATGTTTAACAACAAAGTGGGAGATAATTTTTATTTTTTCCAAAGTGCTTTCAGGGAAATCCCTTCTAAACCTATGGATTTTAGTCCAATGAGGAATCCTCTTCCTTTGGTCTAAATTTTGCATATCGTCTGTTTCTTACAGGGCTTCCGTATTGTCTCAGGCTCCACTGGAAATGCAGCAAGGATTCCTAGCACATCCCAGTTGCCATAGCAACAGCAGTCTTTCCCATAATGAGCTGCATCATCTGAACTGATGTCACAGCATCATGCAGCAGGTCAAACAAGGCATCTCCTAGTATTGCATCCTACAGATGTGCTGTAAACATCAAAAGAAGACGGTGGGATCAGGAGATGGTGAGTGTTAAATGTCTGGGCCTTAATTGCATGGCTGTTTTGTTGGTTAGTCGGTGTCTGCTAAGGCGGAGATTGGGGGATGTTGTCTTTGCTTAAAATGGACTGGGGAAAGGAGGGCTGTTTTACCTAAATCTGTTTTTCAGGCTGCCGGGTTAAGACAAAGGCCTGTAAGAGTCATACAGGAATTAAAATATGTAGAATTATTCTTACTCCAGCTCTGTCTGTTATTTTTAAGTGTTCTTACAGAATTTTTCATAAACATAAGATGATTTTCAATTGCAAAACTCCAAATAAGCTTTAAAATGAGTAGTTAACAGTATTTAAGCATTGTAAAAATATAGATTTCTTTTTGGGAGGCAGAGCTAATTGGCCCCCTCTTTGCTCTTCTGAAATATGAAATATTCAGTGATTTGCAGTATGAAATTCAGTATTTACCTCGGTTGGGTTTCAGTTTCTTCATGGCAAGGAACAAATGCTGAATAAGCATTTGACATAACCCTGATGTGAAAGGGGATCTCTTGCATATTCAAGACAGAATTTATTAAAAGCATAAAGACCTAACACAAATGAAATTATTTGAGCCTTTTGATCTATATGGTAGTTCTTCAACCCATGTCCTTCAGAGTTAGTTGAAAGACTGCCACATATTTTTCCATCTCTAGCTAGTCTCTGAAATAGCTGGAGTTGTTTGCAGACTGACTTGTAACTGAGAAAGGAACAAGTCTCCTCTCTGCGGCAGTTGCAGTGAAGGGTAACCTGGGGGAGAACCTCTGAAGTGGCAGTGGTGTTGCCATCCCTTGCTTAACTTTAACAAAAATCTGGGTATGATAAATAAATGTCAGGGTCCTCAGTGGTTGTAGGGAATATAGATCTCTGCACTCAGTCATAACCTCAACTCAATTCCAAAACTCTAAACGTGTCTCATTTTCATTTCAACTCCTAGCTCTGTTTTTAGGCATCTTCATTATTTTTTTTTTTTTTTTCTAAAAAATTAGTCTGACAGGGCCAGATAAGGAGCGGTGTGTTGCCTTTTGTTTTGGGAAATGAAATGGATTTTCGTGGTGCAGCTGATTGCTACTAGGGAAGAGAAAGGAGGAGGCACATGTCAGTTCAATTGATCAATATGTCCACTTAGAATCAGGGAGTGGTCTTGTGGCTTAATGCTGCCAAATTGATAGTTTTTACTCAAAAAGTCTTACACGAAAGAATGGCAACCATTGAATTCCTCTTCTTTTAGTCTGTTTATTAAGGCTAAAGAGATGTATTGTGGAAAGCAGGAAAAGCAATACTTTAGTTAGCTTTGAGTGATTTATTTATATTTACTTATTTATTTATTTTTGCACAGAATTGAGCATGTTAGTACCATTAGGCACCAGCCAGAGGAAAGGCCTCAGATTTTAATTTGTTTGTTTATACCACATCACGCATGCTTGCTACTCTCAGTCCTTTAAGCTTATGTTTCTGACATGCAGCTGTATAGGATGGGAGAGGTCAGCTCAGCCTGGCTTTATCGCAAGCACTTAGGAGCATGAATTGTTCATTGCCTGCTTTTTTATGTCATATAATGTGAGCAGGAAGCTCTGCTGGGACTGCTGGGTGTGAATGCATCTAAGTCAAAAGCTCTAAGGTGACAGGGAAGAGTGCTAGATGGTGATGGGGGAAGGGAAAGTATGTCTCATAGCTAGATTATAAATCTGGAGAAAATCACTTAGTGCCTATTAGAATTCTCTTAAAGTATTATTTCTGAAGAAGAGCAACCAAAAAAGACTTTTTTGATAACATGAATTTCTAGGAGTAAAAAAAAAGCAAAATGCAGCATTTTAATGAGTTTTCTATTTGCTTAATTCTTGTCTCTTTTGTCTAAAGTGCTCTTCAGCTGCTTCATCGTGGTTGATTTGTTCAATTACTGGAAGTCACAAAAGCTAGATTCCTTAAGGGCAGTGTTAGAAAAAGTGGAGTCATGCTTTGAGGGTGGGGAAGGGCGCTGGTGGGTGTGGACTGACGCAGTTATCTAGTGGAACATCCTCCCGGTTCAGACAAGCCTGTAATTTTTCCCCCCACAAATGTTCAAAATGCAATTACAGTTCTCCAACTTTATGCTTTTGTGCTCTTTTTGCTCCAGGAGAACAAAGCCCTGGTAATGGGAGCTGTCATCCTAATGTTTTGTTTCTTCGTTTCTTTGCAGAGGGCCACAGCCTGTGCTGCTCTCTGATTAGCTGCATGTCTTAATTACTGGCTCAGTTTTAATATATCCCCAAGAGGTGGATGGTGTGTGTGTGTGTATATATAGGGGAAGGAAGAGATTTTTCTATGGCTGTATTTATTGGTGCCTCACTGAAACTTTCTACAATTTATGGAATTTTGTTTCACAGTAATGATAGATCATCAAGACCATGTTTATTGGACAAAGTTTAGGCCATGGAAGCCTCACAAGAAGTTAATGTCCTCTCTACTTTTGGTTATGGCTTTCATAAATAAATTTCAAAGTTACAAAGAAGTTAATTATTTGCTGGTAACTAGGCCACTTAGGGATGATAAAAATAATAATCATAATAATCATAGCTATAATTTATTCAGTTCTCACTGTGTATCAGTACTGATTTAAGTTTTGTGTATATCTTATTTAGCTCTTATAATTATTATTATAATGAAGTAGAGAGTAATAATTTCACTTTATAGGATTAGGTGTTATTATTCACATTTTGCAAAAAGCAGTCCTTAGCCAGGCAAATAAACTTAGCTAAGGTTATGTAGTTAATAAGTGATTCCAAATCATTGCACTCTGGCCATGCAGCACACATGCTTACCCATGGTCATCTGTTTTATGACATCTTTACTGTGTATACCATACAGATCAGTCATCTGTACTCTATCACATGTACCCCACCCCTCCTCATTCTAATTGGAAAATCAGATTTCACATGTAGAATGAAATCTCATTTGCAACACTAAGATTGATTTCGCCGTAAGGATGAGCATGAATCTTGATCAGATGTGAATATTTACTTTGTACCTAGAGATTTAAGTAACCACAAGTTGATGCTTAGACCTTTGCCACTACCCTTGCTTGACATAACTTTCTAGCAGGATCTCTGTATGGAAAATGTTACAGTAAGTGTGGGCATGATGGAGTTGCACTCAAAGCAGGTCTAGCTGAGTCAGTAATGATTCAACTTTGTTATATACCTGTCTTATCAGCTATATTTGTGGTGCTTTGTTAACTTTAAGATGTTTGTATTCCCTGGTGTTGCCAGGGAAGCAGAAACTTCTCTCACAGTCTGGGAAGTGTAACCTGAATCTATCTCTTAGGTTAAGAAGATAGAGGATTTATTTTGCTGAATGTATCAGTGGCTGAAACCAAACCCTGTCTATCTCTGACAAAGTACAAGAATGATAGTCTTGTGTAATATCCTGGAAGCCTTATGTTTGAGGAGAGCTGATACAGTCATTTCTGTATCATCTTGCTCATCCCCAGCTATCCACGCCCAGCATCATTATTGGGCTCTAAGGTCTGTTCTTTGTTTGAGTGTGGGGCTAATGCACACACTGACAGCATGTTGATATTGATTCCAGTATGGTGAATACTTAGAAATATTATTCCACAGGGCTTATTAGCCTTTTCTAGGTTCCAGGAAGAAGTTAACCTTTGTCTCAACCTGCTCCAAAGAGGCCCAAGCTTGTGTCTGCATGAGGTACAGGAATGAGAGGCTGATCAGAAAGCATCAAAGCTACTAGGTGCATTGACTACAGGAGTTAGGTTCCAATTAGGAAATAAAATAGCCAGTGGAATTTAAGGAAGTTGGTGGTCTTGCTACATGTCTCTGATTTTTTTTTTTCTATTTGTAATCCTAGAACACATGAAAGGCAATTTGTTTTGATCCCATGGATTCAATTCAATAAGTATTTATTGAGTATCTCATATATGCCAGGCATTGTCAGGGAATCTATAGCAATGAGCAAGACAGATGCAAATCTCTTCCCCCACTACATTCTAGAGGGGAAGGGAAAAATGGGTAAATTTGTAAAATAATTTATTCCGTCTAATACTGCAACACTATTTCTATTTACTTTTTATCCCCTGTGCTATTAGAAAAGCCCATTATCTGTGCACATTTGTATAGGTACATATACATATATGGTTTATATGTGGAGGTAAACTTACTGCATTAAATAATAATTTTTCTTTTCTTTCTTGGGTTTGGATTAGAATCTTTCTGGGTGTGGACAAGACTAATATGGAAATTAGCATTTTTTGGGAATAAGCTATTTTGAGAAGTAAAATTATAATCAGGCAAATAGTGCATGTCTATCTCAGTTGACAAACTTGACATATGGAAATATGAAATGTGTATGGCAGATCAGTTAAGGAGAGATATTTTTATTTTTATAAAAGATATTCATCACCTTTAAAAACTGTTTGTCCAGAGAGCCCTCTAAATTGAGCATTCCAGCCAGCCTGCTGATGGAGGTATGTACCATACAAGGACAGGTATACCAGTTACCTTCAGCCTCATCTAATCACCCTAGTGTGCCTTACAGTATCGCTTTAAATGGGAAGCATTTCTCTAAACAGTCATACTGACTGAACTCTGTAGATGGGCCGTGAGTGTGGTTTTTCAGAGGAATAGCAATCCTTATAGGACTTTGGCCATGGCAACAGAGTTTTAGGTACAGTAGCCCCTCCTCAGCCCTTATTTGTGATTTAGCCTTTTGTGGTTATGGTCATCCATGGTTTGAAAATATTCAGCGGAAGATTGCAGAAATAAACATTAAATTTTAAATTATGTGCTGTTCTGCATAGTGCAATGAAATCTCACACCATTCTGTTCTGTCCTGCCTGGGATGTGAATCATCCCTTTGTCCAGTATATCCATACTGTATATGCTACCAACTTGTTAAGTCACTTAATAGCCATCTTGGTTTTCAGATCAACTATCTCGCTATCATAATGCTTATGTTCAAATAACCTTTATTTTACTTAATAATGACTCCACAGTTCAAGATTAGTAATGCCGGCATATTGTTACAATTGTTCTGTTTTATTATTAGTTATTGTTAATCTCTTATTGTGTCTAATCTATAAATTAAACTTTATCATAGGTATATATGTATAAGAAAAAACATAGTATGTATAGGTTTTGTTGCTATCCATGGTTTCAGGCATCCACTGGGGGTCTTGGAATGTATCCCCTGATAATGAGGGGGACTATTGCATTTTGAATTAATAAGGCATACAGTTTCTTCTCCACAAGCACATACCGGTCAGTAATTGAATTCCTGAGTTGGTTTTAAGACTTGATGAAGATAAAGGACAGACTTTGTTTTCCTTGTAAACCACCAGCCATATTTTTCTCTGTTCTTCAGCCATGGGGCATGCTCCAAAGTTTTCCAGCCATCTTGCGGTGGTGTGCTTTAAGTCACAAGTGGAAGTAGGGAGAGAATTTGGAACCTTTATTTTATTTTCAGATTTTTTTTGGAGACAGGGTTTTACTCTGTTGCTCAGGCTAGATTGCAGTAGTGCAATCATTGCTCCCTGCAGCCTCGAAATTCTAGGCTCAAACGATCCTCCCACTTCAGCCTCCCAAGTGGTTAGGACTACAGGTACACATCACTCCACCTGGCTAGTAGAGCCTTTAGAATGGGATCTCAAACTAGCTAATACATGAGCAAAACCTAGCCTGCAGCTTGTTTTGTATGGCTGCTGGGCAGGCTTTATGGGTGTGCAACCTGTGTAGTTGCATAGGGCCCTGCACTGAGAAGGGTCCACACTTAGTATAATACTCTGCTGTAACCATCTTGAAATTCTTAAAATAATTTTTAAATAAGAGGCTCCACATTTTTATTTTGCAGTGGACCTTATGTAGCCAGTCCCATATGGCCCTTTTGGTGCCCCCACTGATACTGCCTGAGCCCTGTAGATGTTTGAGTTTGAGACTCCCTGCTTCCTCCTACTCTGGAACAATTCAAACAGAAATTGTAGTGCTTAGAAAAACTAAGGGACCATTGTCAAAACAACCCAGAGCCAGGCCCTTGTACATGGTAATTCAGTGGCATGCACAGGAACTCAGTGGCGTTTCTTTTATAGGCAATGGGGGGTGTATTACATTATCCTTGAAGATATTTTTTGATATTACTTGAAGTAAGATATTACTTGAAGATATTTGGTAGGTCAGGTTTATTTGTCACCACCATTGCTTTCAGGGAAGAAATCAAATCTTTGCAAAGCAAGCTAATTAACCATCCTGTTGGTTCAATGTTTATATTAATTCTCTTGCCCTTTGTTTACTACTTGATTACTTTTATCACCTTCTTTGTTTAACTCTCTTTTAAATTACACAACATATTTATGCTGTCTGGGTTTTTTTTTTTTTTTTTATTTAAATTCTCTCTCTCCAGGAGGGCCTATAATTCGCGGTTATATTACTACAGGAAAAGTTCTTTTGTTTTTCAATTTAAAAGGGAATTATAATCAATATTTATAATGAACCCTTCTCCAGCAAGGCAGTTCCAGCCATGCTAATGTTCAGAAGTCCAGATCTGCCATTACTGTTTATAATAATGAGATGCTGGTGACCGACTCCTGGACATTACGGTAGGTGAAGCATTCCCACCCATCACGTCACAGTGAGAAGTGTCTGTGTTAATCTGTTAATCTACAGATTTGCAGAGAGTTGTTAGAAAATGAGTATGAATGATGGCACTTGCTACACAGGAAAAAGGTAAATTTTTTTTGACTGTGTGAGTAAACAGGAACATGACAAATCCAGAAAGGACTCTTACCACCTCTTAGAAGCCTAAGAATAGAGTCTTCTTCAAGGATCAAGCCCCAGGAACTCAAGACCTTGTACCCCTGAACAATTCTGATACTCACTATGTCCATCACTGTACAAGCTGTAAAACTAGCTGTTTCAGCTAATTTCACCAGTAGTCAACAATTGACAAATGCATCAAATATCTACCATGTACAGTATCATATGCTAAGAGAACAAACATTTTACAAATAAGGATGACTATAGGCACACACATGTCTATTACTTGGAGAGCGCGACATAGATTTAACATGGTGTTAGCTGGGCTGTGCATATAGATGGTCATGATTAGTTCTTCCTTTTTTCTGAACATACCTTGACATGGAGCTCCAAGCATATCTGTGGAGGTTTTCTCATCTTCTGTTCTCATCCAATTTCTTGATTTAAGTGTTTGTCTAATGACTCATTACTTTTGCTGGCCCACTCAGAATTCTTGTTTCTCAGCCCTTTCTCAGCTTTCTCAATCTTGAGTGCTCATAGTTTGTTACTACCCCAGGTAGTCTCTTATCAATGTGACCTTTTGGGACAGTTCTAAACTCATCACAGTCCTCCCCACCAGCAGCCCTCCCCACCAGCAGCCCCCGAGGCCCTCATCTCTCTGCCACTGTTTATTCCTATTACATTAGCATAAAAGTAGCCCATGGAAAACCAAATGATACTGCAGTTTCTCTGATATGGGCCTTGGAAATAATCTGCTTGCTTTTAGCTTTTAATAGTTAATTCAAATACTTCCTTGTATTTAATCTGTTTTTGTCTTTGTGTGAATTGAAAGGGAATGACCCTTTAAAACTCATATTAGTCAGTCTTGCAGGCAGCCTCTATGGAAAATCAACTAGAAATAACTGAAACAGTGGGCGGGAGGGGCGTATGTGATGTGGTAGGAGACTATGTACAACATGAAAACAGTTGTGCAAGTACAGTTTAACAAATTTATCCGTTAGGGTTATTGGTACATTTCATTTTAAATTCAAAGTAAATAAAAATAAGGGGGTGATGATGAGGAAGATGGGCAGCACAAGAAGAAGCCGAAGGATGAACATTTCTTCAGGCTTGGCTAGTAGGAGCACACAACTTCTAGAACACTGTAGAGGAACACCTGCCTCAGAAGGGCAGCTTCTTCAAGAAAAAAGGACAGATCTGAAAACAAAGGTAACAATAAAAACTACCACAAAAAGAGATATAATTCCTCTGAGAACAAATAAAGAATCAGATTGACAAATTAAGATGTTACGTTTATATTAATTTAGTAATAAATACTTGATAACAGGATTTTTAAACATTTAAATTTTGACTAAACTGAAAATAGGTTGAAAGGCCGAGGATGGAGAAAAAGATAACATAACCAGCATAAGAAGAGACACAGGCCTGGCATGGTGGCTCATGCCTGTAATCTCAGCACCTCAGGAGGCTGAGCGGGGAGGACTGCTTGAGCCTAGAAGGTCCAGGCTACAGTGAGCCATGGTTGCACCACTGCACTCCAGCCTGGGCATCAGAGCAAGACCCTGGCTCAAACAGAACAAAACATGTTTTACTCTGTTTTTTTTTCTTTTTTGTTTGTTTGTTTGTTTTTTGTTGTTTACTTAAAGAGTTTTTCCTTTTTTTAAATTTGCTTTAGTTAATATCATTTGGTTGATTTGTTGTAAAGGTGAATACACCTATATATTTTGTTTTTCTTTTTTAAATATAAGAATTTAAAAAATTCTTTAAGAAAATAACATAAATTATTTTCTTTGGTGTGATGTTTTTTCCTCTGGTTCTTAGACCTTAACATCATCCTGTCTAAATACCATATATGCTCAGATACCCAAATGAGAAGTAGTAAATTGAATGCTATCAACCAGCTTGAGGAGAAAATAAGCTTTCCAAAAAAGTCTACTCTAGAACCTTAAATGGTGATGGAAATGTCACATACCCACATCTAAAGTGAGTTTTTTTTTTTTTTTTTGCAATAGCTTGCATCAAATAGGAGGATTCCATTTTGGGTTTGGAATCCTAACATCCAGCAATTTACACATATGTATATAGACTGAAATTCTCTGAGCAAGAGATTAGTGGTGGGGGAGGTGAGCAGGGAATAGGCAGTCCATGAGAATAATAGTCATGTTTCGCTTCTTGATTTACTCCATCTCCTGACACCCTATACCTAAACACTGAACAAAAACAGAGCCCAGCAGGGTGGATTTTGGAGCCAGGTATGTTTACCTTTGAATCTTAGCTTTACTATAAAATTATTAGAGTTATGATCTTAAGATTCTTAGAACCTCATTTTCCCCATATGTAAGGAGAATATCCATTTTACAAGATGAAATGAAGTATTTTATGTAAAGTTACTGGCATGAAGTGAGCATTTGATAAATGAAAGTTATTATTTCACATATTTAGAAGTAGTGGGGTAAAATTATTACTCTCTCTAGAAGAAAATGCAATTTCTCCTCAACTCCAGCCCTGAAACTAAGAACATCATTTTTAGAGTTTTTAAGAGAAGGAATTCTTTAATATATTTTAAATGCTTATACTGTGTCAAGCATATATATTATTTCATTTAATTTCCTTTCTCTACTTAAATTTTGTTCATAACCCTTACCACTTTCTGCAAACTAAACATTTTACTTGTTGTTTGTTTGTTTCTCCCTGGTATAATATAACTTGTATAAGGGCAGAGATTTTTGTCTGTTTTGTTCATTGCTGTTTCCTTAGCTCCCAGAATAGTGCCTGGCATATGGTAGGTGCTCAATAAACATTTGTTACAAGAGTAAATGAATCCACATAACCCTATGAGAGAGGCAACATGATTGTAAGCAGTAATAAAAAATTAATTCTCTTTTTCAGTGGTCCTTTTCAAGGTACTAAACACCCTTAAGTTATTCTTGCTATTCCAGATAGTGTGCCAAGAAATTCTTGTGGCTGATGGTTAGGGTATCATGTACCATCCAATTACTCTAAATTCTTCTATTGGAAGCAGGGATATTGCCTGGGAAGCTCTGATGTCCTCCTCTCTAAAGGGTTTCAATGAGGGAGCTGGGGTTTCACAGGTCATTTGAAAGATATATTGATTATTTTACTGGTGGTTGTCTCTTCCTTTCTCTCTTTAGTGAATTTGGGTCCCCTTCAGGAACAGGGTTATTTATTCTCCTTTAAATCATGAATTCCCAGCTGAAATCTCAGATTGATGGAGTGGTAGAATTTGAAAGACTCTTTGGTGAAAGTTTCAGATAGGGAGACTGATAAGCCATGACAGTCAGCCCTTCTCTGTTGCTGTTAAAAATACAATGAGAAATAGAGCAAAGCACAGGAACACAATGATACAGTTGTTTGGCCAGAAGAACATACAGCTTCATAAATGAAGGGACTAATTAAGATAGCCTAATTCTATACTTACTTTGAATTAGAATCAAAACAATCTTTTAGTAGTGGATATCTGCAGCTGAATTTTGTACCAAAGGCATATTCTAAATGTCATGCTTTCGAACTGAGTATTTATTTCTCAGGGAGCAGGTGTTAGGGTTTTTTTTTTCCTTGAAATTCAAACCATTTTGACAGTATCCTATTTTTAGAATGCCTTTTTCTTTAAAAAGACAAACAATATCCAAAAGCAGTAGAAAGACATCTTGGGAGAAGGCAGTGTTCTGGTTATACCATAATCATAACAAGCTGAATAAGAAAAAGTAATGTTGTTAAAATTTAAAACTCACAGCATTTTTATTTTATGATAATAAAACATATTTAATATACTTACTTTCAACAACCTTATGCTACAAAATAAAAATTATACCTCATGAAAATTTTCTTACAACGGCAATATACGGCATGGTCAGTTGCAATGTACAAGGACATTATTGTGTTCAAATAGCATGTTGTTCTAATCTATTTCAGAGAGCACTGGACTGGGAGTAAGGCACCTGAATTTTTAGTTCCTGCTGACATGCTCTTCCTGAATCTTGGTTTCCTCCACAGTAAAACAAAAGGGTAAAATTTAAATGATTTTTATTTCCTGATAGCTCTAGTATTTTGTGCCTCATTTACAGGGTTCTACATATTTCTCCATTGTTTATTTAGTCTTAGGATTTTCCAAAAATCTGTTCCATAGAATATTTTAAATGTCCTTAGTGTGCTCATGTAGATGAAAACACATTTTAATTTATTATCTTAGTTCATTTGGAGTGTTATAACAAAATACCATAAACTGGGTAGCTTGCAAACAACAGAAATTTATTTCTCACAGTTCTGGAAGCTGGGGAGTCCAAGGTCAAGGTACCACAGATTTGGTGTCAGGTGAGTCCACTTTCTGGTTCACAGCTGGCAACTTCTAGCTGTGTGCTCACATAATGGAAGGGATAAAGAGTCTCTCTTGGGCCTCTTTTATTAGGGCACTAATCCCATCCATGAGGGTTTCACCCTATGATCTAATCACTTCCCAAAGACCCTGCCTCCTAATAAAACCTTGGGGATTAGGATTTTAACATATAAATTTTGGGAACACACAACATTCAGACAATAGTGTTTATATACCATTTATATTTAACACTTGTGTGTTTTATTAGCTTATATTTCATAATACTTTTGGTGGTCAACCTAAAGTCAACACATAAAGTTTCACTTAAACTAACAAGCTATTGTCTTTCACAATAAAATTTTTTTAGAGTTTCCTTATCTTGCAAATTTGTGTTTCTATTTGTTTTTTCTCTTTTTAACCACAACATATTTTTGCTGTTAATGAGTTGCGTGAAGTATTTGGTTCCCCTCTACTCTTCCTATTGGGTATAGAATTTCTTTAGAAATTTACGCTGCTGCTCTAGACATTCACATAAAATACAAGTGAATGTGCTGTTGTTAGGTCAAACTGTATGGATTTTCCATTTTTGTTGTCAAAAAATGGTCACATATTAACAGTTTTATGATACTTTGATAACAGTTTCCAATAATTTGTTCATTATCATAACAATGTTAGTCTTTAGTATTTTTATAACTCAGTGATGAGAGCCAGTCCCTAAGTGAACTAGTGAAGCAAAGAGCACACAGGGTCCTTGGTGAAAGATAGATTTGGGATTGAATTCTGCTTCTCTACTGCCAACATCGTGACCATGGGCAAGTTGCTGAGTTTTGTTGAGCTTCAGTGTCCTTGTTTGTAAAATAAAAATGATAATGCCTGCCTCTCAAGCTTGCTGAGAAGAATGCCCCTGCCTCCCAGAATAGTGCCAGAATGTTTTATTTGGTCTAAAGTTACTCTCAGGCAGGATATGGTGGCTCAGGCCTGGCCATCATTTTAGGAAAGCTCAGGAGGGAGTATTGTTTGAGTATAGGAGATTGAGACCAGCGTGAGCAACACAACAAGACCCTGTCCCTTAACAAAAAGGAAAAAATTAGCTGGGTGTAGTGGTGTACAACTGTAATTCCAGCTACTAGGGAGACTGAGGCAAGAGGATTGCTTGAGCCCAGGAGTCTGAGGCTACAGTGAGCTGTGATCACGTCACTGCACTCCATTCTGGGTGATGGAGCAAGACCCTGTCTCTAAAAATAAATACATAAATAAAATAACTCTGTTGAGTCCATGAGTCTGGTACCAGACTGGAAAGGACAAATCTTTGAGTCTCCACCTTTTCTCTGGATGATCTATGCTTGTTGATGGCTTCTCCTATTGCCATGTGCTGCTGACTCATAAATTCAGATTTCTAGCCTCTGGTTATTTTCTCCCAGATCCAGGCTTGTATTTCTCCTGCTTTCTGTATGTCTTTTCCTGAATCTTCTACAGGCACTTTTCACTTAGCACACCTGAAATGATCTCATCCTTTCTGAACTTCCTGTCTGGAATTAAGCATTGTTTTCAGTCCCTGCCCTTAGGGTGGAGACTGGGAGTCATCCTAAGCCCTCTCTTCCATGTCTGCCCTCACCTAAGTCCTGTTGAGTCACCAAGTTCTGTTTTGTTTCTAAGTGACTAGGATTTGGTAAAAATGAGCTTAAGATCACCCCATATAATTTTTGATTGTGTGATAGATCTAGGTCATGTGCTTCTACTTCCTGGCTTCCCTTTCTCTAAACCATAGAACTGATATTATTAGACATTTTCTCATGAAGGCCCTCCTGTCTCCACGATCTTTCTAGCTGCTCTTTGAATCTTTTCCAGCTTTGTTAAAGCCCATGTCTAGGACAGCCTCAAGTATCCAGGGTGGCTAGTGCACTGTGGTGAAGAGAGGGAGAAAATGCAGTGTCAGCGCTGGATGGGGACTCTAGTGAACAAGAGATGTGTTATCCTAGATAGAAAGGGTTTTTTTTTTTAAATTTTGAAATAAAAGTCTGTCTGATCAGAGAATTCTCCAAGTTGATACGTAAAGTTACTACATCCTAATTCAAGGGGATTACATAGTGCTGGCTTCAGCACCAGAATGTGTTTCTGTTTTGCACAATTATCATTTGTCTTTGGAATTAATTCCAGTAGGCAGGAGCGAGTTTTAACTGCATGGCTTACAACACTGGCATTGTTATTCACACTAATGTTCACAATAGAACAAAGCAGCAACCTTTTTTCCCCTTGAGGATTTTCCCATGAGGAAGGCAGATAGGATGTTGGTGAGCTTGGGCTTGGGGTCAGTTAGATCTTCTGGGTTCAAATCTCAGTCTCACCACCCACTAGCTCTGTGCCCAGGGAAACTTGCCTAACCTTTCTTGGTCTATTTTCTTCACAGTACCTTCCTTGTCAAGTATAGTGAGACTTAGAAACAATGTGTGTAAAGCACCTAGCAGAGTGCCTAGGATACAGGAGGTGATCTGGAGTGGTTAGTGGAGACCTGGACTATTCAGAATGTAAGCAGAGGGCTAACTGGTGGTCAGCCTGCCTGGCCCTGGTTTTAGGAGAGTTTCTGTTCCAATTCCGGACCTGTGGGATATCGGTGGTCAAGTAAGTCTTTTTTTTTTTTTTTTTTTTTTGAGACAGAGTCTCGCTCTGTCGCCCGGGCTGGAGAGTGCAGTGGCCAGATCTCAGCTCACTGCAAGCTCCGCCTCCCAGGTTTATGCCATTCTCCTGCCTCAGCCTCCCCAGTAGCTGGGACTACAGGTGCCCGCCACCTCGCCCAGCTAGCTTTTTGTATTTTTTAGTAGAGATGGGGTTTCACCGTGTTAGCCAGGATGGTCTCGATCTCCTGACCTCGTGATCCGCCCGTCTCGGCCTCCCAAAGTGCTGGGATTACAGGCTTGAGCCACCGCGCCCGGCCTGGTGGTCAAGTAAGTCTTGTACTGTAATCTAATCCAGCTGTCCTGCTTCCTCCTTAAATTAGACAGGAACAACTGTATCATCTGTAAAGAACTGGGGAGACTAGCAGTATCTCTGCTTGTCTTGGCCCATGCTTCACACCTCATTAAAGCCCCAGTTTCTTCTTATAGCCTTTGCCTTTTCTCTAGCTCTCTGTGGTCATAACCCTCTCTGAATTCCTAAAGCAATAATGCTTTTTATCATGATTTACTATTTGTTCATATACTCTGAGGTTGTTTCACATGTGTTAGTCTGTCTCCTCAAGCAATTGGAAGCACCTCTGGCAAAAACTCTGGCTGTTGTATTCCCCAAGGAGCTGGCTGGCCCTGTGTGAAACTGGAGACAGATGCAGTTTGACCTACTCTCCCTGTGTTCCCAGTCCCTCTTGCTACTCAGGGATGTCAGGAAGCTGTTTCTGGAGTCTGCCATCAGGCGTTGCTCAAGGCCGTGTCCCATGATCCATCCATACAGTGTTGTCATCATTCTAGCTGCGATGTTTTGGGAGCTGTCCAGACAAGTAGTGATTATAGGACCAAGAGATTCTTGCAGTGTCCTGAATATAACACTAATCCAACATGCATTGATCTAATGCCTACACAGTGGCATGATTGTGCCATGATTGTGCAGGACATACATAGCAGAGCAAGATAATGGACAGTCAGAGAAATTATAAAACCACCTAATTAGTATCAGTAAGTACAAAGAGCTATGGGAAGGTAGATGAGGGTGCAGTTAATTCAGTCAGGGTTCAGGGTCTAAACAGGAAGTAAAATCTGACCTGAGCTTTGAGGAGTGACTGAGGATTTCAGCTGGGTATAGATAAGGGCATTCCTGAGTATGGGTGCCCACCATGTTAAGCAAGTGGAGTATAAGAGTATATATAAGGAGGCCTGGGTGCAATGGCTCACACCTGTAATCCCAGCACTTTGGGAGGTTGAGGCAGGCAGATCACTTGAGGTCAGGAGTTTCAGACCACCCTTGCCAACATGGTGAAATCCCATCTCTACTAAAAATACAAAAATTAGCTGGGTGTGGTGGCACATACCTGTAATCCCAGCTACTCAGGAGGCTGAGGCATGGGAATCTCTTGAACCTGGGAGGCGGAGGTTGCAGTGAGCCGAGATAGCACCACTATACTCCAGCCTGGGCAACGGAGTGAGAATCTGTCTTAAAAAAAAGAGTATATATAAGGAGAATGATGGTATAGAGAGTATGTGTTTAGGATGAGGCTCAGAGAGGAGGCTTGGATGGGATTTGGAAGGGCATGTAAAAAAATGGCTGTGTAAAATGAGTATTTATATATCAAATTTTGTTTTTCCTATGCTTCCTTTCTAATTTGGGGAAATGTTTTCATAGAAGGGATTTTAGGGCCAATGAATGTTAAAATTCATAGTTAAAACACAATGTTGTCAAGGGAAATTCCATATTTTAAAATGTGCATTTACTTCTCTAATACTGATTCAGTTCACACAGTCTGTCGCATACACAGGTGTTAAAATGCTGTATCTAGTTAACTTCACATTTTCCCACAGGTATTGAATATGTAAGCAGACACAGGGGTAACTCTCAAGGAACAAAATTGCCTGAAGGCTTTTTCCCAGGTACAGGTAAAGCATTGCCTTGGAAATGATTACATGACTTAGCAATGAGGGGTTAGTATTTCTTTAGGCTGTCAGCTGTGATGTAGCCAGTAGCATCTGAGCTTGAATTGTCTCCATCACTGAGCATCAGACATGTTTGGGCATGTCTGCTGAATGTCTACCCTGTATCTGTGATCAGTTGGTGGTCTGGCCCATCAGTGTCTTGATACTAGAGTCAAAAGTGGTTCCTAGAGAGAATGTATCCTAAGAAAGGTGGAGTCAGCCACAGTAAGCTCTGATCACCAGAGGGTGGAGTGATTCTGAGGTCAGTTTCCATGTGGGTCATGAGGAAGTGTCCTCTGTCAGTCATTCCCTGGACTCTGTCTGGCCTGAGTCCTAGAAAAGCTGTGGAGGGGTGAGTGGGCTGAATGTAAGAGCTCTTCCACTAAAGAACCTGTATGTCATTTGAGCACAAGACCACTGCTGCAATAGCCCTCAGGAGAGTATATTGTATAAGAGGGAGAAAGGCATATTTCCCTCTATCCACAGATGCTTGAAACCAGAGGTTTCCAAACTGTTTTGATTGACATATTTATTTGTTAAAAAATGTCTGAGCTCTGTCATGTATTAATGTCTTACATATTTTACAAAACGTGTAGAAGTAAAAATCTTAAATGCTAAATTAAAAATTAAACAGAAATTCTGATATTTTCATCACACCTCAAAGGTTTGCCTTGTATCCCCCTTTATGATGAGTCCCCCATCATGAAGACCCCTGCTCTAGAGCATTAGTGGGAGGGGCCTGGCAGTGCCCAGAAATAGCAGCTCTTCCTGGTAAAGGTGCCCATGATGCAGTGAGTATGCATACATGTGAAATTCATGGTGGAGCTTCATGAAATTCTACTTAGGGCCCTGTTTTCAGGGAGCTAAGACTCTGATAAGGGGGGTAAAATAAAGATGCAGAGAAATGTAGTACATTACCAAAAATGTTACTCCATTTGAACCTCTAGGCTGGTGAGCCGTGAAGGAACTTGAGTTGTACAAAATTAAAAATCTTTCTGAGACAGTATGTTTGTATTGCATTTTAGAATTTACCAAGCACTTTCACTTGTAACTTCGCAACAACTCTGTGGGATATGAAGGATGGAAGTTGAGAATTTCTTTAAGCCAATTTGGTTACACTCAGATTTCAGCTTCATTTTGGAAATCATAGTAACCACTCAAAAAGTTTGGGGTGGTGATAGTTATTTCTTCTATAGGCTTGATACCAAGCTGTAATGAATTCAAGCCTTAAACCAAAATCTCACACACATAGAGATATTTATTAGACTAGCATTAATTAGCAAAGCAGGCACAAAAGATTTCATACAGTCTGGTAGATTGATGAACTCTCAGCTCTATTTTGTTTTAGGTGCTCTAACTATATATTAATTAAAAAAATAAATAAATAAAAGCTTTGCTCTATTTAGGATTCTGCATCCTTTGTATGTAAATCACAAATCCTTTTAAATCAATGGTTGGAGACAAGGACAGATTAGGGATTAAGTCTCAGGCAACATCACTCAAGGGTACAAAGTTGAGGTATCAGAGAAGTCTTATCCTTTTTTCTTACACGAGTTTCTAAATTATTTTAGCTAACCCATATGTCTTGAATACGTTTAATTTCACCAGGTAAAACCCATTTCTAAACTTTCTAAATGGTAATGGTTATTGACTGAAGTAGGAGTGAGTCCATCCCCTTTCTGATGTAATATTGCCTGACACACACACCCACTTTCAAACTGTACAGTTCAGGCATTGCTTTAGCTGAGTTTGCCTAGAAATGAAACTTAAATTAATTGTCACATATATCAAACCAATTGTAATGAAGTATTTAAAAATAAATTATAGAGCTTATAACATTGGATTATCATTTTACAGACACTGAAGCTTATGATCTATGATTTGCCTGAAGTTTTTGAACTTGTGAGTAGGGATAAGACACTGAACTCAAATGTAAATGACTCTCAATTCCATGCTGTTTTTGTAATACCAATGCCCCTGACTATATGGCCACTTCCAATGCTGACCTCTTGGGATTGAGGCACTCTGCCCCTTGGCCACTTTTTTAAAAGTCTAAAGTTTAATTCATAGTAATAGTCCAATGTTAAAAAGTAAGGAATCTGGCCAGGTGCGGTGGCTCACGCCTGTAATCCCAGCACTTTGGGAGGCTGATGCGGGCAGATCATGCAGTCAGGAGATCGAGACCATCCTGGCTAACACGGTGAAACCCCGTCTCTACTGAAAAATACAAAAAAACTAGCCGGGTGAGATGGCGGGTGCCTGTAGTCCCAGCTACTCGGGAGGCTGAGGCAGGAGAATGGCGTAAACCCGGGAGGCGGAGCTTGCAGTGAGCCGAGATCGCGCCACTGCACTCCAGCCTGGGCGACAGAGCTAGACAAAAAAAAAGTAAGGAATCTGTGTATTCTGTTGACGTGGTTCCTCCTGTAACTCTTCCTGAGAGGAGGAAAGACAATACCTATCAGATTTATGAGGCTTTGCTTAAATTTTCCAAGGGTACCTTTAGTTGCTTTAGTTCTTATAACTCTTTTCCTCAAGGAAATTGGGATACATTTTCTAGGCCCTGAGGGACATCTGTGTGTAGCCACATGGACCCTGAAGGCCATGACCCAAGGGCAAGGGCTGCTGTGGATAGTGAGATAGAGATGAAGTGCTGGGCAGGTCAAGAACCTGGAAGACACAGCTGGGTGGGACCATGCCAGGAGCAAAAGTGAGAAGTTCAAGGTGGGCCAGACCAGAAATATGCTAGACAGGTACCACGGGATTTTAGAGGTTCTAGCCTATGGCAGGGATCACCTGACCTTGCCCAGAAGAATGTAGGTTTTAGGATAGAGCAAGAATAACCAATGTAAAATTAGCACATTTTAAGATACGGAGCGCAAAAAGCTGTAATCCCAAACTGAGAATGTTTAGTAAGAAGAATGCGGATACTGAAGAACTCAAAAGACTTTTGTCTGAATTGGGTACTTCTTTTCTTTTCGGGGTTTCACTCTTATTGCCCAGGCTAAAGTGCAATGGCACAGTCTCGGCCCACTGCAACCTCCGCCTCCTAAGTTCAAGTGATTCCTCCTGCCTCAGCCTCCTGAGTAGGTGGGATTACAGACATGTGCCACCACGCATGCTAATTTTGTATTTTTAGTAGAGATGGAGTTTCACCAGGTTGGTCAGGCTGGTCTCGAACTCTTGATCTCAAGTGATCCACCCACCTTGGCCCCCTAAAGTGCTGGGATTACAGGCATGAGCCACCGTGCCCAGCCCCATCATGTTTCTTTTGCAATGCTTTTGCCCTGGACCCTCTAGGCTTCTGATACATGCTACACCAGGGTGGTTTTTCCACATTGCTCCCCACCCAACACTCTGCAGGACCCAGATAACTCCCTGAGAGGTGCAAGTGGCCCTAAATTTTTTACTTATTCCTATTCTTGTGTCCTGAGGCCAGCCTATCAGTCCCAGGGTCCTCTTCACAGATCTCTCAGGACTCCCATCTGATTCCTATGCCATGGGATTCCCGGCAGCCGCTCTAACCAGACAGAGTGCTTGAGGTAGAAGCACCATTTATATCAGCCTATTAGGACCTTTGTTACTGGTATATAATTCATAAGAGACTCTCCAGTACCTATTACTCAATAAGAACAATGACATTGATGTTTGACATACAGGATTTGTTTAAAGGGGCTTTTTATAGATCTGTAGGGCAATGGCCATTTCCAAAGCAATGACAGTGCAGTATTTCAAAACAAAAGCTATTTTGGACACGAATTCAAAACTGAACTCTGTAGATCCAAAGTGAGTTTGACTTGTGTATAGGAGTTTTTTTCTTTTTAGTGCCTTTCAAAACATTTCATTTAAACTTAAAAACTAGAAGATCACAGGAGATGTTTTCCACGAAGCTCTTTTGATTTCATTGTTCTGCATAGATGCTTGGAAAGCAGGGAAAATGTTTTATGGTGAAAGAATACAGACTTCTGGCCCAGAGGATGAAGAGTGTTTATTTCTTGGCTTTATGTGGTCCTGAGCCTCAGAAATATAGAAAGAAATACAGAACTATCTGTGGACGCATTAGGGTTTGATGCAATGAGTAATGGGATACAATTTTGGATTAGCAGTTGGAAATTTGAAATTTATTACAAATGTACGTAAAAAGAATAACAACTGTGATGGATTCTTTCATTTATTGAGTATTACTATGTGTCAGGCTCTGTGTTAGGAAGTGCTTGATATACACTAACTCGAAGCTTCAACAAACTTCAAGGGTAGTTGAAGGAACACACTAATGCCCAGATCTTGGTGCTATACACCATTCATCAATAAAAGGAATCAGGGCTCCTTGGAGTAATGGCTAATACTAGGGGCAGGGAAAAATTTTAGATGAACATGAGCAAGTATCATGTAGTTCAAGAATGTAAGGAAATGTTCAAAAAACAAAAAGATGGAGCTGTCGGAGAGACGTAGGAGCCAAGCTGAAAGAGCGTCTACTGGCCAAACCTAATAAATAATGTAATATTGAGTTATAAAATAAATATAAGGCTGGGCACGGTGGCTCACGCCTGTAATCCCAGCACTTTGGGAGGCTGAGGCGGGCAGATCATAAGGTCAGGAAATCGAGACCATCCTGGCTAACACGGTGAAACCCCGTCTGTACGAAAAAAATACGAAAAATTAGGCGGGCGTGGTGGTGGGCACTTGTAGTCTCAGCTACTCCAGAGGTTGAGGCAGGAGAATGGCGTGAACCTGGGCGGCGGAGTGTGCAGTGAGTCAAGATCGTGCCACTGCACTCTAGCCTGGGAGACAGAGCAAGACTCTGTCTCAAAAAAAAAAATAAATAAATAAAATAAAAAATAAATACATAAATAAATAAAATAAATCAGTGTATACTAATATAAATGAATGATTGAATAAATAGATAAACAGGAGAAGAGACAGATCTTTCTTACAGAAACTTCCAAATAATATACGTAGATACTCCCATTTCTAGGAGGAAGAGTTTCACCCACTCCTGGGGGTGGGCTAGACTTAGTGACTTGCTCTCAGAAAACAGGATATGAAAGTGAACAATAGTAACTTCACAGTGGTGAAAGCTAGTAAGTATAACCTTAACCAAGTGATGAAGGTTGATGTCACCATTGATGTTGTGTGGATATTGTATACCCCTAACGTGATGTGGTGAGAAGAGTACTACTTCACCTCTATGGTATTCTTCTCAAATATCCATAATCCATTTTAATCATCAGAAAAATATCAGGTAAACCCTGACTGGGGACATTCTAGGAGTACTTGGCCTGTATTCCTCCAGACTATCAAGGTCATGAGAAGCAAGGAAAGTCTAAAAGGCTATTATAGACCAGAGGAGACTAAGGACATATGACAACTAAATGTGGTATGGTACTCAAGATTAGGTCCTGGGACTGCAAGAGGATGTTAATGAAAAAAATTGGTGAAATGCAAATAAAATCTGGAGTTTAATTAATAGTTTGGTACTAAGATCAGTTTTATACTTTTTACATATGTACCTTGGTAACATGAGATGTTAACAATGGAGGAAACAGGGTGAGAGGTATGGGAACTCCTTGTACTATCTTTGCAGCTTTTCTCTAAATATGAAATTATAACAAAATAAAAAATGTATTAAATGAATAAGTAAATAAATAAATATACATATAAATAGTTGACGATTTAACAGGGTAATACAGATTTATTTTTTAAAAATCAGCAGATGGTAGGATGAAAAGTAGAAATTTCCTTCTCTGAGTAGGAACTCCAAGCCTACCCCGTTCTAATAGCACAGGTAAATAGCTTAACAATTTGGCATATGCTTTCCCAGATATTTTCTTTGATGTATAGGTACATATTTTAAATATGGAACTCTGCTTTTCATTCTGTCCTATGGCTTATTTTTTTGTCTACTAAACCCTGAATCTTGGACTTGGTTTTGAGACAGAATATAGTGATTTTCCAGATGATTTTTAAATGTTTGTGAGAGAGTATTGCTTCCACAAAGGTATTAAACTGTTGAGTCTACATCTTACTTTATTTTTAAGCATTTTAGATATGTATCTTTTTTTTTTTTGAGACGGAGTCTCGCTTTGTCGCCCAGGCTGGAGTGCAGTGGCGCGATCTCGGCTCACTGCAAGCTCCGCCTCCCGGGTTCCCGCCATTCTCCTGCCTCAGCCTCCCAGTAGCTGGGACTACAGGCACACACCACCACGCCCGGCTGATTTTTTGTATTTTTAGTAGAGACGGGGTTTCACCGTGTTAGCCAGGATGGTCTCGATCTCCTGACTGCATGATCTGCCCGCATCAGCCTCCCAAAGTGCTGGGATTACAGGCGTGAGCCACCACGCCCAGCCTAGATATATATCTTATAGACATTAGTTTTTCATTTCTTCTAACCTAGAGGTCTAAAATAATCATTTAGTTGTTCCTAAATTTTTGTTATATTACTCAAAATTATTACCTGCGCCAGGCATGGTGGCTTGTGCCTGTAATCCCAGCACTTTGGGAGGCTGAGGCAGGTGGATCACCTGAAGTCGAGAGTTAGAGACCAGCCTGGCCAACATGGTGAAAGCCAATACAAAATTAGCCAGGTGTGGTGGCACACACCAGTAGTCCCAGCTATTCAGGAGGCTGAGGCAGGAGAATCGCTTGAACCCTGGAGGCAGAGGCTGCAGTGAGTTGAGATCGCACCACTGTGCAGCCTGGACGAGACAGAGCAAGACTTCATCTCAAAAACAAAACAAAACAAAAAAATTAGTACCTGCTCTGCTGTAAAAATTCGGAATGATAGATTTTTAGTAAATATTAAGAAAAGAAATGTATTAATCTTTAAATAAATAGAATTATGAAAGATGTTGCTAGTTGATCATAACTTTGTTGGTGAATACTAGCTTGCTGAAGTTGTTAGTGATAGAAATTGAATATATATGTGTGTGCGTGTATGTGTGTGTATATACATACACAATTATATCTATAAAATTTAAAAGCATTCATTTGCTACTGGCTCAGACAGTATAAGAATGGTAACCACTGATTATCTGATCTCTAATCCAAATAAATTACTAATCTAATAATTATAGGTTTTCTTTATTTTTCATTTCTCCTTGTAACAGGCAGAGCTGTGATTTGAGCTTGGGTTTGTCTCCAGTACTCCCACGTCCGCTGGGTAGCCCTGATATAGAAGCTATAGAGAGTTCCACAGCTGTGGGCACTGCTTTTGTGTAGTCTTGGGAGACCCTGTGTGTGTGTGTGTGTGTGTGTGTGTGTGTGTGTGTTTGTGTGTGTGAAGGGGTGTGTATCTAGGCCCTCTCTCTCATTCCTAGCCCAGATTGTAACGGTCCTTCATTGGTTAGCTTCACTGTACCTTTCCCAACCTCCCATTTCTTTTTTTTCAGTTTTATTTTATTTTTAATTGATACAATAATTATACATATTTGTGGGGTACAGTGTGATGTTTCTGTACAAGTATGTATTGTGTACTGTTCAAATCAGGGTATTTAATGCATCCATCATCTCAAACGTTTATCATTTCCTTGTGGTGAGAACATTCAAAATCCTTTCTTGTTATTATGAAATATACAAGATTGTTAACTATAGTCACTGTACTGTGCAATAGAATACCAGAACTTATTCCTTTTATGTAACTGTGATTTTACACCCCTTGACCAATTTCTTTCCATCTCTCCCTCCCTCTCACTGTCCTCAGCTTTTGATAATCACCATTCTATGCTGTACTTCTATGAGATCAGCTTTCTTAGATTCCACAAATGAGTGCGATCATGTTGTATCTGTCTTTACGCGTTTGTCTTACTTCACTTAACAATGCCCTCCAGGTTTATCTATGTTGCTGCAAATGACAAGATTTCATTTTTTAGTGGCTGAATAATATTCCATTGCGTATGTATACCACATTTCATTATTCGTCCATTGATGGACACTTAAGTTGATTCCATATCTTGGCTATTGTGAATAGTGGCGCAATAAATGTGGGAGTGCAGATGTCTCTTTGACATCATGGTTTCATTTCCTTTGGATGAATACCCAATAGTGGAATTGCTGGAATGGTAGTTCTATTTTTAAGTTTTTGAGGATCTTCCATACTGTTTTCCATAATAGCTGTACTAATTTACTTTTCTACCAACAATGTATCAGGGTTTCCTTTCTCCACGTTCATACCAGCATTTTTTTTTTTTTTGTCTTTTTGATAATAGCCATTCTAGTTGGGGTGCCAACCTCCCATTTCTCCACCAGTGGCTGGCACTTCCCTATAGAGAACAGTGAAGCTAAGTGATAGGAATCCCTTCCATGTTCCTGCCTCCTTGGTACAAACCTACAAATTGGTACACGCTTCTTTACCTCCTTTCTCTGGGTTTTATAGAAAGAGGAAAAATATTGTTAAAAGTATGGATTTTTGACCAGGCACGGTGGCTCACACCTGTAATCCCAGCACTTTGGGAGGCCAAGGCAGGTAGATTACCTGAGATCAGGAGTTCGAGACTAGCCTGGCCAACATGGTGAAATCCTGTCTCTACTAAACATAAAAAATTAGCCAAACATTAGTGACACACACCTGTAATCCCAGCTACTCAGGAGGCTAAGGCAGGAGAATTGCTTGAGCCCAAGAGATGGAGGTTGCAGTGAGCCGAGATTGTGCCACTGTACTCTAGCCTGGCGGACAGAGCAAGACTGTCTCAAAAAAAAAAAGTATGGATTTTTGTTATTCCCTGCTCTGCCACTATAGCTGTGTGACTTTGGACGATTTACTTAAATCTTGCTACCCCATTCTGTGAAATGGGGATAATCATACTACCTACTGGTGGTATTAAAAGATAATGCTGATGAAGTCTATTTAGCGTGGTGTCTGGCACAATAAGTGCCTGGCATGATAAGTGACAATGGTAATTTCTTTCTATTCAAATTCAACCCATCTTCCAGGGCTTATCCATATCTTACACTTATCCTATTGCTCTGGCTCTTTCCTCTATCTGTAAGTATGCTCAAATCTTTCTTTCATCCCTCCCTTGATCTTGCATTCCTTTCTTACTGTTATTCCATTTTTCTTTCTCATAATCAAGCTTTTTGACAGAGTGGGATACTCTGCCTCACTTTAAGTCAGCTTGTAAACTAAAGCAATCCAGATTTTATGCCCCCTTACACTGAAACTGCTATCATAAGGTTGCCAGTAGGACCTCCTGAAGTGGACATGTGCTTCTGTTTGCCTAGTGTCCTTTCGCCTTCTGACATCATGCCATCCTGGGGAGCTGCCCTCCTCTGTGGATCTTGGTTTAACTGTCAGTTCAGGTGCCCTACTTTCTCCCAACCCAGGGGTGGACATGTGACCCTGAGTCAGGCCAAGCAGACAAGTCAGGGGAATGGCAGATGGTGACGTTTCCTGCTTGCTACCCTAGTCCTCCTGGACATCCTCATTTCCTGTCCTTTCTATGGACTAATTCTTTGATTTTTCCTTGGAGTCTGTGATCTACCTCATATTCCTTCAATACATTTCTTTTTACGTACCTTAGATGGCTGTGTTGCTTATAGCAGAAGGACTCTAACTGATACAAGCTATAATTTGTAAATTAAAGGGAAACATTTCAATACTTATATAATTAATTTTCTGATACTATAGACTATGTCATCCTTGAAATTTTCTGTTCTTGTATGTAAATCCTGCAAGAATGCAGTGTTTTGGTTCTTCTCTTCTCTTACCTGTCTACCTCATTATCCTTAGTACCCCCCTGCTCCAAGCCCTGCTACATAATGTTTATTCCCTAAGTTTTCTCTCTTGGTCTTGTTCTCATGCTATCCCAGGTGTTCTTGAATTGTGCCACAGACCCTCCGTCAGGAGGGGTAGGCCTCTGAATCCCAGTGTTTCTAAATGTTTTGAATGAAATGCATGGAATTACAAAAAAATCAAAATATGCTGAAACGTAATTACAAAAATATTTCTAAAAATTGTGATGTAGTAATACGTGTGCTGTTTTATTAACACAATAGACAAGATCTAGTGGTGGGCCTAACAACTACCATAATTTTGAATCAATAATGAGTATAAATGCTATTTCAAGATATCTTTAATAACTTTAATGTGATATGAAAATATCTGAGATTTCTGTTCGTGATCACAGGTATTGTGATTTTTTTTTTTTTTTTTTTGAGACAAGTTCTTGCTCTGTCACCTCGGCTGGAGTGCAGTGATGTGATCACAGCTTACTGCAGCCTCGAACTCCTGGACTCAAGTGATCCTCCTACCTCAACCTCCCAGGTAGTTGCGATTACAGGTGCCTGCCAGCACACCCGGCTAATTTTTATATATTTTTTCGTAGAGATGGGGTTTCACCATGTTGCCCAGGCTGGTCTCAAACTCAGGGCTCAAGTGATCCTCCTGCCTCAGCCTCAAAAGTGCTGGGATTAGAGCTGTGAGCCACCATACCTGGCAGGTATTGTGATTTAATCACAAATACTGCTAATACTTCTTTAACTTGTTTCCTATATTTATAATTGAGAGAAATTTTAGTTCATGAAAACAAGAACATATTTTTTTCCCATTTATGTTCTCAGACTTCCTGAATTCTATCCACAGAATCCTCAGAACTCCTAGGACTCTACGTGAAGAATCTCTGCCTAAGTCCCGTCCTTAGGGTTTCTCATCCATACCAGGGCTTGCTCCTGCTATGCGTGTCTTGAGGACTCACAGGTTTATATCCTGAGCCTGGACATCTATATACAGAGACCTTCCTCTGTTTGTCTCATAGGCATCTCCCCCTCTACATGTCTACACCTGAATTTCCTTCTTACACCTCTTCGTCCTGGGGGTTTCTCATCTCTCATCTGCTCTGTGGTTAACTTCCAGTATTGTTCCCTTCAGTACTCCCTTAATACTGCTGCCAGAATAATTATAAAAAGCTGGTATGTTCTAAAATCTGAGTGTATCATTTCCTTACATAAGATTCTTCAATGACTCTCCTTTGCCTACAGGTTGCAATTCAAAGTTCATTGTATGTCATGAAAAGCCCTCCACAGGCAATGTGATGGGTTCTATTTCTTGCCTTTTTACTCTCTCCATACTCCCTTTACTCTATACCTTCTGCTTGCACAACTTGCTTTAACCATTTAAACATAGTTGGACTTTCTGAATGTCCCTTGATTTTTCATTCCCTAAACCTTCGCACAGGCTATTGTATCCCCTAGCCTTGCTCACTTGCTAATTTGTACTCATCTATCAAGATGGCCTAAGTGCTATCTCCTAGGGAAACTTCTTTGATGCCTCACATATAGTTGACACTCCTTCTTCATTCCCATGCTTGAACTGGACATATGCCTCTAGTAAAGTTCATATTACAGTGAATTACAATCATGTATTCATATATTTCTCTTTGTCACTAAAGTGTAAAATTCTTGAGGAAAAGGAGCATATTCTGTTTATTTATGTGTTTCTAGTTTTTAGCATAATAGGAACTCTTACCATATATAGTCATTGTTCCCAATAAATATTTTTTGACATATTTAGTGTTACAAAAAAAAATCACTATCGTATCATTCATACAGAGAGTACATTTGTTTTAGGGATGAGAGAAAATTAGTATCTTGCATTCTAAATTTAGGACAAAATTTTAGCCTTACTGTGTAACATAATTGGACCTCTTTAGTGGAGAAACTAGGTCAAGGAACTGTTGCTGTGCAGGCAAAATGAAAATGTAGACATCTTAAAAGCTGGTATGAGTTTCTATATATAAAAGCTCAGCCAACCATGTCTGTTTTAAAGTTGTCGTTTAGTTAGATACATTATTATTTTGTATGATACTGTTCTTTTCTCCCATATCACATCTGTAAATGTTTATCTGAATGGAGGTTAGATTTACTGCAAGTGGAAACTCTTAGAGAAATAGCCAAAAAAGTCAGGAATATTTGCAAGTCTTTACTTGGACTGATGTGTAAAAATTTAGAGACAGAATTACTGAACAGAAGATAATCTTACAGCATACAGTCAAATCATAGCTGCTACTAACCCATGTGGTACCTTTGTGAAAATTAGAAAAAGACATTCCTTTCTCGAAACACCTTACATCCACCTTTAGGAAATTGTCATAATAGATTGATTTAATTGGAATAGGATACTTTAAACTGCCATCTTCTGGAAAGTCACACTAATAAATATGCTAATCTGTGGTATCTGTGATGTGAAGGACATCCGTGTGTAATGCACAATCTGCATTGTAGCATTTATGGCTGCCTTAGCCAGGGGATGAGCATTCTCTCCTTGTATGTGGTTTTGCTACCAGTTATTTATTGTTCAAATGATAATGAAGGTTTTCAGATGAAAAAGAAAAAAAAATACCAGCTGCACTTTACTGAGAGGAAAAAGAAGCTAACTTTCAGCACATCCAAGTGACTCTGAAACCACATCCAGACCATTGTGTCCTACAGAACTGAAAGAGGGCATCAAAGAGCACCATGTTTAGGTTGTTGCTTACCTAGCTTGAAAAGTATTAAAGCCTTAAGGGTTCTGAAACATCACGTGCATTAGCTATGGCTCCACAGAGGGTACACCTTCAGCTCTCAACTTCCTATTCTGGAACTCTGGAACTCTGTATTTCCAATTACAAATGTTAGGACTGTGGTAAAGCACCAAAAGTTGTGGCTAGAATTTGGTCTTTGACACTTCTTACACTTGCTTAGTTCAGAACTTGGAATCCCTGCTCTTGTGCAAATCCTGTGGTTGATGCTCAACATATGAAGCCAAAAAACTGTTCTCTGCATAAAAATGAACTCTTGCTTATTTTCTTGTAAAGTTTTAGATCTAAAGGAATTTGGATATACTTTGTTTCCCCTGTTTTTCTCCCTCTCTTTTTGGTTTCTGACCTGTGTTGAGTAGGGGGTTATGTATGCAGTGAGCCAGAGCAGTTAACTCTAGGTGTATTCTGATTTTTAGCCTCTCAAGAGGACTGTCATAACAGGATAGCCATGATTTCAATAACACTGGGAGGTGGATGAAACATTCTGAGGATAGGTGCAGGGCTTGCTTACTTTGGAGCTAGGGTGGTGGGTGGGGTTCCTCAGGGGATAATGAGAAGGGAGGGAAAATGATGAGATGTGAGTCAGATTAAAAGATGCCTGCGGCTGGGCGTGGTGGCTCACACCTGTCATCCCAGCACTTTGGGAGGCCGAGACGGGCGGATCACGAGGTCAGGAGATCCAGACCATCCTGGCGAACACAGTGAAACCCCGTCTCTACTGAAAATACAAAAAAATTAGCCGGGCGTGGTGGCGGGCGCCTGTAGTCCCAGCTTCTAGGGAGGCTGAGGCAGGAGAATGGCGTTAACCCAGGAGGCGGTGGAGCAGCTTGCAGTGAGCGGAGATCGCACCACTGCACTCCAGCCTGGGCGACAGAGCGAGACTCCATCTCAAAAAAAAAAAAAAAGAAAAATGCCTGCATCAGCATGAGAAGCCTACTGCTAAGGATCAATCATCATACAGGATGTATTTTCAATATTAAGCAGATATAGTAGAGATTTGAATCATTGTTGGACTGATTGGCCTTAGAACTCTGGTAAAACGCTGCATCAGAGCACAGCAGACACCTGCTGAGGTCCCAGGTGCAGAGGAGGTCTGGAGAAATGAGCATCTGGCAGGCTGGTCCCAAAGCCAGGGTTGGCTCAGGGACTGACCTTTATTAGGCTTCCTTCCATGACAAAAACTCAGCTAACACTCATCGGATTCTAAGTGCTGCGTGGGAGTAAAACGGCCCTTGCCTCTGGAGAGTTGCCAAAAAGAGAGACGCGTAACAACTCTAAAATAAAATAGGATGAACTGAGTGTTGCAGTAGAGTTTTTGTACAGAAAAAATTGGGGGGAAGTACAGGATAAAGAGCAATTTATCCTTCTGACAGGAGCCTTTTCCAAAAAGTTGATCTTTAAAAATGAACATTTTCCTATTTGTTTTTGATTTTTGAAGAAAAACATGCTCAGTTTAAAAACAATTTTTAAATAGAAATGTAAAATACATACAAAAAGCAGAAAAAAGAAAAGTCATATTTTAAAAAACTTTTTCTTTTAAAATAATTTTATTTATGAAAGAATTATAAAAGTAATAAAGAATGCTCTCATATGTACCCTTCACCCATCTTCCTTTAATGTTGACATCAGACATAATTATGGTAGCTTTCTCAAAATTAAGAAATTAATATTAATATATCACTATTAACTACTGCATAGACTTTTTTTTTCATTAATATCCTCTTTTCTATTCCAGTGTCCAATCCAGGGTCCTACATTGGATTTAGTCATCCTATGTCCTCAGTTTCTTCAAGTTTATTGCAATTTGTCTGTCTTTCCTTATCTTTTATGACCTTCACACTTTTGAAGACTAATGGTCAGGTATTTTGTAAAATGTCCCTCAATTTGAGTCTGTCTTGTGTTTCCTCCTGAATAGGCTGAGGTTATCAGTTTTCAGGAGAGTACCACGAAAGTGATGTACCTTTCTCATCACATCAAATTGGAGGGCTTATAATAGCCATACAACAGATTACTGGTGATTTTAACCTTGATCACATGGTTAATATGGTATTTGTCATTAAAATGTGTATTTTTCCCTTTCTATGATCTGTCCATTAGAAGCAAGTCACTGGCCGGGCGTGGTGGCTCAAGCCTGTAATCCCAGCACTTTGGGAGGCCGAGACGGGCGGATCACGAGGTCAGCAGATCGAGACCATCCTGGCTCTAACATGGTGAAACCCCGTCTCTACTAAAAATACAAAAAACTAGCCGGGCGAGGTGGCGGGTGCCTGTAGTCTCAGCTACTCCGGAGGCTGAGGCAGGAGAATGGTGTAAACCCGGGAGGCAGAGCTTGCAGTGAGCTGAGATCCGGCCACTCACTCCAGCCTGGGCGACAGAGCCAGACTCCGTCTCAAAAAAAAAAAAAAAAAAAAAGAAGCAAGTCACTAAGTTTAGTCACACTCAAGGGAAGAGAAATTGAGTTCTACCTCTTGGAGGGAGGTCTATCAAAGAATCTGGATTCCTGTTAAAAGCACCATAGTCATTAGTAAATCTGGTGGGAGATATTTTGAGGCTATGCAGTTATCCTCTTTTTCTTTTTTCTTTTCTGTTTTTTTGAGACTGGGTCTTGCTCTGTCGCCCAAACCAGGGTGCAGTGGTGCAATCTTGGCTCATTGCAACCTGCGCCTCCTGGGTTCAAGCAATTCTCCTGCCTCAGCCTCCCAAGTAGCTGGGATTACAGGTGCCCGCAACCACATCCAGCTAATTTTTGTATTTTTAGTAAAGATGGGGTTTCACTACGTTGGCCAGGCTGGTCTTAAACTTCTGATCTCAGGTGATCCGCCCACCTCAGCCTCTCAAAGTGCTGGGATTATAGGCATGAGCCACTGTGCCTGGCCTATCCTCTTTTTCCTAAAAATTTTGCCCATTGATTGTAGCATTCATCAATAGATCTTGCCTGTAGCAATCAACTGTTATATTGGTGATTTTCTGTTTCCCACATTCCCCTACATTTATTAATTGAAATTTTTCTGTAAGGAACATTTTACTCCTGCATTTATTTATTCAATCATTTATATCAGCATAGACTCATGGATATTTATTTTATTCTTGAATTATAATCCAATACTATGGTTATTTATTTTTTAATACATTGCTCAAATTGTTTCAGTTTTGGCCACTGAGTGTGTGTGCGTGTGTGCACGTGCATTTTTTGAGACGTGGTTTTGCCCTTTTGCCCAGGCTGGAGTGCAGTGGCATGATCACAGCTCACTGTAGCCTCAAGCTCCTGGGCTCAAGCGATCCTCCCACTCCAGCCTCCTGTGTAGCTAGGACCATAAGCACATGCCACCATGCCCAGCTAATTAAAAAAATTTTTTTTGTAGAGATGGAGGTCTCACTATATTGCCCTGGCTACTCTTTAACTCCTAGGCTCAAGTGGTCCTTCTGCCTCAGCCTCCCAAAGTGCTGGGATTACAGGTGTGAGCCACTGCACAAGGCCTGAATATATATATTTGAGAAGCTTTGGAAGATCATCTTAGACTGAAGGGGTGGAACCTAGTGAGATCAAGGAATCAGTGTCAGGCTCTGCTATAAATGGCATAGGATGAGGGGAAAAACAGAGTTCAGGAGGCCAGTGCTGGAAAGGAGGCAGCAAACAGGGAAGTAGGTAGCTGTTACAAAGCACAGTAAGTAGTGAATCAGGGGATCATTAAAGGGAGGCCATCTAGTTTTTTGTTTTGGGTTTTGCTAAGTATGATATGAGGGAGTAATTAGCTTTATTCATTGCCTCTGAAATCTTTCTCCTTCCTGTAGGGGATATTTCTACCTGCAGTTATGATTAGGATTGAATTTGTGTTGGTTTTTATTAAAGTTGCTTTGCACATTATAAGGCTTAATCCCAACAGAGACCAGAGCTCACTTGGGCTACAGGAAAAATAATTTGATTTCTGTGTGTTCATTTATTATCAGTAGATTGCTCTTTCCCATTCATTGAGGATCAGTGGGGTGTTGCTATCCTTCAGTGTTTAAAAAGGGCTCGCTTCCTGTTGTGCAGGCTTATTGTTGAATTGCATGCCAGATGTGGAGGCTCTGCTGCTGAGTAAGTGCAGGAACTTGGGCAAGTCTTTTCTCTGAGTTTTTTTTTTTTTTTTTTCTTCAGCATTGAAATAGAAATAATTTGCCTACCTCTCAGGTTTGTTGTAAGAAATGAGTAAAATGACTGATTTTAAACAGTTACCTAGCATGGTGCTTGGCCTATTGTAGGTATTCTGTAAATGCTGTGAGAATCAGACTAGAACTGAGAAGGTCCTTGAAGGATTGTCTAGTCTTTCCCTCTACCTGTGAACCAGTGAGTAGCCCCAGCCTTCAGGTTAAATGTTTTATATTTTCTTTTTGCATAGTTCCAGGCATGAAGACTCCACAACCATCTTCAGGAGTGGTAAAAGCATTTATTAAGAACCTCCTATATGTCAGTACTACATGACTTGTGTGCATTACAAAGATAAATAAAGTGTATCATGGGTACCAGTAAGTTTACAGTACTGTTAAGGGACACAGGTGCATAGACAGAATTAAAATGCAGCACATTAATACAAAGTAATGTGGGTAAAATATGGCAAATGAACTCTGTCAGACTCAGGAAAAGCTTCAGAGAGAAGGCAACATTTGAGCTGGACTCTTATCCCAAATAGTAGTTTTCCAGGAAAAGATGTGTGCGTGCATGCATGTGCTTATGCTGGTATGTATGTTTGAGGAGGAGAGGGAATAGACTAGTGGTAGTGGGGTTCAAGGTAGGATGAAGAGCACGTGAAAAGGCATAGAAGCATGAGAAAACATGGCATGTGCCAGGTGATGTAACTGAGGTGTTAGGTAAATAAATAGCTGGTGGGGACAGGCAAGTCACAGAGGGGAGGTAGGACATGGGACTGGAGAGGTGAGTTGGAGCCATCCTAAGGAATTAAGACTTTTATCCTATTGAATAGGGAAGTTACACAATCTGATCTATGTTTTAGAAAATCACTTTTTCGACAACTTGAAAGATCAGTCAGTTGGGGGAGAGCTGGAAGTGGGGAATGTTACAGGTCAGGTGAGACAAGACAAGGGCTGGCATGAGGTTGTGAGTGTGGGGCTAGAGAGCAGTAGAGAGAGCCAGTACTTCTGAGGTATATGTCAAGACTTTGATCAAAGTAGGACTCTGATGGAAGAGAGAAAAGGATAAGCCAAAGATGACTTTTGGGCACTGGAGCTACAGAGAGAAAACACATGCTCCCCTCACAGAATTTACCACCCTAATGATTAAACAGATGCACATAAACAAACTAACAAATAAAACCCCTCCCAAAAACTGACCATATAATGTGTGCTTTGGGTGGTCAGTTAACCCTCTTGACTACTGATCCCATGTTGACTATGTACTAAGCGCTGTGGGAACATGGGGAAACAAGCATTTAAGTCTACCCGAGGGAGGAGAGGAAGGTTTCACAGAGGAGATGTGTATTAGTCAGGGTTCTCTAGAGGGATAGGACTAATAGGATAGATGTACGTGTGAGGGGTAGTTTACTAAGGAGTATTGACTCATATGATCACAAGGTGAAGTCCCACAATAGGCTGTCTGCAAGCTGAGAGCAAGAAAACCAGTCTGAGTCCCAAAACCTCAAGGGTTGGAAAGCCAACAGTGCGGCCTTCAGTCTGTGGCTGAGGGCCCAAGAGCCACTGTCTAACCACTGGTGTAAGTCCAAGAGTCCAAAAGCTGAAGAACTTGGAGTCCTATGTTCAAGGACAGGAAGCATCCAGCATGGGAGAAAGATGAAGGCCAGAAGACTCAGCAAGTCTGTTCTTTCCACTTTTTTCTGCCTACTTTATTCTAGCCATGCTGGCAGCTGATTAGATGGTGCCCACCCAGACTGAGGATGAGTCTGCCTCTCCTAGTCCACTGACTCAAATGTTAATCTCCTTTGGCAGCACCCTCACAGACACACCCAGGAAAATACTTTGCATCCTTCAATCTAATCAAGTTGACAGTATTAACCATCACAAGTTGCCATCTGAGCTTCAACCAAAAAGGCGAATAGGTGGTTGCTAGGGAGAGAAGAGAGCGGTGGGCATTCATTCCATGGTGAGGGAGTAACATTTGCCTAGGCAAGAAAGTAATGGAAGGAGATGAATTGTAAACGAATTAGCTGGGTTCCCCCATTAGATTGTAAGAAGGATGACGTCAGGGGGCTGTGTCTCTCACTCGGTGTCATATCTCATCTGAGTGGTAGGAGAGAGAACAGGAGAAGCAAGCGTGGAATGGTAAGCTGCTTTACATTGGGGAGAGGATGTAGAGACAATGAACCTGGATTGCTTTTTGTAAAAGCTGAGCAGGAAAAGGAAGGAATGAGAAAGAAGGCAGATTTTGGGGGAAAATAAACTGATGCAAAAAATGAAATGGATTTGGAACAGTTCTTTATAGTACTTTCTGGGATTCTTCTAGCTATTGATACAGAGAAGTTTCCATTGTAACCTCATATTACATTTTACCACAAGAAGGACCCTTGGAAAATTTGATTGGCTTGTAGACTGTTGTTGCTGCTGGTGGGCAGGGGCAGAGTAGTTTATCCAACTCTAGGCTGGCAGCTGTAATGTCAGTGCTCCTCCTCAGTTCCCTACCCAATCTGTTGAAACAGGGGTAATGGTAGGAGGGAGTGGGATTATTTTGGTGAATATCTAAGTAATTTATCCCATTGTCTAAGGTAAATTATCATAATTTTTTTGATCTTTCACAGTGGAGGTATTTCTCAACCTTTTATTTATTTAGACCATATCCTCCCTTTCCACTCTAGTACTACCCATTTCCTATCTCAGCACTGGCCCCTGCCCCTACTGAAGTGTAGATATTTCAAGGAAAGGAGATACGATTTTTACTCCAAAGAAAAATCTTGAGAAGGATTTTTTAATCATTTGCCACAATTTATATTCTAGAAGTCCCAATTAGGAAGACTACTTTTTTAGATGACAATTGACAACATGAACAGCAAATCATGGCAGCCACATTGGGGTCCCGGTCTGAATGTTTCTGCTTTATTTGTTGCTAACTGGTAGATTTAGGTTACCAGAGATGCTTTGATTCTGGAATCAGGCATGTAATTTATAAGAAAAGAGTTAATGATGAAATTATAGATAATAATAGAATCAGGGAATGGCTTAGAAGTTAGCTGGAACCTAGACCAACCCCCTTACTTTACATAAGAGGAAGCTGACACTCAAAGAGTCTTGTTTGCACCCCCTCCATGAAGAGAGCTACCTGTGCTCAGGCCCCATTCTATCAGTCCCCTATTCATCCTGTCGCTGCCAATTTGCAGTGACTTGATGCCTGATAGCCAGACTCCATTATTTTATTAGCTAACAAGTCTTCCTTCACTTAGAACACTACATTTGAACTGAGCTTCATGCTGAGGATTCCTGGGAGTTAATTCTTTGTGGAACAGTCCCTCATGGAGTAGAAGTCTCCTCCAGATGGGTTCCCAGACTGTGTGCTGATAGCCTGTCTCCTGTACCACCCAGTGGCTGATAGTGACTCTGGGTGGGGTGGGTTGTGGGGGAAGGCTGTGATCCTTGGCAGATACTCTCTGACTTCAGTCCAAGGTCTTTAGAAAACCATTGTGAGAATAAGACAATCTGTCCTGAGAACCAAGCCCTCTATGTTTTAGAATGTTGACTTTAACTGGCATTGCATATTTTATCTCTTGCTGTGCTTCTTTTCTAACTAGAGAGTAAAATCTTTCTTTATATTTGGATTTGAAAATGCTCTGTGTGTGTGGGGGTGTGTGTATTGGGGAGTAGTGGTGGAAAGTGGTATGGTCATCAAAGCTGTAAAAAGCATTTTCATTTATGTTTAGTATGTTTAGCCCAAAATATTAATTATGAAAATTGAGGTATTCAAATTTCAGACTTGTCCCCTCAGAGAAAGACAGACTTATGCAAGGTCATAGCATAGCTCAGAGGAGGCTGGGGGGAAATAAGTTCCAGGGCATACTCCAGCGTGTTTTATAAACCAGCCGATATCCCTCTTAGTGAAGCTCTGGAATAGGTTCTTGAAAAGGGCCTGCATGGTAGTCAAACATGAGGGCATTATAAAATTCCATGTTGCAGGCTGCTCCAATTCAGACCATGAATTATTCAGAAGTTGTTTTGGAAGCCCTCCTGGGAACAGTGGTCTACTCCCCTGGACTGGCTCCCATGAATGAGAGAGGCCCACCCACTTCTTCAGACTTGGCAGCTGGGAATTTCTTTCTTGCTCCACTAAGTCAACAAAACAACAAAGCCTCCAAAGCATAGATCAGTGTCGTCAGTTTGCCTCCTGGAGTCTTAATGCAGGGCTCAATAATTCATGCACTTCTACACCAGTGACTCAAAGCATGAGTTAAGAATATGAAGTGGTTAGAAGTGTGTGTGCTCATAGAATTAAGTGGATGTCAACTCCATCTCTTTGCTTGTTTTTTAAAAATTATTAATTGTTCAGGAGCTAAGTCTGTGAACATGAGCATTATCAAATATTATTTATTTTGAAAAAGATCAGTTCTTTCTTTTCACCTAGAATTAAAGTGAACAGATTTTTCTTTTTCTTTGTTATTATTAAAAGTTGACTACTGATTTCAGTATCTATTTGTACATTTTTATTGTATTTTAAACAGGAATGGATTGCCATCAACTGCATTTTTATGATTCATATTTTCTCTTCAGTGACTACATCATCATTAGTATCCTGCTTACTGAGCCTTCCCTTTTGTTCTACTTAATCCAGCCTGTTTTCCTTCATAAACATGTGGAATGGAGACAGGGATTAATTCACACCTAGCTCAGTGAGGTATGCACTAGGGCCTTTTTTGGATTTCCTTTCCAATCTGACTTTCCAAGCTGCTTAGCCGCTTCAATCTTCACTACTTTTCTTCTCTGCTATTTACTACTAAAAATAGTCTAACTTTACATCTCTACCAACTCACAGTTTGGCCTATTATGAATGCCTCTGGAGACAGGAAACTCAGTGCCTCACAGACAACGCATTTATCTTCAGGTAGTTTTGACTGCTAAAAAGCCCAAACTTCTTGTTTTCTAATTTTCTTCTATTGGTGCTGCCAGGGTCATATAAAACATGTTTAATCTTTTTTCTAGAAATTTCAAGGCCCTTCATCCCTCATTTCTTTCCTCCCTCTGTCTCTCTCTCTCTCTCTCTCATCTCCATTTCTGGTTAACACTCTATTAATCTTCCTGATTGCTTTTCTCTGAGGAGGCAGGAGCTTAACACATGGTACCTAGAACTGAACATAATCCATTGCAGGTAAGGGAGGACTATCCTCCCGTTTCATCTTTATGTTGTACTTTTAAGATCATATCAGCCTATTTAATTAATTCAGGAGTTATTTATTAATTATGTCTCAGGTGGTGGACATTGTACTGGGTGCTGGGAGTATGTGTAAGTGTGATCACAGAACAAACAGACTAGCAGAGTGAGAGACCAAAAATTGTTAAATGTAAAATATGATGAGTATTAGTCTAGGAGAAGTGCAGAGTGATGTGGGCATACACAGCAGGAGGACATTTCCTAACTAAAGGGTTGGGGAGGGCCTCCCAAAGGAAGTTACTTTAAAGGAATTAGGCAGGAGATTGGGGGGATGCTAGAGGTAGAGGTGGGGCAAGGAGGAACATGTACGAACATATGTAAAGGCCTAGAGGTGAGAAAGGAACTGAATACAGTACAGTCTGACTGAAGATTAGACTGCGAATAGAGGGCAGAGATGAAGTTGAATAGGTAGGCAGTGCTCAAACTGTGGACCCCTTACAAGCTAATTATTTAACATGTAGTTGAGCACCTACTATGTACTAGGTGCTAGTATAGGCCCTGGGGTTTTGGTAGTTATCAAATAAGACCAAAATAAAACCAAATAATCCCTGTCCTCTTGGAACTTATAGTTTAGTGGATATTAAGAAGTGAAAAAAAAAAAAGCTGAACAAATGTGGGCTTTACTGTAAGGACAGGAATAAACCACTGAAAGGGTTAAGTGGGGGAGTGATGTGGTTAGAATCATACTCTTTAAAGTTAGGCATATAATTTCACCCAATGGAGGCACTTTTGAGAATGAACAGGCTTTATTCTGGGACAACAGGCATAAACTGGGCAAATCAGGAAAGATGGGCACTCTTTTCAAATGTGGTTAAAAACCAGAAGGAAGCAAGACTGGAGGCAGAGATTGGTCATTGCAGGGACCCAGATGAAAGAGAGCCAGGACTGCTACCAAGATATGTAGTGAGGTGGAGGGAAGTGAATGGATCTGAGAAGCGCTTAGAGGAAAGATCTGTTGTTCACAATAGGCAAGGGACAATTAATACAGTGTGGCACCAAAAAAAACCTCCTTTCAGACTGATAAAGACCCAGAAACCAGTAACTGTTAGACAAGGTCATTAGATCTGTTACAGGTTTCCTGTTGTCCATTACCTTGTCCACATCTCAATCAACTTAGTTAAAATCTTTGATGAAATTTAGATAGTTATACATATGGATTACATTTTCTAAACTGTTAATTTGCAAACTTGTTAAAAACAAAGAAGTAGGAGGAAGTTAGCCTGACACAACTTATTCACAGTGATCATAACTGGATCACTGTTTTCTTCCAAGTGCTGGCTTGTGGTTAGTGCATAGTACTTTTATTAAATTAATTTAAAGAATATTTTCCTCAACAGGTGAAGGAGAAAACAATCCATTTCAAGCACTGAGTTTATTCCTTTAGCGATTGGCTTGCTCCAAATATAAATAACAGTTCTTTTCATTGTTCTCAATGATTTAAACAAAACAAAATGTGTAAGTTCCCTTTAAATCATAACCTCCTTGGGAGGCCAAGGTGGGTGGATCACCTGAGGTCAGGAGTTTGAGACCAGCCTGGCCAACATGGTGAAACCATATCTCTACTAAAAGTACAAAAATTAG
>NW_012115178.1:4670296-4710138 GCF_000951035.1 Colobus angolensis palliatus
AAAAAAAACAAAAACAAAAACAAATAAAAACAAATTAGCACAAACCAGAAACTGCTGCTGGAAAAGAAGTTTAGTTGTTTCCCTAACGGGAGTAGCATCACCTTCACACAGAAGGGAGAAGCTTTCTTGGTCCTTAGCCACCATCAGTTTGTGCCTTACAAAGACGGTGCTATTGATCTGATGGTGTTCTAGGTTCTTAAGAGGAATGCTTATAAAAATGGTTGCTGAATGTCAAGTGCTATTTAAATGCTTAATTACCAGAAGTGAACACAAATAATGACGGATTGATTATTTGATTCTCTACAAACCAGAACTGTTGTTCTGATATGTGACCATTAGCAGAGCTCTGCAGTGTCTTTTATTGCACAGTTCTCAGTCTTAGCCATTAATCACTTATTAATTGATCAGAGAAGAAACCTATGGCTCTATTAGTGCTGGTGAAATGGAAGAAAGACTGAGTAACTTGCATAAAATAAATCTTTTACTACACTGTAAACAATGGAGTGGTGGTAAGTTCTCTTAAAGCTAAAAATTTACTGTTATGAAGGCTCTGAAAATGGAAACAAATGAGAAAGTGATTAAAGATCTTTTTGGGGTTAGTATTTTTTAGTTTTGCTGGCATGAAAAGACTTGGACAGATTTTAGTACTGGAGAGACCTGCCTTATTCGTTGTATATCCCATTCATGATTGCTCTTTCCTTAGGTAAGAGGAAGAGGAGTGACTCATTATGACTCCTGGTTTTAATTTCAGTAGATCCCTGAAGGTGCAAAACTGAGTCAACAAATCATCCTTTTTAAACTCACTCTGGTTGATTTCTTTTGAGGGATGTTATTTGTTAGTTTAAATAGTAATACTGAGAAGTAGAGGAATATATATTAAACTGTGGCAAGAGAACTTCAGAAACATGAAAATTAACTAAGTCCTAAAAATAAATTCTTGTCTTGTTTTCTATGACTGATAAAACATCATAAGTAAGACATATGCACCATAACCCCAACCCCTAATGAATATACATGGATTTTGTAGAGCCAGAACACACATATGTAAAAAGTCACCTTATAATCTTTCTGAGAAAAGGATAGGTAAATAAATGTACACATGAAGACTACTATTTGTTTTTATGTAAGTGTTAACATGTTTGTATATTTGGGAGGCCAAGGTAGGAGGATCACTTGAGACCAAGGGTTCAAGACTAGCCTGGGCAACATAGTGAGACTTCTGTCTCTGCAAAACAGAAACAAAACAAAACAAAACAAAAAAACACAAAAGAATTAACTGGGTGTGGGGGTGCTCACCTGTAGTCCTAGCTACTCAACAGGCTGAAGCTGAGGGATTTCTTGAGCCCAGAAGTTTGAGGCTATGGAGATATGATCATTGCACTCCAACCTGGGTGACAGAGCAAGACCCTGTTTCTAAATAAAATAAAATGATTGTCTAAAAATTGGTGACATTGGTCTGCAGTAGAGGGAAAAATCATGGGGAGTTGAAATAGGTGAGGAAAGCTTCATGAGAACAGTGGAATTAACTGTTGTTTTTTGAAGAATGAACTGATAAGAGGAAATTAGAAAGAGGCAGGATACTTCAATTGTGGAGAATAGAAGGAACCTTTGACTCCAGGTGTAGTGGGGTGGAGTGGAAGCTCCCTAGGCAAGCTACTTACCTTATTTGAAGGGTGGTTTCCTCATCTGCAAGATATGCAGATTATTACTCTTTCACTCCGATTTCTCTTTCTCTCTCTACTTCTCTTTTCTTTCTTCTCTCCTTCTCCCTCTTCCTTCATTTTCTCCTTCCTTCCTTTTCTTTTTTTCCCCACACATATTTACTGAGTACCTACTTTATTCCTTCATTGTACTGTGCCCTGGGGATATAGAATGCCCCTATAAGGGTCAGGGACTTGTAGAGGAGATGAACAAATAAATTGCTGTACAGAAGGATGCACATGGTCCTGAGGAGGCTAGCTTGAGGAAGGAGTGGCTATCAGGATGGGAACTGGGGAAGACTTGTTACACAAATCAAAATTGTAACTACTTTGTAAACACTAAGTGTTTATTCATGTAACATTTTTTTCTTTTACTTTTGATGCATTTTTTGTGGACTTATGTGACTCTTCTGTAAAGGAGTTCTGACTCACTATTTAAGATTTTTTTTTTATAAAGAAATACACCATTAGCAGGCTGAGGAGGGGATGTTTTAGTTTAGTGAAACTTGGACCAATGTCAATTTAATGGGTCAGATGTAGTGTTTGTAATGGGTAAGAAGTACTAGTCATCCAAATCAAATGGCCATAACAATGAACTCTGAAAACAGTTATATATATTTTTTTTAACAGAGAAAAGCTTCTTTATAGTAATATAATTCTTTAAGATCACATTTTTTTTTTTCTTAATTTTTGGAAGCTAGACACAAAGTAGAGGAACTGGCAAGATTCAGATTTTTGGAATCAAGCATTGAATTATTAATTGGCAATAGTTTTTCTGAAAACACTAGGAGGAGGAATTAGGAACCCCACAAGGAAAATAACATTACCTTTGAAGAATGAATGGTGTATTCAGTTTTACCTCTACATCTTTTTGTTACTCTGTGTGTATGTGTGTGTGTGTGTGTGTATTCACATGTGCTTGTGTGTCTGAGAGAGAGAGGAGAGAAAGAAAAAGAAAGAGAGAGAGCAAGCATTATGGGATTTGGGTAGTGTTGGAAACTTTCTTTTGAGAATACTGAGAATGATTGGGGGAAACTAAGTGAGTGGTTGAAGTGCTATTGCTAATTGTTGCTTGTTTTAGGAAAAGATGATGTTAGACACAATCCTTGGTAGAAATTTTGAGAGAATTTTCAATGTTTCAGAGTCTGATGGTTCTAGCTCTTTGTAATATAAATTTCATTTCAAAATTTATGGCTTTTTTTGGGGGGGAGGTATAAGTGTAACTGCCTAAGGGATTCACCTTGCCTGCTGCCTAGACAGAGCTGATTCATCAGGACAGGGGAACTGCAATAGAAGAAGAGTAATTCACACAGAGCCGGCTGTGCGGGAGACCGGAGTTTTATTATTACTCAAATCAGTCTCCCCGAGCATTTGGGGAGCAGAGTTTTTAAGGATAACTCGGGTGGGGGAAGCCCGTGTTCCAGGAAAGCCGATTGGTCAGAGATGAAATCATAGGGAGTCAGAGCTCTCTTCTTGTGCTGAGTCAGTTGCTGGGTGGGGGTCCAGAAGATCAGATGAGCCAGTTTATTGATCTGGGTGGTGCCAGCTGATCCATCAAGTGCAGGGTCTGCAAAACATCTCAAGCACTGATCTTAGGAGCCGTTTAGGGAGGGTTGGAATCTTGTAGCCTCCAGCTGCATGACTCCTAAACCATAATTTTTAATCTTCTGGCTGATGTTAGTCCTACAAAGGCAATCTAGTCCCCAGGCAAGAAGGAGGTCTGCTTTGGGAAAGGGCTGTTACTATCTTTGTTTAAACTATAAACTAAGTTTCTCCCAAAGTTAGTTCAGCCTATGCCCAGGAATGAACAAGGACAGCTTGGAGGTTAGAAGCAAGATGGAGTCAGTTAAGTTAGATCTCTTTCACTGTCTGTCATAATTTTGCAAAGGCGGTTTCATAAGGTCATTTTTAGCACTTCTAGAAATAGAACAAGCATTAGCTAATTGTCAGTGAGCTTCTCCTCACATGTAAAAGTCTTTATAGGAAGAAAAACCCTTACTCCATAATTATAGAAGACAGATTTGAAATGTCTGTAACCCATTTGGATTAAATACAACAGCTGATATACTTATCCCTGGTTAAAGATGAGGGATAGTGAAAACCCCTGGCATATGGAACAGAGGACAGACAGATTGCCACTGAGCAAAGTAAAAAAGCCCAGAGACAGCAACTTAAACTTTGCATAAGGACTAGCATACTTCTTAGTCTGGTGTTCAGTTTAATTCATAGACATATATTGAGGACCTGGAATGTGTTGGGACTATGCTGGGTATTGTGTATACAAAGACTGGGAGATAGTCATCAAGGAGCAGCTAGTGCAGTTGGGAAAAACACATACGTAAGTATTAATCACAGCTCAACACAGTAAGTGCTACAATGCAGTTGAAAGAGAGAGAGAATGAATATCAATCAGTTAACTTTGTCCAGGGAGTCATCCCAGAGGAGATGCTGCTGCTGTTAAAAATGATTAGACATTTGCCAGACAGAAAAATAATGAAGGCTCTTCCAGGCAAAGATAGAAGGATGACAAAGCCTTAGCCACAAAAGAGTCTATAAGGCATTAAGGGGGTGTCGATTCATTCCATTTGGTTAGAACATAGGGTCAAATCAGTAGGACAATGGAAGGCTGGAGTGGTAAATTGGAGCCAAGTTGTGAAGGGTTAACCTAAGATATTTGGATGCTACCCTGTAGATGACCCAGAGCCTTCATAGTTTTACTCCTTCTTCCCTGACATTTTATTATGGACAGTTTTAAAGTATAGATTTTATTTTTAAATAAAATGGAAAGACTTCTACAATCAGTATTAGTATAACTACCATTAGATTGTACTATTAACATTTTGCTCTACTTGTTTAATCACCTATCTATCCCTTTATAATTCATCAATTCATTTTATTTTTTATACATTTCAAAACAAATTATAGGTTTCAGTTCATTCCTCTCTAAATACTTCAGCATGACTATCATTAACTAGTGTTTATTGTTTGTTTAAGATGTTTGATTTAAAAATTGTAATCTTAATAGGTTTTAAGATATGAAAATAAGATAATCAATTTTGTATTTAAGAAACGTCATACTGTGGAGAATCAATTGGAAGAGTGAAACAAATTAGAAACCTATTTCATAAATCTAAATGAGAGATTCTAAGAATGTGATGAGAGCCTGTAGTAGGAATGAAATAGCACTGATTAATTCAATAAATAATCTGGAAATTGAATCGGTGGATCAGTTGATCACCCGAATGTGGGGAGAGAAGTAGTGGAAGCAAAGGCAGGGTTGGGAGAGTAGAAAAAGTGAAAATTGACTTCAAGGTTTTCTAGCCTTAGTGACTGGGTGTTTGATAATAGGACATGTAATATAGAAGGGAAAAGAAATATGGAAGTACACTGTAACAGAAGATACTATGTGCAGTTTTGAACATGATGAGCTCAAAGTACCTGTAGGACATTTCAGGTACACATGTTCAGGTGTTGTTTGGAAGTACTCTCTAGAATTTTAGAGAAATATCAGAGCTGGGTTTGTAGATATGGAGTGTATCAGGCTAGGGAATTGAAGCTATCACTGAAGGAGAACATTTAGAGTAAGCAAAACAAAAAAAAGGTGGCTAAAGGAATTCTAAGGAAAGCCTATATTTAAGGAACCTGAAGAAAATGCTGTGTCAGTTAGGGAGGCAGAGGGGAATATTCAGAAGGCAGGAAAGGGAATTGCCCCAGATGGAAAGATAGATAACATTTATTATTTGTCAGGTATGATAAGTAGTTTATGTTCATGGGCTCATTGAATCCTTCCTCATAACAACCCTATTTTATAGGTGTGGAAATAAGGAAACTCAGGGAAAGAAAAGTAATTTGCTGAAGGTCTTAAGATTAGTAAGTGAGTGGCAGAGCAGTTTTTGAGCCTAAGTCATTCAGACTTGCCTTAACATAGTGGCTAAGGAAGGGGAGTTTCCAGGAGAGCGTAGTCAGCAGGTCATAGTTATCCATGATCTGACTCTAACCTACCTTTCCAACTTTGTCTTCTTCACTTACTTCAGACTGGTCATTTTAAAATGCTCCATATTTTCTGCACAAGCTCAAACTCTACTAGGACTTCCAAAGTATTTTGTAGATCACTAGTTCCATGAGATGCTCTGAAAAAAAGGGTCCTATAGTCAAATGAGTTTAAGAAATATTGCCAACTCTACTATCCTCTTGGAAATTTGCAAGTTAAATTAGCTCATCAAAGGTATTGGGAAGTCCTACAGTAAAGAACCTATTCTAACTTGTCTACCAAGTGTTTCCCAAAGTTACCTGAACTTATTTGACCTTGGGGCACCCCCTACTCCCTTAGAAAATCTATAAACTTCCCCTCAGAACTAGGGTTCTGAAACACTTCAGTGAAAATTAGTTTTTACTTTTCCTTAGTTGCTTTTAAGTGAGATATAATAAGCTTTATCTGTGTCTTATTCCTGATGGCCATAGAATACATTCTCTCCTGCAATATCATTATTTGTGCCCTGTAGTAGCCCTTCTGCGGCCCCAGGAAAATGGAGTCTACATCTGTTTCATTTCGGGTTCTTACATAGGACCTATTGCAGTGCCTTTCATATAATAAATGTTTGGTCAGTGTCTATTGAATGAATAAACAAAATGAATAAAACACAGAGAAAATTAGTACTGTTTCTTTTAAATAAAACTAAGTTCTCTATTAAAACCAGATAAAAGAACTATCTGTTTCAAAATGTGGATGTAAATTTATATTCAAACCAGGCTTTCATTTGAGAATAAGGAGGATATATGTTTGCAGTTTCTTTTTTTCTTTTCTTTTATTTTTTTTGAGACAGGGTATCACTCTGACACCCAGGCTGGAGTGCAGTGGCACGATCTCAGCTCATTACAACCTCCGCCTCCTGGGTTCAAGCGATTCTCCTTCCTCAGCCTCCCGAGTAGCTGGGATTATAGGTACCCACCATCATGCCTAGCAAATTTTTGTATTTTTAGTAGAGATGGGGTTTTACCATGTTGGTCGGGCTGGTCTTACTCCTGACGGCATGTGATCCGCCCACCTCAGCCTCCCAAAGTGCTAGGATTACCGGCGTGAGCCACCGCGCCCAGACTGCAGTTTTTGTTTTCATTTGAACTGTTTGCTTTTGGGTTTAGTTGAGGAGTAAACTGAGGAAGGCAACATTTTGGTTATTTCTGTCATGACCGCATATGGTATATACCAGTAGGTCCTGGAAACATCACTTTTCCTAAGTGGTTCTGGTCTTTTCTTACAATTTAAAGTCAGACTTGGATTTCCTAATGAAATCAGTGCCTATACGTACCCTTTGAACATTTCTTACTGGTTTGATGCAATTATTTCTCTTGTTCATTCTAGCTTACTATTGGCAGCAGTTCCACTAGTTTCATTATTTCAATTGTGAGACCTTATATAGAATTTAGTCAAATGTGATGTTGTGTCTGATCTTTCTCTCTGAATTGTATAACACATTCAGCCATGCCCTCTTTTGTTTTCCCCATAAGAATAGAAAAGAGCCTTCTCTAACTCCCTCTCACGTTTTTTTTTTTTGTTTTTTTGTTTTTTTGTTTTTTTTTTTTTGCATCATGTGGCTCATCACTCCCATGTATGGTTAAGTCATGTAGAAATGTGCATATATGTACGTGCATGAGAGAGAGAGAGAGAAGCCAGGGTGTCATGCTGAGAGAAAGGCCAGTTATGAGTACAATCACAGGAGCATGGAGATTCCTAGAAAAGGGCTGCCCATTTGAGTAAAAATCACTGCTTTCCTCCTACACAGACATCAGCCCCACCTGTGTTCAAGTTTCATTTGACTATTTGTTAGCTGGGTGTCCTACTTCTGGAGAACACCAGAATCCTTGTGAGTTCAGAGGGTTCTGTAGGAGTTTTATTAACTTACAATACTTGTTTAAGAGCCCCTGATTAATCATAATTACTATTTTAGAATGAGTCTGAGATTTTTTATGGAGAAGATAAACTGTACTTGGAATATATTTTCTTGTTTTCAGAGTCTCTTCAGTGCCATGAAGAGTATGTTATTTGAATTTGCATATGTTAAAGTGGTAGTGGTGGTATATTGACAATTATCATGCAGAGAGGCAGTAGACATGGTGAACACTAATACTTAAAATTCTAAACTTATATTAAATTATTTGCATTTGGGGAGAGAAAGAGAGTCTTGAGAATCAGATCTGGCTGTGTATACTAAAAGAACATTATGCTCTAAAGAGTAACTCTCAAAATTTTTCATAGTGACATTATGGTATGTAATTAAAATGGCAATATTTTGCATGGTATGACAAAACCTAATTGTTATGGCTGCCATATTATATAGGGAGAAAACTAACACTTAGCATCATTATAATAATACTGAAATATTTAAAGCAAGTATTAGATTTTGTTCTAGAATAAACAACTATTATGATATCATCAAAATGGAAAGTATTGCAAACGGAAGAAATACACTTTGGCTGAATACATGGAAAATGCTGATGGTATTCATTAAGCATGGAATAATAAGAGGAACAAAATTTCCATCTCCATCCCTTCCCCCGTGAAATATCTTGTGTGTGTTCAGAGCTCCCTTTGAAGTCAATATATGCTCTTTGCTTTAATCCATTTTTAAAGCTTCCTTTGAAGTCAGTGGGAGCTCATGCCTGGAAGAGGGAAAAGTAGCTGAGGATTGGGTACCTGCTGGGGAAGACAGACCAGCCTAATCATCAACAGGAAATAATATTTATTGATTGTCCTCATGTGCATGATCTATTAGGCTACACACCAAAGTGACTTTTAAACTGGTTTGATTTATTTTCTAGTGTTATAAAGCTATTAAGATGACCAAAACCAGTAACTTCTTTTTAGGATAGTGTTTTTTGTTTCAAATACCTGGGGAAAAATAATACCTATAAATGGAAATAATTCTTTTATTTTGACACTCTCACAGACATTTCATCTATATGAATTTTCTGGATAACTGAAACTAATACTTATCTAATAGAGCAATGAGCAATTTCTTTAAGGACACTTGAAGAGTCTGGGATTCTTTTCTTTTTTCTTTTCTTTTCTCTTTTCTTTTCTTTTCCTTTTTTGAGACCAAGTTTCACTCCTGTCGCCCAGGCTAGAGTGCAGTGGTGCGGTCTTGGTTCGCTGCAACCTCTGCCTCCTGGGTTCAAGCAATTCTTGTGCCTCAGCCTCTGGACTTGCTGGGATTACAAGCATGCACCACCACACCTGGCTAATTTGTTTGTATTTTTAGTAGAGACAGGGTTTCACCATGTTGGTCAGTCTGGTCTCAAACTCTTGACCTCAGGTGATCCACCCCCTTGGCCTCCCAAAGTGTTGGGATTACAGGCGTGAGCCACCGCGCTCGGCCATGAGTGTAGGATTATTTTCTTCAGTACGAAATTACTTCAGACTACTTAGCTTTTTAAAGAAAATCTCATTAAGTACTTTGGAGTAAGGTAGAAAGTTATTTTCATCTTTCCTGTGTCTCCTTTGCTGCTGTCAACTGTCCTCTGTAATACAGGTTCTCTGTTTCTATTCTGCTCTCTTATTTTACACAGAGTTGCCTGAAGAAAAGCCAGGAAGCCTGAGATAGATTTATACCTTTCCATCAGAGTAAAGTATAAAGACTGTTCTTTCTCTCATTTCCTTTTTCTCTCTCCACATCTCGTTCTGCTGCTCACTTCCTGTCCCCCCTCTCCTTGGGCTTCCTGCTTCTTTTCCTTTCCGCTTTGATCCTCTTTAATGATGTCAGCCCCTCCTATGAGAGGGTGTCTCCATCACTGTTTGGTCTGTAGACTTTGGTCGTAGGTTTGAGCTCTGTATCTCTGACTGGATCTTGACCTGGATGCCTCTCAGAACCTCAAAGTCAACACATTAGAACTGAGATCAGCAACTCCTGCCAAGAACATTATTTTTAATCTCCATGTATGGCATCACCTTCCATCTAGCTTCCATCTAGCCTGGTAATCTGCGAATTGCCATTGACAGTGTCTTCTCCCTTTCACTTCACCTCTAATCATGTATCAAACCCTGTCACATCTGCCTTAGAAATTCACAATCAGCCCATCTTTTCCACTCCTCTCTGTCTCTGTCTCATCTAGTCACTTATCACATCTTGGAGATGATCACAGCTGCCTTCTCTCTGGCTAATTCCTTATATAAATTTGTCTTTACAATGTTGCAAGTTTTATTCTTCAAATTTGAAGCTCTCCATGTCGTTCTCAGACTTAAGAAACCTGTTTGTCTCAGCTGAGCATCTAAAGACTTTTACTATCTGATTTGAATCTCTAGCTCCTTTTCTATCCTGTGAGCCTATTGCTCCTGGCATTGAAAATGCACTTGGCAAATGTCTGTGTATCCCTCAAGACTAGAGGGATTGTCCTTTCTATGAAGGCTTCCCCAGTGTCTTCAGGCAGTAACTTCCCCTTTTCGGAGTTCCCCACCCCCTGTTCTTTCCTCACTTATGGTACGTGATTGAGCAACCTGTGATAAATTGTTTTTATGTGTCTCCCGCACCAGAATGAAAGCTCCTAGAGACAACATTTTATAGTTTATTTCTCTCTCAATCTCCATCCCAGTGCCTATTGCAGATCAGGTACAAACTAGCAAATGCTTGGTGAGTGAATGGAATAAATGAATGAAGATTTTGAAAGGTCTTTTTTACTTACATTTGGGCTTGAATTTGTGTTTTATGTTATCAAAGTCAGTGGTTCAGACATTAGTAAAATATTTTAAAGCAGACTCTCCCTTCAAGAGGCATTTAGGTAGAAAAGTTATCAATTTTCTGCCTCTCGTAAGGGAAAGCAATGCCAACACACAGAAGGATAGAAGTGCTGGTCCTTATTGATTTCCCTAAGCCTCTGTACCATCTCCATAATTATTTGCTGCTAGAGTCACATGAGAAAAGCAACTTGCTACCATTAAAACCACTTGTTGTCAGTTATAGAGAGCAGCCATCTGCTTTAGAACTTCTGCTTCTCAAGATTTCTTAGATTTCAGTGAAGATTTCACTTAAGACCCTCTTACAAAAGATTTTTTTTTCCTTAGTGTTTTTAGCAGGGCTTATACATAAAACAAATCTCCAAAGTCTTATTTTTTAAAATGACAATTCAGTGGAAGAACATGCACTCAAAGCACCTAGTCTATGGTAGGAATAAGACAAATTTAAAGTTACGTATTAATAGAAAATATTGGTTGGGCACAGTAGCTCATGCCTGTGATCCCACATCTACTCTGGAGGCTGAGGCAGGAGAATTGCTTGAACCCGGGAGGCAGAGGTTGCAGTGAGCCGAGATTGCACCACCACACTCCAGCCTGGGTGACAGAGTGAGACCCTGTCTCAAAACAAACAAACAAACAAACAAAAAAAGGAAATATCTCCTTATGATATTTATGGAGCTATTCATATTTCCTTATGAAGAGAAACTTGGTTCTAGTTTAGTGAAGTTTCTGGGTAGTGGTAGAGATAGAAAACTATCTTTTGAGTTAATTTAAAACCTAAGTGTGAGCATGTGACTTTATTCAATCATATAAAATAAACGTATACTTTGGTTCCATTGTATGGGCCATTAAAGGAAAGGAAAAGAAATATAAGACTAAGATCTGGAGGTAGAGCAGTGGGGGAACTAGGAGACAGAGTGAAGTTTACATTAGAGAGAAAGGCTGGGAGGAAGAGAAGAGGAGGAAGAGACCAACTTCTTCTGCTTTTTTGGCCATTCCTTTAGTTACCCCTATTCCTCCATAAACCTTCTATTTTAGTTCTCTGCTTCATTGTCCCTTCTTTTCTTCTAACTTACCTCATCTGGCCCAAACCCTCCTCTAATGACTTCTGTACCCAAGGCTCCTCAGATTCTTCTTTTGGTTTTTAACCAGTGTCTCTCCTCAGCTCCATCCTCAAACCCTCATCTGCCTCAGGTCCAGAGTCCTACTCACTGTATGATCTCGTCTCTTCCCTCTCTTTTCCTAGATGAATGAAAATTTCTGCCTGCTCATCTCCAATTTGGTGGAGTCCTAACTTACCTTACCTTTGGTGTGTTATTTAACTTTCTAGGCCTCAGTAATCTTATCTGTGAAAAGGGGGTTAGTAGTACCTTACAGGATTGTGAGTCACTTAGCAGGTCCTTAGCAAACATTGGTTTCACTTTGTCTTTTCTTTTTGCTGCTGTTTCCATACCTTCACTTCTCTGCTGATACTAGTGCTTTTCAGTCCTCTCACTAGTTAAGCGATGTGCTGGGAATTTGTCTCTGGAATTCTGCTTGGAGCTTACCCCTCTGTCTGAGAGTAAGGTTTCAGAGGGAGGCTCTGAAATGAGGACATTTCTGTACCAGCATCAGAGTGAGACATCACAGGTTCAAGTCTTGGTCCTACCACGTTCTTACTGTGTGAGCTTTGGGCAGGTTGCACACTGTCTTTGAAGCTTAGTTTCCTCATCTATCATTTGAAGATAATAATGATTTCTACTGCATAGGGTTATAATAAGGATTAAGTGAGCTACTTCACGAAAATGTTTAATAGAATGTCCAGCACATTGTAAGTGCTCAATAAATGTTAGCTATCATTGGTAGATACTTCAATTTAGAAAATTTGTTGAGTGCTTTGTGCCCAATGACATGATGTCCTTATGTTGCAGCTTTATCTTTTCATCTCAGAAGGAAAAATTGGCAGGATTCAAGTGCAAGTTACAGTGGCACGTCCAGAAAAAATCCTTGAGAGATGCTTGCTGGGTTTTACTGCCTGTGGTAGAGGGGGAGTGTGGAAGTGTATACCGGCTTTGTTTTTCATGGGAAATAAACTGTACCAATAGGAGGAAACTGTGGTACAGGGGAAGGATGCAGTGATTTGGATGTGGTTGCCTGGAGTAGGAGAGATGTGGTAGCAGCTGGGCTGAGGAGAGTGGGCCCGCAAAGGGTGCTGCTGCCACCACCTGCACACTGTTGGTATCTCCACCAGCCTTAACCCTCTGGACACTAGCTTCAAAATTCCTAATACCACCAGAGCCCTACAACCCCTGGTTAAAAAAAGTTGCTGCTTTAGAAAGATTATGCTTCATTCTAGAATTAGAGATAGAATTTTGAGGTTCTAATCAGGAGGGCAGATTTTATGTGTGTGTGTGTGTGTGTTTTCTGTCTGTGAAAAGTAATGAGAGGCTGAAGATGAAACTACTTCAAAATATCAGCAAAATGTTTAGTTGTGTAAAAGAATTGTGTTAAAACAAACATCTTTTATTTAACCATTTGTCAAAAATAGTATATCTTATACTTGCCACTGTAATAGATCAAGGCTTTTTAATAGAAAACAAGACAGGACTGTATGTGTGTGTATTCATCAAGATACCATGTCATTTCCTAATGTAGTCTGAAAAAGTGGGTGAATTATCTCTCAAGGGACTGTATTATTTTCTAGAATGACTGCAGTCTGAAACCTATAATGTTTCACATACTCTGAGACTGAGACAAAATATCTGAATTTGGCCCGTCCTGGAAAATTCAGTATAAAGCATACATTACAGTGGAGTTACATTACAGTGGAGTTACATCATGTGATGTAACACATATAAATTCAACTGGGAGCATTTGGAAAGAAATTTAAATATCGTGAGTAATTCTGCATATCAATTTACTCAATGAGCCTAGGCCTGCTCTGGGAGCTCCCTGGGGATGGGAGGCATACATTTGCTTTTCCTTGGTTGATCTCAGTTTTCTTGGGCCTCTCCTTGTGGAAGCATCTCCCTGAACTCAAGGTAATTCTGGTGTTTAAACATGGCTCCTGAGTGCAAGCCAACTTTTTTTGCTTAACTCAAGAAATGGTCATCATCTGTTCCAATCCTAGAGGAAAACAGCATTATTGAGAGGCCAAGTATCAAATCTCTCATGTGGCACTTTGCTAATGGATTTCAAAGTGAGCATCTTTGATCATATCTGCTGCCTTGAGAACTTAAAGTTCTGATGAACACTCCAGTGTTCTCTGCTTTTGCCATTGTGCATGTAAGTGACCAAGGGTAGGCTGTTGATGGACTGGTTCATGATGCACAAATGGCCACCAGTAATGTGGCGTACAGTGCTGGAATTAGAAGCACCTGATAAAGAGTTAGCACTTGCTAACTAAAGGCTTACATTTGGTAAATGCTATGATTGAGCAAAATCCCTTAACTGTTGAAATGAGGCTGTAGGCCCAAGATGAAATGAATCTTTGCTCGGTGTGTTCCCTTCTTGCTAGAATAATGGGAGGACGGCTTTCTTTCTTTGCTAGGTTAATTTTCATGATACCAGAGCAATAGGTTAAGTCTCTAGGGTAGAGATTCTGTGTCTTACATTGCCCTAATCTGCGGAGTATTCAGGATGATCTTAATACCACTAGAAAAATTCTCATGAGGGAGTGGGGGCTAAAATGTGGGAAATTCTAAAGTTGCCACCTCATGTTTTGTTATTGTTGCTTAGTCATCTGAGGAGAGAAGCAAAGGATAGCTGATGATGACTACCTACAAGAAGTCATAGAATCATAGAATTTTGGTAATGGAGGGGACCTCAATCCTATTTCTTGAGTTTTAGAGGAGAAATGATTTGTTTAATACATGACAGTGCTAAGATCAGAACCTCAGTTTCTTAGCCTCGGGCTGGTATTTACCTGTGCTATTTCAGTGTCTCTGATGCATTGGTTTAATAGGAACTGGTTTATCCTGTTTTGTGGTGGTTCAGCTCCACCTTCAATGAGTTCCCTGAAAAGAACAAAGTCCACATTATTGTTACTTGTTTTGGTTTTAGAGGGCATGATTGTCACTGGCAAGGTGTTAAGTATACATAAATTCTGAAAACATTTCGTGCTTGTATGTGCAGAGGTGGGGAGAGATTAAAATGGGGTCTGTTAGGATGGGTGAAGGGGTACGGATGATACCTATAACGAAAGCTCCAGTTGGAAAAATTGATTGAACTTATGGTAATGGGTGCTTATGGAATTAATGTGGTTTTATGAATATTCCATGCTTTGATCTACTTGGCATTAGGGAGATCTGCAAGGAGCAAATATGAAATGATAAAAAGCTCTAGACTACTTTTTTTGGTGCTTCACCTGTCATGATGCTGTCGCTGGTCTTGCTTGGACTTTACCTTCAATAAGAAACTCCATCTTGCCTCATGACACTCTGGAAAAAAAAGGGGGTGGGTGTAAGAGACAGTTTTTTGAGAGGGAAAAAAGCAGCATCCATTATGCATATTGGAAGCATTTACTTAAATGTTTACTCTGATTCAAGCTTTGAAGCCCCAGAGTTCAGGTCCCATGGCCATAAAAGGAGAGGAATTCTTCCCCTTTATCTTTTGATGGCATTGGTTTGAACAGAGTTCTGTTTTTACTAAGATTGTTATTTTTTTATTTGCAACTAGATGTCTCTGTTTTTTATTTTTATTTATTATTTTTTTTTAATTTCCATAGGTTATTGGGGAACAGGTAGTGTTTGGATACATGAGTAAGTTCTTCAGCGGTGATTTGTGAGATTTTGTTGCACCCATCACCCTAGCAGTATACACTGCACCCTATTTGTAGTCTTTTATCCCTCACCTCCTTCCCACCCTTTCCCTTGAGTCCCCAAAGTCCATTGTGTCATTCTTATGCCTTTGCATCCTCATAGCTTTGCACCCACTTATGAGTGAGAACACATGATGTTTTGTTTTCCATTCCTGAGTTACTTCACTTAGAATTATAGCCTCCAATCTCATCCAGGTCGCTGTGAATGCCATTAATTCATTCCTTTTTATGGCTGAGTGGTATTCATCATATATATATGAATACTATATATATCTGTATATATGTAGAGATGTCTCATATCATATATGTGATGATTATATGTATTCATATATGATGATATATAGTATTCATCATATATATGATAATATATATTCATCACATATATATTCATCATATATATCTATATCTATCTATCTACATCTCACAGTTTCTTTATTTGGGTTGGTTTCATGTTTCTGCAAAGTATCTTTTTCGTATAATGACTTCTTTTCTTCTGGGTAGATACCCAGTAGTGGGACTGCTGGATCAAATGGTAGTTTTACTTTTTACTTTAAAAAAAAAAAAGTTTTACTTTAAAAAAAAAAAACAAAAAACTACAGACCAATAGCCCTGATGAACATAGATGCTACAATCCTTAACAAAATACTAGTTAACTGAATTCAACAACATCTCAAAAAGATAATCCAACATAATCAAGTGGGTTTCATACCAGGGATGCAGGGATGGTTTAACATATGCAAGTCAATAAATGTGATACACCACATAAGGACTTCTTTAAGGAGTCTCCACACTGTTTTTCAGAGTGGTTGTAGTAGTTTACATTCCCACCAGCAGTGTAGAAGTGTTCCCTGATAACCACATCCATGCCAATGTCTATTATTTTTTGGTTTTTCAATTATGGCCATTCTAGCAGGAGTAAAGTGGTATCGCATTGTGGTTTTGATTTGCATTTCCCTGATTATTAGTGATGTTGAGCATTTTTTCATGTTTGTTGGCCATTTGTATGTCTGCTTTTGATAATTGTCTCTTCGTATCCTTAGCCCACTTTTTAATAGGATTATTTCTTTTTTTCTTACTTATTTGTTTGAGTTCATTGTAGATTCTGGATATTAGTCCATGGTCAGATGTATAGATTGTGAAGATTTTTTTCCCATTCTGTGGGTTGTCTGTTTACTCTGCTGACTGTTCCTTTTGCCATGCAAAAGCTCTTTAGTTTAATTAAGTCCCAGCTATTTATCTTTGTTTTTATTGCATTTGCTTTTGGGTTCTTGGTCACGAAATCCTTGCCTAAGCCAATGTCTAGAAGGGTTTTTCTAATGTTATCTTGCAGAATTTTTATAGTTTCAGGTCTTAGATTGAAGTCCTTAGTCCATCTTTAGTTGATTTTTGTATAAGGTGAGAGATGAGGATCCAGTTTCATTCTCCCACTCATGGCTAGCCAATTATCCTGGCACCATTTGTTGAAAAGGGTGTCCTTTCCCCACTTTATGTTTTTGTTTGATTTGTGGAAGATCAATTGGCTGTAAGTATTTGGGTTTATTTATGGATTCTCTATTCTGTTCCATTGGTGTATGTGCTGATTTTTATACCAGTACCATGCTGTTTTGGTGACTATGGCCTTAACAGTGTAGTTTGAAATCAGGTAATATGATGCCTCCAGCTATTGTAAAAGGAGTTGAGTTCTTGAGTTTATTCTCGGCTTGGTCACTGTTGGTGTATAGTAGAGCTGCTGATTTGTGTACATTAATTTTGTATCCGGAAACTGTGCTGAATTCTTTTATCAATTCTAGGAACTTTCTGGAGGAGTCTTTAGGGTTTTGTAGATAAACAATCATATCATCAGCAAACAGTGACAGTTTGACTTCCTCTTTGCCAATTTGGATGCACTTTATTTCTTTCTTTTGTCTGATTGCTCTGGCTAGGACTTCCAGTACTATGTTGAAGAGAAGTGGTGACAGTAGGCATGTTTGTCTTGTTCCAGTTCTCAGAGGTAATGCTTTCAACTTTTCCCCATTCAGTATTATGTTTGTTGTGGGTTTGTCATCGACAGCTTTTATTATATTTATTATATTTATCATTTTTATTATTATATTTTATATATTATTATATTTATAATATATGTATTATATTATTATTATATTTTTTATATTTTTTAATCATAAAGGGATGCTGGATTTTGTAGAATGCTTTTTCTGCCATCTATTGAGATGATCATGTGATTTTTGTTTTTAATTCTGATTATGTGGTGTATCACATTTATTGACTTGCATATGTTAAACCATCCCTGCATCCCTGGTATGAAACCCACTTGATTATGTTGGATTATCTTTTTGAGATGTTGTTGAATTCAGTTAGCTAGTATTTTGTTAAGGATTGTAGCATCTATGTTCATCACGGCTATTGGTCTGTAGTTTTTTTTTTTAAGTTATGTCTTTTCCTGGTTTTGGTATTAGGGTGATACTGGCTTCACAGAATGATTTAAGGAAGGCTCCCTCTTTTTCTATCTTGTGGAATAGTGTCAAAAGGATTGGTACCAGTTCTTCTTTGAATGTCTGATAGAATTCTGCTGTGAATCCATCTGGTCCTGGACCTTTTTTGTTGGTAATTTTTAATTACCATTTCAATCTCGCTGCTTGTTATTGGTCTGTTTAGGGTATCTAATTCTTCCTGATTTAAGCTGGGAGGGTTGTAGCTTCCAAGGAATTTATCCATCTCTTCTAGGTTTTCTAGTTTATGTGCATAAAGGTGTTCATAGTAGCCTTGAATGATCTTTTGTATTTCTGTGGTGTCAATTGTAATATCTCCCATTTTGTTTCTTATTGAGTTTATTTGGATTTTCTCTCTTCTTTTCTTGGTTTATCTTGCTAATGGTCTATCAATTTTATTTGTGTTTTCAAAGAACCACCTTTTCGTTTCATTTATCTTTTGTATTTTTGTTGTTGTTGTTGTTTGTTTGTTTCAATTTCATTTAGTTCTGCTCTGATCTTGGTTATTTCCTTTCTTCTGCTGGGTTTGGGTTTAGTTTGTTCTTGTTTCTCTAGTTCTTTGAGGTGTGACCTTCAGTTGTCTATTTGTGCTCTTTCAGACTTTTTGATGTAGGTGTTTAGGGCTGTGAACTTTCCTCTTAACACTGCCTTTGCTGTGCCCTAGAGGTTTGGTAGGTTGTGTCACTATTGTCGTTCAGTTCAAAGAATTTGTAAATTTTTATTTTGATGTCATTTTTGACCCAATGATCATTAAGGAGCAGGTTATTTAACTTCCATGTATTTGCATGGTTTTGAAGGTTCCTTTTGGAGTTGATTTCCAGTTTTATTCCACTGTGGTCTGAGAAAGAGTGCTTGGTATAATTTCGATTTTCTTAAATTTATTGAGTCTCGTTTTGTGACCTATCATATGGACTATCTTGGAGAAAGTTCCATGCACTGTTGAATAGAATATATTTTCTGTGGCTCTTGGATGGAATGTTCTGTATATATCTGTTAAGTCCATTTGTTCCAGGGTATAGTTTAAATCCATTGTTTCTTTGTTGACTTTCTGTCTTGATGACCTGTCTAATACTGTCAGTGGAATACTGAACTACCCCACTATTACTGTGTTGCTGTCTATCTCATTTCTTAGGTCTATTAGTAATTGTTTTATAAATTTGGGAGCTCCAGTGTTAGGTGCATATGTGTTTAGGATTGTGATGTAAAGGCTTTTTATCATTATTTAATGTCCCTCTTTGTCTTTTTTAACTGCTGTTGCTTTAAAGTTTGTTTTGTCTAATACAAGAATAGCTACTCCTACTTGCTTTTGGTGTCCATTTGCCTGAAATGTCTTTTTCCATCTCTTTACTTTAAGTTTGTGTGAGTCCTTATGTGTTAGGTGAGTCTCTTGAAGGCAGCAGGTTGTTGGTTGGTGAATTCTTATCCAATCTGCAATTCTGTGTCTTTTAAGTGGAGCATTTAGGCAATTTGCATTCAATGTTAGTATTGAGATGTGAGGCACCATTCTATTCATCCTGCTATTTGTTGTCTGTATACCTTTTTTTTTTTAATTATATTTTTGTTTTATAGGTCCTGTGAGATTTATGCTTTAAAGAGGTTCTTTTTTGCTGTGTTTCCAGGATTTTTTTCAAGATTTGGAGCTCCTTTTAGCAGTTCTTGTAGTGGTGGTTGGTATTGGTGAATTCTCTCAGCATTTGTTTGTCCAAAAACGACTGTATCTTTCCTTCATATATGTAGCTTAGTTTCACTAGATATAAAAGTTTTGGCTGATATTTGTTTCGTTTGAGGAGGCTGAAGATAGGGCCCCCATCCCTTCTAGCTTGTAGGGTTTCTGCTGATAAGTCTGCTGTTAATCTGATAGGTTTTCCTTTATAGCTTACCTGGTGCTTTTGTCTCACAGCTCTTAAGATTCTTTCCTTTGTCTTAACTTTAGATAACCTGAAGACAGCGTACTTAGGCAATAATCTTTTTGCGATGAATTTCCCATGTGTTCTTTTTGCTTATTGTATTTGGATGTGTGAGTCTTTAGCAAGGCCAGGGAAGTTTTTCTTGATTATTCCCCCAAATATGTTTTCCAAACTTTTAGATTTCTCTTCTTTCTCAGGAACATCAATTATTCTTAGGTTTGGTCATTTAACATAATCCCAGACTTCTTGGAGGCTTTGTTCATATTTTCTTATTCTTTTTTCTTTGTCTTTGTTGGATTGAGTTAGTTCGAATACCTTGTCTTCGAGCCCTGAATTTCTTTCTTCCACTTGTTCAATTATGTTGCTGAAACTTTCCAGAGCATTTTGCATTTCTAGAAGTGTGTTCATTGTTTCCTGAAGTTTTGATTGTTTCTTATTTATGGTATATATTTTCTTGAATATTTCTCCCTTCACTTCTTGTAGCATTTTTTTCGATTTCCTTACATTGGGTTTCACCTTTCTGTGGTGCCTCCCTGATTAGCTTAATAACTAACCTCCTGCATTCTTTTTCAGGTAAATCAGGGATTTCTTTTTGATTTGGGTCCATTGCTGGTGAGCTAGTGTGATTTTTTGGAGGTGTTAAAGAACTTTGTTTAGTCATATTGCTGGAGTTGGTTTTCTGATTCATTCTCAGTTGGGTAGGCTCTGTCAGAGGGAAGGTGCAGGGCTGAAGGCTGTTGTTCAGATTATTTTGTCCCACAGTGTGTTCCCTTGATGTAGTACTCCCTCCCTTTTCCTATGGATGTGGCTTCCTGAGAGCTGAGTTGTAGTGAGTGTTATCTCTCTTCTGGATCTAGCCAGCCAGCAAGTCTACCAGGTTCTGGGCTGGTATTGGGGGTTGTCTGCATGGAGTCCTGTGATGTGAACCATCTGTGGGTCTCTCAGCTGTAGATACCAGCACAGTATTTGAGGTGTCTCCTGGATCCTGCAGGAGCAATCTGTTTCCTTCAGGGGGTCTGTGGGTCCTCTCAGGTTTCCTGATTTATTCCTGAAGTTGTTCTGGAGCAAAAATTCATGACGCAAGCCTCTATATGCTGCTCCGTCCATCAAAGTCAGAGCTGCAATCTAGTCCTGCCTCCTGTCTGCCATGATCCCTCAAGAATCTAGTTGTCTCTGTTTTTTAAATGTTGCATTTGCTGCTAATGTAGCATGTGCCACACCCAGCAGGAAAATATCTTATTTAGGTACCAGTGCAGGCTGCTTCCCTATAATATGGGTATAGGACCTACAGATGTTCCCTGAGACCCAGATGTCACTTCTCAATGACACACAACCAGGTGCTTTGATAGAAACTTTGTTAAAAGCAGTTGAGGGATTAAGTGCAAAGAACCTCAGGTTGCTCAATGTCAGCTTAAAGCAAATGGCAGATAACATGCAATAGCATTCTCATATTCAACTTCCAGTGCCTCCTAATTTGGAAGTTGTGAAATTCCTTGGCTGGAGTGTCTCTGCTCTTGTCTTATTTAGATGTTTTTCTCTGATGTCTTGGTCTTGAGTCTTCAGCTTTTTCCCCTCCCAGGCTTTTATTACCAACTAGGAAATCTTACAGTGTCTTCAACAGCAGTAGCTGGAAGTTCATATCCTTTTTGGCTCTAGTTATCTCTGTTCCTACATGTTTCTGAACAAATATGTGAAAATCCAGCATATTAAGAGGTTTGCTTTCCTTCAAAGCATATTCTTCGGAATCAGCTCTTCCCTGACCATTGGGCAATTGAGAGAGCAGCTCTGCGGTCCACCTGGACTCTGGTTGGGTGGTTTCTCATGGTTAACACCATCCTCCTTGGTGCTGTTGTGGTGATAGTGAGTTCTCTTGAGATCTGATTGTTTGATGACAGTATGTGGAACCTCTAACCTCACTGTCTTGCTTTGGTTCTGGCCATGTAAGATGTGCCTGCTTACCCCTTCGCATCTTCTGCCGTGATTGTAAGTTTACTGATGCTCCCCAGAAGCAGAAGTCACTATGTTTCTTGTACAGCCTGTAGAACTATGAACCAATTAAAGCTCTTTTCTTTATATATTACCCAGTCTCAGGTATTTATTTATGGCAGTGTGAGAATGGACTAATATGGGAGGGAAAAAGTAGAGGGGAATGGAAATAGAGAAGATATGAAGTGGGAGTGAATCTCATCTTAATATGTCATTTTATATACTTCTGACTTTTAGAACCATGTTAATATTTCACTTACTTAAAAAAATCATCCAGGATGTGGGGAAAACCAAAGTGGGAAACCACTAGTAATAAATGAACCTAACTATTATACATATAACAACAGTGAATGGGATAGTGAAGGAAATAATTAAGCAACTTTGGAAAACAGTTTTTGATTATATATTACAAGGTGAAGAATTGCACACAATGTTTAGTTAATAGCTTGTTTTTCACAGGGTTAGCAATTTTGAAATGATGTGTCCTTTATAGCAATTAAGTAAATATATTGCAGTAAATAATATAATGAAAACTGTTTCTCATTGTCAGAGGAAGAAAGTACAAATAAGGGAAGAAGGAAGGCTGGAATGACCTCTGTGGTGGATTAGAATTGGAGGTATGAATATGAACTCATGGTTTCTAATATATACACACAAATATAAAGAAATAGATACTAATGCTTATGTATGCATGGCTTTAGTATACATACATATATTTTCCAGTTCTGTCCACTGAGAGTCCTAGAAACAGTGAAAGCCCAGTAGCCATGAGTACTCCTAGCTCAGATCTTGGTTTCTAAATACCTTTTCCAGATAAAGGGAACTTCAGCTCCTCAGAGAAATGGCTGATTCCAGGACTGAGGCTGAGAAAGTATAAGATGACCTAAAGCATCTTATTATACCAGAAACTACGGCTGTGCTCAAGAAATGATTGGGATATGTCAAGTGGATATAGGAGCCCAGTTAAAAGAGCAACTGCTGGCCAAATTGAAAACAAATTTGAGCAACGAAATAAGTTATGATAGTAATGAATTATAATTCATAGACTGAAATAAATACCTATGAGTTCATAGGGTTAAAATTAATAAATAAACTGGGAGAATGGCGATCTCTTCTTACAGTAGAACTCTAAAGAATGTATCAGAAATTATGGAAATAGAAAAATCACCATTTATTATTTTTTAATTTTTAATTTTTTTCTTTTGTACATTACCCTCAAAACTGCCAACCATTTATTAAATACTGTAATAATAATAGTTATAGGCAAGAATCATCACTGGATGCTAAAACAATTGGACAAAAGTATTTGCATAATCTCAAAATATAGCTCTACAAAGTGCCTAGCAATTTCAAAGAGAAATATAGTAACTTTATATTGGATAAGCCTGGCAGACACCCCATAACCAAGTGACCAAAGTTAACATTATCAATATTGAGACATATTGACATGTTTGCCTTGATAAACTGAAAACAGTATATAATATCATTAAATGATAGTCTTGCCAAAAATGCATAACCTGATTTTAATCATGAGCAAAGATCAAACAAACTCAAATAGAGGAACATTCTATAAAATAAGAGGCTGTTTGGGAGGCCGAGGCAGGCGGATCACAAGGTCAGGAGATCGAGACCACAGTGAAACCCCGTCTCTACTAAAAATACAAAAAATTAGCCGGGCACGGTGGCGGGCCTGTAGTCCCAGCTACTCAGGAGGCTGAGGCAGGAGAATGGCGTGAACCCGGGAGGTGGAGCTTGCAGTGAGCTGAGATCTGGCCACTGCACTCCAGCCTGGGCCACAGAGCGAGACTCCGTCTCAAAAAAAAAAAAAAGAGGCTGGTGCACTTCAAAACTGTCATGGTCATAAAAGACAAAGACTGAAGAACTGTCTTGGACTGGGGCAGACTAAGGAGGTGTGACAAATAAATGCAGGGAATGACCCTGAATAGATCCTAGACCAGAAAAAGCACATTAGTAGGACAAATGGCAAAATTTGAATAAGATTTGTAGATGAGTTCATAATATTTCATCAGTGTTTATTTTCTGGTTTTGACAAGTACTGTGGTTGTATAAGATGTTGCATTCAGGGAAGCTAGGTGGAGAGTTTACTGGACTTTCTTGTACTATTTTGAAACTCTTTTGTAACTCAAAATGAGAAGTTAAAATTTAAAAAAATTAAGAAGAAAAATTATAATGAGGAGAGTTAAGGCCAAGTACAGGTTCTAGTTATCTTCTTGGCTATTATTACTTTTGGACACGATTGATAATAATAAAAAGAGAAGAAATTACTCTTATTCTAAAGAGATACATACATTTGTAAATACTTCAGGTTTGTCATGTATTTAAAGTTATTTGTTTTAATTCTAACTGGCAAATTTGAATATAAGTAAATAATATAATTGGGGTAGAAATTAAATGGAAAGAAATGAAAAGAAATCACACAGCAGATTTTGACCTTCAACTTGGTTCCCCTAACTTTAATTATGACATATTTAAAATCAGTAATAATCATCAAATGCTCTCACCTACAGAGTCATGTTAAATGATTATATATAATATAGTGCATGAATTCTGACTTTTTGAATATGAAATTGCGTAAAATTTCATTGAAGTGAGATCTGAGTAGGTTATTAAATTGAAAGCTATTTGGTAGTTCTCTTTCAGGAGGAGTTTTTCTGATGCTCTTCTTCCAAGGGACATTTTCTGCTACTGTCATCAATAAAATTGATTGAACATTCATGATGTGTTGAGTGTCACTCACAAGAGATATGTTCTCTGATTGCTTAAGGAAAATGCTTTATGCTTTCAAAGATTTAAGATTCCAAAGGAGCTTGGCAAGTATGATTATAACTCTAGGGAGACAAAAGTCCAAAACTGGGACCATGGGGTGGAGTAAAGTATGACCTGTGGTCTTGTACTTCTACAGGGTGAGATGGAACATCGGTGTCAGAGTCTCAAAAAGAATAAAATAAAATATGTAGGGATGCTGATGTACATGACAAATAGACCAAAGAACAATCAAGGTTACCTACTCTTAGAGAAATTTATATTCACATCAGATGGTAGTTCTCTTTCCCTTTCTCTTCCCTATACCTAAATATACACACACATGTATAGACACTCATATAGTTACTTGTGAACTTGGCTATGCTGCATTTGTTTGTTGCATGTGTCTATTTTTACTGGAGTGACCTTTGGTTCCTTTCCTAGTCAATGAAAATGTGTAGTTTTACCTTGATTTTTGGTTATATCATTAAGATGGAGAAACAGTTCCTGACTTGTAGCTATGGGTTTATTTTTATATTAAGGGCTATATATTTGCCATTCTTAGAAACTAAAGGAAAAGGAGGAAAATATCTCTGCAAAATTGTGGGGCAAAACAAATTGTGCGTGTAAAAAATTGTGTCTGCTAAATAGCATCACTGAGTGGATCCTGAAACATTTCAGGGCCACCTTGGTTTCCTTTTCAGGGGCCTTGGTTACCACAATTTAGGAGTTTACTTCAGGAATTAAGTAGTAATATGGCATTATCCCAGAGCTGCACTCCTAGCCCCTTTCCAACTGGGCCTTTAGACCCTGCTCATTCCCGTGTATACAATAATGGGAAACCCAGGAATATGTTCAGTTCCAAGCAGGCTAAATATACCTCCCATCTTCTTTCTCTTTCACCTCTGAAAGCACATGAGAATGCAGAGGATAATAACAAGATTATAGTGACAACCTTGAACCTGCTCTAAGCTATTAATAATCTAAGTATTTTCAGAACCTGCTCTGAATTATTTGTATAATATATTCTAGCACTTTATCATTAGTAGCAAGTTACTTTCAACACATCCCATAACAGATAGATACAGCCCGTGAGTCCCCACAAGAAAGTGGAACATCCTGCTCTGGGACAGTTCCCCTGCTTTGTTATCCTGAAGTAATCTTATGTTGTCTATGCCTTGTTTTCTATGTTGATTTCTAAGGATTATCTATACACTTACACTTATTTTTCCCCCTATTTATCCCTCAAAACTTTTCTGGGTTATCACCTCCATCCCTTATACCTCAGATGGAGTTCATTACTTTTGTAACATATATATAGTGTGGGCATACTTCTGTTGCCCACTGCTTATTGCATTATGTCCATTTGTTCATGTGTTGGTCCCTACTACTCCATGAGTCCTAGAGATGAGGACCCACTGTTATTTATCATTATATATCCTTTGCTTAACACTGTGCCTGGCTTAGAATTGCTGCTATACTTAATGTCTGGTAATCTATGGAAATAGTTCTAGGATACATTATTTGTGAGAGAAATATGTCATTAATGATCTATAATGTGTGTGTGTATATATATATATCAGTGAAGAAATGATCAAAAGACTGCTACTGTTTAATATAAAATTAAATTGTTTCAGGTGGGAGAAGAGGGAGAATGATGGGAGGAGAAAGAAGAAGGAAATAGTTTTTCCTTTTCACTTACCTGAGTTTGCTTGTGAAATATGATAAATTTCACTCCAGACTGATTGCAATTCAATGCTGAGGGGTTTGTTGTCATGACTTGCCGGCCTCATGGTGTTTAGCTTTCACTGCCATGTCAAGAGCAGATGACTTCCTTTCCTAAAAGCATGTTTTTGGAAACTCATAAAGACACTCATTAACTTTGGGGTTGTCTACCTATCAGTCATTCCTCCTTTCTCCTTCCTAACTGAACCCTGACTTTCTTTTGCCATCTACCCTATTTCTACATGGAGCACGTGCCTCTGCGGGTGGACTCCACCACTGGATGCAGGTATGGACCTGATTGATCAATCCCATCCTTCCTGCCAGTGATCAGTTCAAGAATGCGTATGTGCTGCAGTTTGGGCTAGTGATAAAACAGGAAAGGAAATGTATGTCGGGGAATTCTAGGAAAGTTTTCCCTTAGTCTTTTGGGAGAGTTTCCAGAAGTAAGCTCTTTCTCTCTTTCTCTGGAGGCTTTTGTATGCAGATGTGAGACTGAACTGCTGTTGCCAACTCACTGGGAGCCTGAGGATGAAGTTAACCCTCAGAAGAGGGCAGAATTAATGGAATTTGGGGAAAATCAAACCAGGGCTGGAAGATTAGGTCAACCATAGAACCCGCCCTTATGCTAGTTTTCCAGTTACATGAGTCAATAAATGTTCTCACTTTTTAAGCTAGTTTGATAAGCGTCTGCTGTGACTTGCAGCCTAAAGTGTTCTAACTTGTTAAAAAAAACACACACAAACAAAAACACTTCTCTAATGTTGAATAGGTGGAAAGTGGAAACTAGGGCCAGTGAAAGACAATTTGGCAGGTAGGAGAACAAAAAAGTAGTTTCCTTAGACCAGAGCTTATTGAAACACAAATTGCTGGGACTCAGTCCCAGAACTTCCAATTCAGTAGCTCTGGAGAAGGCCTGAGAATTTGCACCTTTAAAAAGTTCCACAATGGTGCTGTTGCTACTGGTCCAAGGACCACACTTTCAGAACCACTACCTTGGACTTCCAAGCATGCTGCCTTTTATGCCAGGATAGCCAAGACTGGTGGGCAGGGCCATGGTGCCAAGAAGTGAGCTCTAGCTGTTCATTGGAACAGCCATGGAGCCCCTCAAAGCAGGTTGAGCAGGTTGAGCCCCTCAAAGCATAATGGTACGGAAGTTATCAAAACACTTTTTATTGTCTTTTTTTTTTTTTTTTTTGAGATAGGGTCTCACTTTGTTGCCCAGGCTGGATTGCAGTAGTGTGATCTCGGTTCACTGCAGTCTCCGCCTCCCAAGTTCAAGTGATTTTCCCACCTCAGCCTTCTGAGTAGCTGGGACTACATGTGCTTGCCACTGTTCCTGGTTAAACTTTTTATTGTCTTCTTAAACCGTAAATTCCGTGAGGAGAGGGCATATGACTTGAATATCTTTATTCCCCATTGGATTTAACACACACTTCTAAGCACACTGTAGGCACTCAGTAATACAGAATTAACTCACTGGAAATAATTCTTGGTTAACTCACTGGAAAGAAAGCACTATTTGCCAAATTTTGTGGCTGGATGTTTTAAGGCAAGGGTAGGTACAATATAAGGAAGGCCAAAACTAGCCCAGGATGATGATTATGTAAGTAAGAACTCACCTCCTTGCTAAGAAGTTCCAGCAACTTTTCCTTTAGGGAAAATGCAACACTTAGGTCTCCTCTTTGAAGCCTTTGGCTTTTGCTCTGAAAACATGTCATCACCTGTCTCTTTTTACTTTTCATACTAACCACAAAATAAATCTCTGATAGTACTGTACTAGTCTGTCAATGTTGCTTTTCCTTCAAGTATTTTACTCCCTCTGTGGACACATCAACTCCAAGATTACAATCAGGGAAACCTCCTGTGTTTCAGATGAATAACAAACTATCTGTAAGTTTGTTACTCTGTAAGAGAAGAGAACTCCCTCTGCCCTTTATGTAGTTTGCATTCAGACAAATAACTGTTTCTTAAATGAGAAACATAATTGGTATTGTACAAGGGCTGGGAGGGCTCCCATGCTTTCTTCCAAGCAGCAAATAGTGGCCCCAGATGCAGTGAGGCTCTGCCTCTGATTTGTGATGGAAGGAAATTGGCAGGTGTGGGGCCTTCTCCCTGGCTGGAAGGATCTGCTTCTTCCAAGCCTCTGTTTAAACCAGGTGTTTGTTTACCTTGAGGCAGGGTCAGACAAGGGCTTCTTGGCTTTACCACTCTTTGCATTTCTTTTAATATCAGGTTTTGCCAAGTGATTCATACATGCTGGAAATGTAGAGAGGAATCTAAAGGAGTGGCATTTCCCTTAGCCAGGAATGGATTAAGACAGAAACATCAAATGTGATGGATGTGGTTTGACACATCCCTGTTCTTTACAGTCATCCCACACCATGTACTGAGGCCTCTCCCATGGTTCCAGGCTTCTCCTGGGTCTAGCCAGCAGAAGGGGAGGGGACAGTCTCTGTAAAAATGTAAATACACGATAATTGTCAAACTGTAGGCCTTTATAGTGGCATTTCTCCAATAATATAATTGAGTTTTGATTTGGAGCAAATTGATGGTACTCTTTGCACACTATATATTTGTCATCTTCCTTCCTTCCTTCCTTCCTTCCTCCCTTCCTTCCTTCCTTCCTTCCTTCTTCCTGTCCTGTCTTTGTCTTTGCCTTTGTACAGAGTCTTGCTCTGTCACCCAGGCTGGAGTGCAGTGATGCAATCTCGGCTCATTGCAACCTCGGCCTCCCAGGTTCAAGCAATTCTGCTTCAGCCTTCCGAGTAGCTGGGACTACAGGTACATGCCACCATGCCTGGCCAATTTCTTTTGTATTTTAGTAGAGATGGGGTTTCACTATGTTCAAGACCCAGGCTGGTCTTGAACTCCTGAGCTTAGGCAATCCACCCACCTTGGCCTTCCAAAGTGTCAGGATTATAGGCGTGAGCCTCTGCGCCTGCCTGCCCTTCTATTTCTATAAGTTACTAGAAATAAATTTTAAATGAAACACTTCTTATTTAGGGAGTCAGAGCAAAAACTACAATAAATTTGATTAAGAAGACTCATTCAAATATACAGAGGTATGAGTTTAATATGGTGCTTCTGAAAGATTGGACTTCGTTGTGAAGTATCATAAAATGTAACTATTAAGCTGAGAGGTTAAAACATGATAAAGAGGTTCTGCAGATCAAGAGATTTCACAAAGCTTTTTCTCAAATGCTCACCCCATACTCTCAAAAATATCATCAGCAGTAATTTAACTGTCATCCAGTGTCTTGTCACATTACAGGAGAGGATGGGGATAAATCTTTTCATATCTTTGTAGGAGTACGCATTGGATACCACCTCAAGCAGGGCCTTCTGGGGACTCCGCACCTAAATACCCAAATTATAGAACACTTTACAAAGTGTTGAGAATAACCTCAAGCTTCCTCGGGTTCTTTGACAACTTCTCTTCCAGCCCAGGCTGATTTCTTGTTGAGGTCATACATTTCTTGTTGAGGATGATAGAAGCTGGATATTTCCCTTTTGTATCTCTTTTAAATCTGCTTGGTTCTTTTTAAAAAATAGTATCTTATTCCTTTCTCCTGTTTTTAATTCCCTGTTTTACTTATAAAAATAGTTTAAAACCAGCTTGTTTTACAGCCCTTCCTGATAATTCTATTATGCTGTTCATATTTTGCTGTTTTCTGCTGAGCCTTGATTACGGAGCTGTGTTTCCCCAGGTGTTTTGTGAGTTAGGGTTGCAAGCTTTTGTTATCTGTGAGAATCCTGTGTGACCTTATTTGAGGATGTGTTTTTACCAAGAGGCTTCTTGTTTTCTTCTGCCAGAACCTCAGCAATGATATCTGGGAATCCATTTTTATGTTAATTTATCTGCAGGGTTTACCTGCCTTTGTAGTAGTGTAAATCTGTATCTCAAACCCACATGAAGGCAGGCTTGTGGTTATAAATTCTCAGGGGAAATTTTTTTCCCTTCACCCAGAGCTCAGCCTGAGATAGAGGAGGTTCCTTGTTGCTTACTTCTGTGGGTGGATTTTTTTTTCCAGTCCACTTGTTTTCAGAGGATATAGACCTCTAGGGTCCTGGTTCAACATAAGAATCTCAGTTTTATCACCTTACCTTTTGGCCACTCTGTCATTTACACACAAGACTCTTTGTTACTTAGATTGGCAGTGACATATAGAATTACAAAAGTTTGAGTCCTTGTTTTTCAGATTTCTCTTTGTTTTGGGACTTTGAGGGTTTCATTTTTCATTCCTGAGAGTTTATATATTTAAAAAATTGTCAATTATATTTTATGCAGCATTTCCAGGTATTTGGTGGCAGGCGTATTTCAAGATATTTAGTCTACTTTTAGCAAGAAAAAAAAAAGGAAGAGAGTAAGCATTCATAAATGTCATAAATGCTAGTCAAAAGTGACTAATTCCTGGCTCCTTGACCAGTGTCCTCATTGTGGTTGAGAATCCAACATCCATTCCACTCTGCTCCAAACCAATGGTTCACAAACTTAAGCCCATCTGAATCTCTTGGAATTCTTATTAAAACACAGATTGCTGTGCTGCTGTGCTTCATCTGTAGAGATTCTGATCTAGTAAGTCTGGAGTGGGTCCTAATAGTTTGCATTTTTCTCAAGTGCTGCTGGTGGCCTGGGGACCACAATATAAGAATCGGTCATGATAAGCCTATTCTTTCCACTTGAGACTAGTTTAGGAATGGGCATATGATCTAAATCTACCAGAAGGGATGAGGGGAAGTCTGCTGGGGGCTTCCAGGAAAGGTTACCTCAATCCCGAGAAAAAGGCATAGGAAAAAATGGTTCTATTTTCCTCTGGGCATGAACTATCACAGGCCTCTTACCTTCCTCGTGAGAATGAAGCTAATCTAGGGTAGAGGGCAGAGCCAGGAGAATCTCAGGGCAGCAGAGAAGGAATCCTGATAGCTCTTACTTGGCTAGGTCCTGCCCTACTTCTGTTATTTCATTATGTGAGATACTCCGTAATTAGAAAAAAAAATTAAAAATTGAAATGAGTCAGGGTTTTCTGGTTACCTGCAGCCCCAAAGATTCTAAGTGGTACAGCTATCATATGGGTATGTTGAGTCTTAATACCTGCCACCCCCAGCTACAGAGTGAAAAAGTTAGTTCATTTCAAATTATGTTTTTTATTTCTTTTTTTGAACTACTGATTTTCTGTGACACTTTTTTTCTCCACTTTACCCCACCACACACACAGTCTCACCCAGCCCTCTGGTAATATGCTGTAATACTTCAAAATTGTAAATCTCTTGAAGGGAGGCAGCTACTCCAAACTTGCATCTCACTTCCACATGTGGGACTGCAGGATCCATTTCTAGTTGAATGCATGATGACAGTTTTACAGGAAGTCTTCTTCCTTGTATTCCCTTTTTATATATTGCTGTTTTCTGGCAGCCCTAGCTAATTAATAACTTAATCTGTCTCTCTTTAGACTTCAGTTCTAATTTTTAGAATTTCCCAATCAAGTCAACATTGATTTTATTGGAATTTCAAATATACCCTGTCCTACTGTGTTGTATTTTTGCTGGAAAGAATTGTAGCAGGAATCAAGCCTCATGATGCAAATGCCTGAATCCTGAATTGTGACCAGGATTGCAAAGAAAATAAAAAGGTAGCTCTCAAGGGAGTTGAACTAGCTTAGCACCTCCACGTGGAATCTCAGAATGAGAACAGTGATTTTTTTTCCCTCCTCTTCTGTTTAATCCTAGTTTGGACAGCTCTTTATTCAGAACATCAAGGACTGTTGACAGTTGAATAAAAAGGGTGGAGGCTCATGGGATTGTTAATGAGATACAAAGCCACCTTGAAATAAAAATACATTTCTCTCTGTTGGCTCCTCCGGCCATGGAGAGGTGAGTTAAGAACCTCAAACCAATTTCTATTGACAGATATTCTTATCATAGTAAACAGTGCAGTGCACATTTTTGTTGGCTTCTGAGAAAGAAGGCCAAGGGCTTCCAGTTGTGTGATATCTTCCCAGCAGATAGCTGGGCTAAGGTAAACAAATTGTACTGATGTGGCATGAGGCACACTATCTGGTCAGAAAATAAAGTTCTTAGTTATAGTTAACATACAGCATTTTTCATAAAATTAAATTTTCAGCCCACAAATTCAGGCAAGTATTTATTTCCTGATATCAAATGCTTTTTCCTACTTTCTCTCCAATCCTAATAATTTATCTAGACCAGTTCATAGTTCATGCCCTCTTTTGAAGCCTTGCCTGACAACCCAAGCTAGAAATGATATTTCTTTTGAGTGCCTGGAGAACTAGTGTCCCTATTCTTGTCTTATTTTGCAAACTTGACTATACAGCTCTTTGAAGGCAGGGATTATATAATATCTTTTCTTGTATTATTCACACAAGGTCCACTACAGTGTTTTGCACATAGTAGTTGCTCAATAAATGTTGGTTGGTTGGTTGATTCTTTTTGTTTGTTTGTTTTTGAGACAGAGCTTTGCTCCGTTGCCTAGACCAGAGTACAGTGGTGTGCTCTCGGCTCACTGCAACTTGTGCTTCCTGGGCTCAAGTGATTATCCTGCCTCAGCCTCCTGAGTTATCTGGGACTATAGGCACATGCCACCACACCTGGCTAATGTTTGTGTTTTCAGTAGAGATGGGTTTTCACCGTGTTGGCCAGACTGGTCTAGAACTCCTGACCTCAAGTGATCTGCCCACCTTGGCCTCTCAAAGTGCTGGGATTATAGGTGTGAGCCACTGAGCTCGGCTGGTTGGTTGATTTTTTATTTCTGTGAAGTATACAACACTGTAGACTTAGAAATCATCTAAGAAGAGGGTTTTCTTACATAGAGGCTGTGGATGCGCATCAAGCCTTCTGGAAATTTATTGAAATTAAATGCAAGGTAGACATTTTCTTGGGAGAGGGACCATCGCTGTCAACAGAATCACAAAGGGGTTCTTGATTCATTTCCAAATGAGGAGAATTACTGAACTAGGCTATTCATTTTCTTTTCTTCTTGACAAAACTCTTAGTAGGTCCCCAGATGTTGATGATACTGTCATGACCTCACAAATATTATAGCAGTAAGAGTTCTCTTGGGGATACCTCACTTCCCATTTTTCACTGTTGTTCCTGAAAGAGAAATGGAGATTAAATTGAATTCATGTGCTGTGATTAGACTAATTGTATTTTTTAAATTGCACACCATTAAAAGGACTGTGTTCTCAAGTTCTGGTAGAAATAGTATATCATGGTAGTTAGATGTATGAACTCAGAGCCAAGCCTGTGCTTATATCTCAGCTCTGTTACTTACTAGCTGTATGACCTTGGGCAAATTACTTAAACCTTCCCAGTCTCAGTTTCTTCGTCTGTAAGATGGAAATAGTTATAGTGATCTACCTCTCAGGGTTGCTCTGAGGATTACATGAATCAATGCATGAAAAACATTTAAAACAGTGCTTTGCACACATATTAACAGTAAACATAATGTAAGTGTTAGCTATTAATATTGCTGATGCTTTTGTTGTTGTTCAACTCTAGCTCTCATTTTCATGAATACAGATTAGCCATGGTAATTCTATCTTCTGCAGCCCTTCTCACCACCAAATTCTCTTCTGGGTCATCACATTGAGGTTAGATCAGATTGTTGAATTATTTTGCAGAAATTATGTGTTTTTATTGTCTGCTAGGTATAATTCTAAGTTTTCTTGCTTGAGTTTGCTTGACATTTTGAAATCAAGTTCTCACACTCTGAGGGTATTTAAGTCATTTAAAGATTACCAGGCTAGAGAATCAAGATCCTTTGAATTTCAGTGAATGTACTTTTTTATCCCATGAAATATTTTTTTTGGAAAACATTAACAAAAATATTCTTTATTCTAAGAAAAACTTTTGGTTGAGTCTTTTAGTCATTTTACAGTTGTAGTTAACTTGGAAAAGAATAAAATGAAATGCAAAGGATTCCGACAGATTGAAGTCACTACTGCCTGGAATTAATTCTTTCCATTAGCTTTAAGATTAACCCCTTTAAAATGATGAAAGGTTTTGATTAATCCTAGAATTCTTAATCCCCATCTTTGGAAGAAGCAGAAAAAAATACTGAAGTGATTTTTGTGGGGGGAGGGCTTATGTTAAATGAGGCAGTTTGTCAGATTTTACTCTTATGAGTTGACTGGCAAGCATTTGAGAAGGGAGGGTGTTTTTTAGATGGCTGTGCTGCAGCAGATTCCTCAGCTAAGTACACATCCTGTGATATTTCCCCCACTCTTCCCTGATCAGTGAAATTGCAATTAAACAACTAATATCAACTGCTCCATTTCCATGATCTTCAGAGCCTATGGAATTAGAATATACATATTTAAGGAGGAGAAAATTTTCCACTTGATGTCTAGGATAATGAAGAGTGATGGAAATTGGGGTTATGAGGAGTCAGGATATATATATTAGTCAGAGTGTCAGCAGGCAATAGTTGATACCTGAAAATTGGGTAATTTTCAGAGTTAAAACTAAATTTATAACGATGCGGGCAGGGTATAGGAAAAGTACAAAGGGTAGTGCAATATTCTTAGGCTAGTAAGATGAAGGCAGTGTCTGTCCATCCCTGGGTCTGAACTGGCAAGACAGACAGGCAAGCAATAACTATATTCCAGGAGGGAAGGAGGGAGGGTGGAAGAGAGAAGAGAGAGAGAGAGAAGGTTGAGAACTAGTCGTGTGGGGAAGGCCTCTGATGAGAGCTATGACCTCTGGTCTAAGTCAAAGTATGTTGGCAAACTAGAGGAAGGCTTCAGGGAGAGGAAGGGATAAATGCCCTAACCTCACTCTTCTCTTTTCCTGATTTCAAGCCGGTGGTCCTGTATGAACCCAGTCAGAAGCCAGAGGGCAGAGGGCAGAGCTTGCAGCAAATGTCATTCTGGGATCATTTTGTACCATACTTTATTTATGTTCTCTTTCCCTGGATGCCTCCAACTCTCACCCAAGTGCTTACATTTATGTGCCTTCCTCTTATTCCTGCTTCCACATGCTCCATACCGGCTGACACCTAGAGCAGATCATTTTAAATACCCCTCCCCTTGCTTATACAGGACAAAATTATTTTCGATAATGATAAGTCATAATGATAGTTTTTTTTTGACTCATCCTTAAGTTTCACAACAAATGTAATTGACAATTTTAAAAGACTAAATGACAATGTTGACATTGTTCAAATTTGGTAAAATATTTCATGTATAATCTCAAATTTTCATTTACCAAACAAAAATATTTCACTTTGCGTTTCATTCTCTGTTTCACTGATATGGTTTGGTTGTGTCCCCACCCAAAATCTCATCTCGAATTACAATCCCCAAATCCCCACATGTCAAGAGCAGGAAAGGTGGATGTAATTGAATCATGGGGGCAGTTTCCCCCATACAGTTCTTGTGATATTGAGTGAGTTCTCGTGAGATCTGATGGTTCTATTACCGGCATTTCCCCTGCTAGCACCCATTCTCTCTCCTGCCACCCTGTGAAGAAGTGCCTTCTGCCATGATTGTAAGTTTCCTGAGGCCTCCCCAGTCATGCAAAACTGTGATGAGATTACCCAGTCTTCTGTATTTCTTCATAGCAGCATGAGAATGGACTAATACACACTGTTTTAATTTTAAACATAAATTAAAAATTCCAAGTGTCCGTGAAGAATGACAGAATTGATGTAACTCAGGTTTTGATTATTCCTTTTGAAAATCAGTTTCTAATCTACTGTTTAAATAAGGAATAGGTAGCACTCTGGAGGCAAGAGGCAGGAACTGCTCCTGCAGCAAACTTGAATGGTTCTAGACCCTAAGAATGTATCCTGGGAAGGAGTGTAGCTGACTTTAAGTGTGTCAGGACTGATTGTGTAACTAGAAGCTCTCTGAATTAGCTTCCATGTAGAATACAATTTTTTGTTTGTTTGTTTGTTTTGAGACAGAGTCTTGCTCTGTTGCCCAGGTGGGAGTGCAGTGGTGTGATCTTGGCTCACCGCAACCTCTGCCTCCTGAGTTCAGGCGATTCTCCTGCCTCAGCCTCCCGAGTAGCTAGGATTACAAGCACATGCCACCATGCCCGGCTAATTTTTGAATTTTTAGTAGAGACAGGGTTTCATTATGTTGGCCAGGCTGGTCTTGAACTCCTGACCTCATGATCTGCCCACCTTGGCCTCCCAAAGTGCTGGGATTACAGGCATGAGCCACTGTGCCTGGCGAATACAATGTTTTTGTAAAGAAAAGTTTAAAAAGAGAGAGAATTGGAGGCTTACATATATATTGTTAAAATTGCAGTAATTCTTAATTAGCCAAGGTGTTAATAAAAAGCAGGTTGACTTTTTGTCAGTTTATTATGTTTTAAAATTCTCCACAAACAATTCACTCCTTTATTGTCTGTACCCTGGGCACAGCAAAGGAAGGTATTTTTGAAAAGGAAGAGAGAGTGAATCTAGGGGCAGCAGCAAGGCAGCTTACCCAGGACATTAAGTTATAAATTGAGAACTTTCCAAGTCATTCCTTATCTGTTTTCATGAAGTTGTCAAGCCCATTAGTGTGTTATCCTTATAGATTTTTGTGACAGCAGTGTACTTGTGGTGAGTGCTTGAGTGGGGATGATTATAACAAAATGGAAGAAAGATCTATAATTCTACATAACAAATGAAAACCTTGGAAGTTCTCTTTTTGCCGTAAGACTGCTTCCTAGAGCTTGTGGCAAATGCCATTCTGGATCATTTTGTACCATACTTTATTCATATTCTCCTTCCCTGGATGCCACCAACTCTCACCCAAGTGCCTCCATTTGTTTGCTTTCCTCATCTTCCTGCGTCCACATGTCACAAGACAAGCTGCTTCCTTTTTCCATCTTGGCTTTCCTTTTCCATCCCCTTCTTGGCTACCCCTGTTTCCTTCTTATTTCTTCACTGGACCAGACATGAATTTGTTCTGGGAACTTTTACTAATCTATGGAAAAGGTTGTTAATAGGCTTCATGTCAGATGTTCAGTTGCTTAGTAACTCAAAGAACTTCCTGCCAAGTTTATGTTCAGAGAATTAGACAAACCATCCAGTCCCCACTGTTCTCAGGCCTGGGCTGCATCAGCTCTCCAGCTCAGCTGTGTGTGAGGAGATCCCCACACAGGCTCAGAAAGGAGCCTCAGCCTCCACAGAGCAGTGAGTGTGAGAGCAGAGTCTGAGCCTACCTGGCCCGGTCCGAAGAGGAACCTGGGGAGGCTGACCTGAACAGAGGTGCAGGCATGTTTTCAGAGTTCCTAAAAGTGATATTTACTGCATGTTAGTGAGGTGGTTTGAATTTTTTCAGTTTCTCTGCTTCTTCCTTTGTTCCACTTCCTGATCCATCTCTCCTTCTCATTTCGGTTCCTAGTGTTTTTCAGGAAACCCGTAGTTTTAGACTTACAGGCTCTCTATCAAATGGTACCATGTAACCTTAGAGCAGTGGCATAGTACTCATCTCTTGTTGCCAACCTCCACAGACACACAGAAACCATACAAAATCCCAAGGATTCTGGATTAGGATATACCAGCCTGGAGGAGAAGGGTTTCTACACTGGTAGGAGGAATGAATCTCGTTAAAATAATTGCTTTTAATGACCACTAGGAGTTTAGAAACATCCTATGGCACAGCAAAGAGTTTCCTTGCTGAACCGCAGATGGTGTTTATTGCCAGATGATGTGCAGAAAAGTGCTAGATGATTAGGGGATGTCATCTAGGGGATGTCAGAATCTTCTCTAACCCCCACAAATAATTGGCCTTCCAACACCCCCAAACTGTAACACAAGGGAGGTTGGAAAACTTCTAAGAAGGTAGTTATCATGGCATGAGTAAAAATTTCTGTTTGGCACACCATGGCTAGCAGTGGGAAGTGGGTGGTTGAACAAGAACTCCTCCAAGACTCTGGCTGGCTGGGAGCCAGGATTCTTCAACTGGAAATGAATGGGGAAGGAGGGGAAAAGAACAAAAATCTGCTGAGGGATAATAAAAATTTTAATGATTCTTCAAATGTTGCATTGTCTTGTAAATGTAGTTGTAAATTTAACTTTAAAATGACTTTTGCTCAATTGGGTCAGAGGCTTAAAAATGATTAAAAGGAAGGAATAGGTTTCAGATTAGCAATAATATTTGTACAAAAAGGTTTTCAGTGTTCAGAGTAACTGATGGACTCTGGTTTTGGGTGATGGTTTTAATTACTGGAAGCTTATATATAATTATATAATTTATAATATATAATTTATAAAATTATATAATTTTCAATGAGCAACCACTCTAAACGTAAGGATGAGAACTCAGGTATCAGCTGTGGAGTTTTTCCTAAGAATACCAGTAAATTGAGTGTGACCTGACCTTAGTCTGTTATTGTAACCAGAGTTACTATACTTTGCTCTAGTCTAGAAATATCTCCAAGTAGGTATGTATAGGCAAGGTAGATGATCTTTGTGCCTTCACTCTAATGGTCTTGTAGTAGGAATGTAGATCATGGTTTGGTGGAGGGATATTGGTGAAGAGTGGGGTTTTCTTATCCATGGCAAGGAAAATGCTGGTGGAAGTCTTCATGTGTGGGATGATTACTTGATATAACTGAATAAGATTAGTTTATATAGGCCAGGCATGGTGGCTCACCCCTATATTGCCTGTAATCCCAGCACTTTGGGAGGCTGATGCAGGTGGATCACCTGAGGTCAGGAGTTTGATACCAGCCTGGCCAACATGGCAAAACCCTGTCTCCACTAAAAATACAAAAATTAGCCAGGCGTGGTGGCATACGCTTGTAATCCCAGCTACTCAGGAGGCTAAGGCAGGAGAATCACTTGAGGTGGAGGTTGCAGTGAGCCAAGATTGCGCCACTGCACTCCAGCCCATGCCACAGAGTAAGACTCTGTCTCAAAAAAAAAAAAAAAAGATTAGTTCATATGCCCAATTTCACCTTTGAAAATGCCAGCTACCTATGACTAGGTAGGTAGTCTAGTCATAGGTAGCTGACTAGGATATGTTTGAAGAGAGTTAGATACAGGCTTCGACATATCTTAGAGACTACAGAACTACATAGATGACAAAGGAGCCGAGAATTCTTGAACTGAAACAGATGAATTAGAGAGAAAAACACTTTTTTTCCCCTTTAAAGGCTAGACTGGTGTATAAAAGTTATAAAAGCAGACTTGGGCACGTTTCAAGGTGATTCACAACTGAACCATCTTTTTCAGAAAACAGTAGTCCCTTATCCTTAACCGTGTTCCAGGAATCTTGAAGTGGTGATTCCTTCCTTGGGAAGGAGGTTGACAGATGGCTTCTGAGTTCCTTTTTATCTGAAATTGTGTGATTCTCATTAAAAAGTTTTTCCTTGCATTCAAAATGCATTTCACATACTGATATGGCCTAATAACAAAGGTTTTCTTCCTCTTCTAATTTGAAACTGACAATAAAACTTGTAAACAGTTTGAAAGGTAATAAATTTCTACATGTTCCAACTGATGTCAGATGCTCATCTCTTAAAGACCAGAACTTCAGAGGCATTCCAGGAGAGTCCACTTGGCTTACTCACTTCTCTTGATTATGTATGAGGACTAAACTCTGACTTTTTTTTTTTCTTATTTTGCCCAAATCCTACCTAAGGAACCTAGGGAGTCATACCCTGCAAACCATAAAGTCTCATCAGAGGGATTTTATTTAATCCTGTATAATGTGGCCTGCTTTCCAGCTCAACTCTGGCGTAACATCACGTAACAAATAAGGAAGGAAACCAAAATTTTTTTTTTTTTTT